>NW_012109252.1:3301957-3311056 GCF_000951045.1 Mandrillus leucophaeus
CCACATCCACCACCCACATCCACCACCCATGAGCCACATCCACCACCTACATTCACCAACCACATCCCCCACCCACATCCACCATCTGTGAACCACATCCGTCACCCATGAGTCATGTCCAGCACCTGCAGACAGACCAGCTGTCTCTGCACTCACCTACTCACCTCTGCCACGCCCTCTCACTACTCACCTCTGCCACACCCTCTCACCTACTCACTTCTGCCATGACTTTTGCTTTTGCCTGTCCAGGTGTCATCCAGACATCCTTGAAGATCCTGGAGAAACGGCCTGTGTTTGGACTTTGTGCCCTCCTCTGACTCGGCCAGCATAATCCCTCATCTGCTTTCTGTACTAATGGCATTTTCTAACGCACCAGTGCAGTGCAGTCATGAGCATCTGTAGAGTTGTCTGCTTACAAGCCTGTCGCCCGCACCTTCCTGGGAGCTCCCGGGGTGGAGGCCTTCCCTGGCCACTGGCTCCTGGGGACCTGGTCTGTGACCTCACATGCTGAACGCGTCACTCAATACTGGCAGTGCTTTCCTGGGCTACGCTTCACGGCTCTTCTCACCACCATTTTCCACGCACATCTCAGGCAGAACATGACTGCAGGCCTATGGCTTCCTTTGAGGGCTCACGTTTACAAGGTAACAAGTGATCTGACAGATTCAAGGTCAGACATTAAATCCTAAGCCAACTGAGTCTAACATGTTTTTCCTGAAACCGCTAAGGAAGCCCCACAAATCTGCTTTCTGTACTAGTCACGTTGATTTTCTCCCGCATGGATCACGACCTTGGAAACAGCTCAATCCAAATCAAGGCTGTGCCCCGAGAAGGTCCCCGCCTTCACTCTCCACAGCAGGGGGCTGAGCAGCCTCCCTGGGAAAGCCGGACGAGGCATCACTCAGGTGTGAGGGACTCACTGGGGGCACAGGCTTTCCCCGGCCAGGCAGGTGCTGGGGCTGGGGGCTCCCCTGCCTCCCTGTGTCCGGGGTTTGTAGTCTGAGGACATGGCCCAGAGACTCTCCCTGGCCGTTCCGCTCTGCAAGTCAGGTCGACGGCTCCATCTAGGGGACACAGAATTACCTCGACAGCTGAGGCAGAGGAACTCCCGCAGGCTCCTGAAACAGCCGGGGAGAGAGAGCTGACTCCAAGAGCAGAGCGGGCACTGATGGTTACCCGACATTCTTCTGCATGGTGAGAGTCCCGCTCACCCACGGCAAGGGGCTCGGAGAACACTTTTCCCAGAAACAGGAGAAACAGGCACAGAAATACAGGAAAGGAGAAAATGCCACATCCTCCCTCACCCTAAAACCTGGGGTTTGAAACAGGCTCTGTCCCCTCCTGAGTGCCTCTTGCCAGGGCGCACATTGACCAGGGCGCACGCTGACACGGATGCATCGGCCATGTAGGTTTTAGCTGCCAACTCAAAAGGAAAAGGCTGAGAGTAGCTGTGAGGGGCGATCTCCACTCACCTCTGAGCTAACTCGCTGGTTACCATTTATGGCTGTGTTAACATACGGTCACCATCACGATGTGGGTTTGGGGTCTGTGGCAGATACAACGTGGGTGGGGACTTTTATTTCCCAAAATTTAAATAATCCTGCCATTACAGATTACATTTAATTGTTATTTAAAATTAACCATATCATTGCCGAGGACAGATACCTCCCCTTAGGCAAGAGGAGAGCAGTCTGCACCATTTCCTGGAACTCAATTAAAATCAAGATGCCATCCTCACCACACAAAGTAGCTGGAAGCAAAAGTTTCAGCACGTCCTGTGTATGTCGTTTCTCGAAACACCCTGCACCTTTACAGACTAAAAGTAAATCACAAATCCTGGTTTACAGCCTAGATCACAAGGGGGCAGTACCAGGAACAAGGGTGCGTCCTGGGGAGGAAGAGAAGCTCACTTTGGAGTCAGCGATGAAAAACATCCTCCCACCAGGAAGGGGCCGTGACTCCAGGTTCCTGCTGGATCCACATTTTCACAGCCCAGAGCATCATGTGCCCTGATACGTGGCTCTTCTGAACGGAGCTGACCACGGAAACCGAGCTGACAATGCACACTGAGCTGACCACGCACACTGAGCTGGTCACACACGCACAACGAGCTGAGCACACACACCAAGCTGGCCACGCACACCGAGCTGGTCACGCACACCGAGCTGGCCACGCACACCGAGCTGGTCACCGAGCTGGCCACTCACACCGAGCTGCACCGAGCTGGCCACGCACACCGAGCTGGCCACGCACACCGAGCTGGCCACGCACACCGAGCTGGTCACGCACACCGAGCTGGCCACGCACAACGAGCTGGCCACGCACACCGAGCTGGTCACACACACCGAGCTGGTCACGCACACTGAGCTGAGCACACACACTGAGCTGGCCACACATCTCCACGTGGGTCACTTCCTACGAGTCTCCCTCGATGCAACCAGCTGTGTGAGCTTGCTCTGCTGAAGTCATTGTTTCCATTTTATAAAGGAGGAAAGTGTGGCTGAAAACTAAGTTTCCGAAAAATCACAGAAATCAACTGTATCCTAAAATCTTTCTAACAGGCTATATGACCTCAGTGCATAAGAATTAAATATAACATGGAGAGACACAAACGCATCCAATTCAAATGGATGGGTTCCCTAAGAAACTGACAAATATTTGATGTAATATGACACCGAGTCTCACTGAGGTTCCTTACACAACAACTTGATTTTCCGACGGAAAAACCAGGCATGTTTCCACGAGCACGTGCACGTCGCAGTTATACATACTGTCCTCCTTCCCACCCACATATTAATTTTGACCCTCACCCACTTTCATATTTTCTTTGAGTCCTATTATTCCTTTCCAGGTTCAAATTTTGCATGCTTTTACAGAAACAGAAACCACAGGGAGGCACACTGTGAAATTAACCTGCTAACCAAAAGAAGGCTTTCAATTTATCCAAATTATCCGACGCATAATGGGGCTACTTAAGAATTACTCCTAATGCTTAATATTTATTTATAGCCCATAAAATGTTGCTCAAGAATTATTCCTTCCTGCCACGTGATGTCCGAGTCAGGGCTGAACAGAGGCTCCAGGGAATACAAATGCCGTCATTTTACCCACAGCTGCAGGGGTTTCTCTCGTTTCCTGGACTTCAGAGGACAGTTGCTGGTGGGCTGGAGGGTCCCTGCCAATCGCACAGAGGGTCCCACAGTCAGTCCTGGACCAAACTGCCCATAACTGAGCCCAAGGACACTTGGAAGGAAAAAAAGGTTCTTGCAGAATCATCCAAAAAGCTGTAACTCCTCAAACCAGAGGAGAGACGCAAGCTCTGATGAAGGACCCTCAACCATAGACACGTCTGCATTAGCACAGAAGATGCTCCGTCTTCCTGAGAAACCCACAGGCGGTGGCTCCAGAGGGACGGACACTTGTGTATGAACCATACACGTAACGCACGCAGCCGACCTGCAGCATCCGAGGACGCCAACGACAAAGGGATCCAATTGCCCACGCAGGCTCCACGCCGGCTCTCCCGGCCTCTGGTTACACACGATGGACACCAACCTCCTCCATGTCTACAAAACCTCAGCTTAGCGCAGAGGTTCTCAAAGTGTGGTCAGGCCGGGGACTCAGAAGCACAAATGCTCGGCCTCACGCCAGGCCTGCTGCATCAGAAGCGTGGAGGGGCCGGCTGCCTGAGCTTTGGTACGTTTCCCAGGGTGATTCCGACGCACATTAACGCTGGAAAGCCCCTGGCTGAGACAAGTCAGAGGGAACCGGCCTGCTCAGATATTTTAACGGCCCCAAGTGGCTAAAAGGGGGCTGGGTTTTGCATGTTCCTCTTCGGTTAAACTTCCTCCCGGATAAGGACAAGAACCCAGCAAGGGCAGAGCCGCTGCTCACTAAACACTGCGTCGGCATTTAAAACACTACTGTTTTGTAGAGAACAAAAGTGTAAAATTAACCCCTTAGAGAATAAAGCGCAGGTGACGCCGGGAGGGACAGCAGATGACGCAGCTGACGGCTCCACGTGCTCTGCCTCTCGGGCAGGACAAGGTGGCACTGCCTCTTCAGTGCACAGCACCCAGGCCACCGCCGGGTCCTGGGGGTGCAGGAACCGTGGAGAGAGGCCCCTTCACAGCCCGAGACAATGATAACACCAAGGGAAACCCTGGGCCCGAGGTGGAACAGCAGATTCTACTGAAGGGGCAGGAAGAGCTTGAGATAAAAGGTGTCCTTCGGGTTGAGCCAGAGCCTGAAGTCAGGGTCACGCCAGGTGATAACAGAGAGGCAACGGCCTGAGGGAAGGTGGGAAGCTCAGGGCGCTCGGGCCGGGAGGACGGGACAGCAGCGGACGCTCAAGGCTGTTGAGCTCCCCGGGTGCAGGTGGCAGGAAGGACTGAATCCACATAGGATTCCTCTCTCTCTCCATGACCCAGGGCAGGAGCCCCCGCCACCCACTCTCCAGAGACACAGCATGCCTGCCCACCATGAGGCAGCTCCTCCGTCTGGCCAGCAGAACAGCAAGTGTCTGTTCCCCAATCACTGGCTCAGGAGGCTCCGTGGCCCCCAGTTCATCAGGAGAAGGAAGCCCGGAGCTCGGACTTTGGGAACCGTGCCGGGAGCGGGGGTCACCTTCTGATGTCCAAAAACAGCAGCTTATGTTTCAAGGGATAAAATTAAGTGCAGGGAATCGCCTTTTCTTATTTTGAGGGCACTCAGGATTCTGAACCACGACTGCCTATGGACACTTTTCTTAGTGACGGCACTTCCCAGCCTGCGGCGCCTCCTGTTCACCCCACGCTCCCCCACAGCCGGAGCTGTTCTGAGCCGGAGCCAGCACCCTTCCCGCCATGTGCACACCAGCTGCTCTTTAGGGTGCACGGTTCAAGGCCCTGCCCTGACCAAGCACTGGTCTCTACAGCCTGCAAGGCCTCCCCTTACAGCCCCCAGGCCCCATGGGACCCATTCCAGGATCCCCGAAGGCCCCAACACTCTCACCCACGCCTGAGGGACGGCGCCTTCCCCCTGGCCATCCCCACGGCCACCAGACTGACCTACAGCTGCCCAGCCGCACCCCGTTTAGGGTCCCCTGGACAAAAGACTTTCCAGCCTTAAGGAGCTGAGCTCTCACCGGCCCCACCTCGTACCACACGTCAGGGGGTCTTGTGTCCTCCCCAAGCCAGTGTCCACCGCAGGGGATGGGGTGCTGTGGTATGTTTGCTGTCCACCTTCTAGCACAGTGTCCATTAAACATGTGAACATGTGGGGTCAGGATGAGGCTGTGAATCCATTTGCGGTTCTTATTCCCTAACTTGGGGTAACAGGGTCTCGCTCTGTCGCCCAGGCTGGAGTGTAGAGCGTGACCTCGGCTCACTGCAACCTCTGCATCCTAGGCTCAAGCAATCCTCCTGTCTCACCCCCCCAGTAGCTGGGACTACAGGCATGAACCACCACGCCCAGCAAGTTTAGTATATTTTTGCAGAGACAGGGTTTTGCCATGTTGCCCAGGCTGGTCTCGAACTCCTCAGCTCAGGCAATCTGCCCGCCTCAGCCTCTCAAAGTGCTGGGATTACCGGTGTGAGCCACCACCACTCCCAACCCCCAGCTAAGTCTTTATTCTTCATTCATCCCATTTTTCTCCCTTCTTGAGACAGAGATAAGAAGCTCATGTGCTTTCTCAGAGAAGCAAGTTGTGTAAGAGAATTTTAAGATCATGAGGTGAAGAGCCCGTTTGTCATTTCTGTTCCAGCAGCTCTGAGCACTGCTTAGATGCTCAGGCCTGAGCTGATGGCCATGATCAGTCACAGCATGCATCTGTCTGTGCAGAGGAAGGTCAGTGCCTGAGACAGAGAGGGAGGGAGGGAGAGGAAGAATCCCCGCATCCTTGGATCAGCTTAAGCCACTGCACTCACTGCAAAAGCAATGGAACTGCCATCATTTGCAGATTTACTGTCCCACCTTTTACATCCATCTAGTGCTAGTTACCCACGATCACCCTCTGGGCGTCGGAACACCAGCACCCAGCTGTCAGGCAGAACGTGTGGAGTACATGAAAGCACAATAGTTTAATTGCCATACACATCGTCATTTTAAAATACAACTCTGTGAACAATGCTTTTGTCTTTAACATCCATGCCTTAATGCTGCCATTCCTTAGGGCCACAGCACGCCGGTGACCACGGGATGCGTCACAGACAGCACACAGGAGCACATCTCGCTTCTACAAAGACAGAGCTCTTTCTCTGCTCTCAGGAGTGACTCAGGAGTACAACAGAAGCCAAAATGGCTTAACATGAAAAATAATAGACTCAAATATTCATAAACATTTCCTCCTTGTCCACTTCCAGCATCTCACTTTTAGGGCATGGTGAGATATTTTGGCACACAGCAGACCTAAAAAGAAAAACAGACCAGAAAATGTTTAAATCAACAAAGAAAACCAGCTGAGGGTGGACTCCATTAGTCCTGTACTATGTAGCCAACACGTCAGCATGTCAAGGTCATTTTTCCCTAGGCTGGTTTGGAATTATTCTCAGGTGTCCAAACATTTCTCCGTTGTGTGCTGGCTCAAGACGGATACGTTCACCTGAGGAGAAACTGCTGGGAGCCAGGTCCTGCCGAGTGACCAGTGGGCAGACAGCACTGTCCCAGGGCACCGACCGCAGTGGGTGCGGCTGTGACCCAGGCTGCCCACCGGCTGCCCGCTGCCTCCACAGCAGAGCCACGGGGTGGGGGTGCAGGGGGAACACACCTTTGTTGCCCCTCCTACCCTGAGCTCGGGGAGGCAAACAGGCCCCAGCCTGAAAGGATGTGCTAACTCGCACTGTCTTGCCTGACTCTGAGCAGACCCTGAAGGGGACTGCAGACCCAGGGGCAGAGGTGTTTTGAGAAACGTGGACATTTTCACAAATGCTCCTTGAATTGTAAGCTGGATGGAAGACGCTGACACCATCAGTCATCAGCTCCCACGAACCACGCAAGGGCGTGGATTCGCTGGAATGCAAACCTTCCATCTCCAGACAGACTTGCTTGTTCAGGGTCAAAGATCCAGATCTGAGAGACCAGCATAGCACTGGACTCAGGGTGGCCACAGGTGAATTCATTTCTAACATAAACAGCATTTCTGCTTAATGCACTGAAGAGATCTTCTCAGAATCATAATGATTTTTATTTTTTGGTAAACTTATTCTTAATAAAAACATACTAAATAAACTATTTCCACACTTCGGCATCAATGCTCTTGTTGAAAGCGGTCATTAATTTTTTTCCATTGAAAATGGTCTCAGAGGAACCTGTCCCAAAAAATAAATAAATAAAAATTTAAAAAAATAAAGTGCAAGAAGTCTCGATGTCAGTCCTCAGGGCCTCCCAACTGTAACCGACATGATCCTAGCATGAGACCTGCAGCCACCAAACCCGTGCCCTGCAGAGCCTCTGATTTCACACTTTCTCTTCCGTCCTGAACTTCAAGAGAATGGGAGCCCTCGTCTCTTGCCACCCTGGGATTCTTCCATAAAGGACATCGAGTGTGTATGTGCTGGGTGAGGCACAGGCAGCATCATGACGCAAAAACAAAACTGGAAAAGGGAACTCGTAAGACGCAATCCCAGCACCTGCTAAGAAGCTCCTCCCACAGACGCCAGGCAGGCTCCGGGGACACAGCGGAGGCCACCCGCAGCCACCAGGAAAAATAACCTTTTCTAAAAATATTATTTCCTAAATACAACAAAAACAACTGGCCAGTTTCCCAGTGTGGGGAGGTCGGTGTGGATCTGACGCTGGGTCAGGCACTGACCTTGCGCCCTTCTCAGAACTGACCTTGGGGTCTGGTGGCTGTGGTCTGAGAAGTGTTTTGTGTGCTTTCCTCCGGGACAGGGAAGGTCCCACTGTGGCCCCACTGGCTGCCTTCAGCACCTTTGCTTCAACTTAGGTCAGTTCACAAAGCCTCAGTAACCTGGGTCTCTAGGAAGCATCCTGGCATCGGAGGACAAAACTGCAAAGCAACCACAAGAAAGGGTAGAGCCCGCATTCCGAATTGTTCTACGGACCGACTCTACAACGTGTTAGCTAATCCACGAAGAGTCCAGCTGACTAAAGCTTAAATGTGAAAAGTATTTCGGAGACTATTTTATGTCAAATGTTTTTAAACTAGCGCCTCTTCCCAATCTCTACGGCAATAATAAAACACACGTTACAGCCGAGTCCGTGAACACCTCTGCACCCACAACGCACGCCCACTTCAGCCACAGGCACCTTTGGACTCTGTATCCTGCAGCCGGCCCTGGAGCTTCAAAGCCATGGTATGTTTGATGAAGAAATCTAATTTTGAACAGAATCGTATTTGAAAAACATATACAGAGTTTCCCAACACCTCACGAACAAAACACAGTGGGGCCCAGGAGTCTCGAGAATAAACTCCGGCAAAACAGATTTTCACTTTTTATTTAATTAAGAGGCTGAACACCGGGATCTCAGGTAGGGTCATTGCTTTTGGGTCTGTTAGCAAGAGCTGGATCTCACAGTTAGACTATTGTAACAGGAGGAGGAACTAGGGCCTTAACCATTATTTCCTGGGGCGAAAATACGTATTTTAAGATTTACAAAGTTAACATTTGTTTAATCCTGAGGTTGAAATAGTAACGACATCCAGGTAATGAGCCTATTCTATGCCTTGTCCCCTGGATGCAGTGCTGGGCGTCCCAGCTTCCTTTCGGGACGAGCTCCTCTTCCCTTATCCAGGTCTCTGCACCAACCACAGCCTCCTTTTCCACATTGCCCACACCTTTGTGTCTGCAAGAGTCTTTCTGTCAGGATTCAAATAAGCTCTTGCCTTTCCCAGCTCGAACAGTAACCCACGTCTCTCCTTTGACCCCACCTGCCCCTCCCAGACAAGGATGCATTTTTGGTGCTCCTGGCCTCCTCTCCGTCCCACTTTGACTTTCCATCCCCTGTAACTGAGGCCCAGCCCCTCCTACATTCCTCAGTCAAGGTCACCTGCCTTTCTCTAACCCAGTGACTGTTCTCAGCATTAAAACACAGATTCACCTCTCAGCACTGCTGGACGCCCTTGGCCATCCCACCCAAACCTCTCAGCACTGCTGGACG
>NW_012109252.1:3311911-3315735 GCF_000951045.1 Mandrillus leucophaeus
TCAAAAGATTTCCAGCTTTAAAAACTCCCAAGGGATTCTCATTGCCTTTAAAATTCCAAATTCCCTGCCATGGGTGGTTGACAGTGGTGGTGACCCATCTTAACCCCACCAGCCTCCTGTGTCTCCACACCCCAGCTTCTCCATGGCTCTCCAGCCCCGTGAGCATCCTACGGCTTCTGAGGAACATCTGTGCCCCACACTACGTCTACCCCCACGGCAGCCATGCCTGACACCCCACCTGGAGAATAACGGGCGCCTGGCACCCCACCTGGAGAATAACGGGCACCTGGCACCCCACCTGGAGAATAACGGGCGCCTGGCACCGCACCTGGAGGATAACGGGCGCCTGGCACCGCACCTGGAGGATAACGGGCGCCTGGCATCGCACCTGGAGAATAACGGGCGTCTGGCATCGCACCTGCAGCACCACGGGTGTGTAACTAATATGTGCTGGATTAACGCATAATTCACAAATACACCAACTTTGTTATAATCCTGTTTCATAACAGGTTGTTAAGTAACTGTGAAATACAATGAACTTCTTCCATTTCCCATCTTGTGTTTATACCTTTTCTGTAAAATAATTTATGTAAAAAAACCCTTACCTAAATCCTAGAAATAAAGAGGCACAGCCATTACAGACACATATTTCACCTGCCACAAACAGTGTGGTAATTACTTCTAACTTTTCAAATGTGATCCTTATTTGGTTAACTTTTAAGCATACAATGTAAGTGATTTTTAATAATTTATAGACCAGGCATACCTTAAAAAGACACATATTCCCAGTGCTTAGCGATAACCTTTAGAACTTCAAAGATCAGAAGAAATTAGAATAAATGTGTGGGGGTCAGTTAGAATACACACAAGTCATTAATCTCGTGGGTATCTTCATAAATACTTTACCTAAAGCATAGAATACGTAGCACTGATAACACTCAATGCTGTTTTGCATGAATAAGAAACCTGAGCCATGTGCAGTATTTCACATGTTTAATTTCAGTTTCCAGTATTTTCAATTCAAAATGACAAAATCAAGGTCTACAGAGTAATATAACTTCTTGTCTTTTTCTATTATTGTGAATTTTGTCAGTTTCCAGATACGGACATTAATGCAGTGACAAATTAAGAAAATGTTCTCAATATAAGACAACCTGCAAAGAAAAGGAAAAAAATAATTAGACAAACTGGCAGCACAGACAGCCGTTTAGATCACAGGAGGAGCGGGTCGGAGCAGGTGCGTGCAGCCGGGGCCCAGCACAACGCATTCCAGGGTGCAGCCGCGGTGGCTGGCGTCCTCGTCCACAAAAGCAGACAGTACAACACCAACGGCGAAGCGCAGCTTCCATGGGAACGGCAATCTGAAGTCACAGCGGGTTGTCAAAGGAGACGGGCGAACCGCAAAGCGTTGGGGTCATGATGGGGCAAGCGCGCCATCTCAGAGGGTCTGGTGCAGAGAAGCTTCGAAGATGGCAAACGTCTTCACCCGCGAGACAGCGCCATCGTGATGCACATCCTGGAGGAGGTGAAAACGATTCCATTTCTGCAGCCGTGGACACCGAGGTCACTCGCATGTTCGAGGACGCCAGGCTGGCGGCTGAGCTGCATTTCTGCCAGGGCTCCTGGAAGCCGGGACGAAGTGCATGGCGGTGCTGGAGGCGGCCTGGACCGGCCGGAGCCTTCTGCCGGGCATCCCTGGTGCAGCTTCAGGGCAGCGCCTCAGCCCTGCTGCTGGAGCCCAGCTGTGCGTCCCGGGTGCTCCCTGCTCCCTGGAAACTGCGGAACTTGCGCTGCAGCGTGCCCCGTCCCTGTTCCTCAGTCTGCACACTGTCTTTTCTCAGTACGCACAGAAGCCAGGGCACCGTGCTCACGTGAAGCTGGAGACTCCCAGGGCTGACTGGCCTGAGTCAGAACCCCCGCCGGGCTGGCCCCTGCCTCCCCTGTCGTTTGTTCCTTTTTCTTCTTTCTAAAGACCTAAGATTGATAAAGCGGCACTTTATTAGAGCCAGGCATGGCTCTAGGGCAGGTGGTGGGAGAAGGTGGGAAAGTACAGAGAAGACCCAATGTGGAATTTCTCCACGTATCACTCGTCCTCCCGGAGGGGCAGAAATCCACACAGCCGCTCCCTCCCACATCAACCACTTAAAACCAGAAAAGGTATTTGACTAAACTATTCCGGTAACTCTTTGTGCTTCTCTTACTGCATTTATTTACATTATAATTATTTTGTAGTTACATCTTTTCCATCCGGAAAATGGGCTCCTTTGGGAAGAACCCTATTTTATTAATCTTTGTCGCCCCAGTGCCGGGCTCAGTAAGTTTATGGGAAAACGTGCTGGACAGAGGCCAAGAGGACGGCCTTGAAAACAATCTTCAGACACGTCATGAAGTTCGCATTTGGGATCGGAGATTCTGGGTGGGGGAGCGCGAAAGGGGCGGCACCGCGCTGTGCTTGTTGGGAAGTTGCTCAGGCTATGATTTAAGAATGTTCTAGGCGAACCCAAACAATGCAACTAATTAAGACACACACACACACAGGAGAGAGAGAAGGGGGAGCACAGACAGAGAAAGAGGCAGAGAGAACCGCTATTCCTGTGTAAAGAGGCAGCAGCTCCCGAAAGAGAGAGACCCACACCAACACCTCTGTCCGTCGCTCCAGACTCTGCCACCCCAGGATTCTGTTCCCAGCTTCCCCTTATTACAAGGACCAAGGGCTGCAGTTGGGAAATGGAGTCACATCTCAGTTCTTCAAAACAGGAGCTTGAGACGCTGCTGGCCCAAGCCCCTCACGCGTGTCCCACAGGAGCCTCCATAAGAAGCTCCATTTCACCCAGAAGACCCTACGTGACTGTGACCCAGCCCGTCTGAAGCACCTGTGAGTTCTTCACAAGCAGAGAGGACAAACCCACCGCGCTCCTCCTCCGTCGCCTCCTTTCGGTTCTAGTTCTGTCTCCAGTCCTACAGCGGAGCATGAGGGAGTAAAGCTCTTCAAAGGGAGCGAGGAGGCGCCCCCACCACGGAGGGCACAGCGGGGAACAGCCGCCCCCAAGCTGCTGTGCCAGGCAGACGCACAGGCCCGGCACTTCTCCGTTGGGGACTCACTCAGAGCCCAAGGCGGAGGCTGCGTCCCACAGGGAGAGGTCTGAAACGCCCCACACTGCATGTGGCACCTGGGCAGAGGCATGAGGAAGACAGGGGCCCTGAGATGCAAGAGGTGGAGGCTGAGAAAAAGGGGAAAGTGCAGGCCTGCAGTCACCCCCACTTAGAAGAGAAAGCAGCAGCCAGGATTTTGCAGAGCATTGGAGGCAAACTACTCACTCACACGCACACACAATACATACATATATACATATAAAGTTCGAGCACTGGCAGACAGAAAGACCGAGGGCTATTTGAAAATATTAACACAGACAGACAGTGAAATGGGAATGCCACATCTCGCTGCAGAATGAGGTGAGGCGAGACCTCACAGGTGCCCTCCAAGGACAGCAGGGCTGGGCTGCGATGGGGGAAAGGTGCTCTTAAGAAACAGGAGCCACCAGAATGACGATCACCGGGTCCTGGGCAGGAGAACACGGGGCCTGCCGACGCTGTTGCTCTGAAACACACACACACTGAGGTTCACACACACGAAGATCATTCTTGTCCTCAATGAATCGCTGGTTGCTGGACCTAAAACGGGGCTCCAGCCAGGCGCTGCGGTGTGCAACTGCAGTGCCCGCTACGAGGGAGGCTCAGGTCGGGGATGCTGCTTGAGCCCAGGAGTTAGAATCTGGCCTGGGAACATCGTAAGACCTCATCAATCCATCAACCAACACCCCCTC
>NW_012109252.1:3318010-3319228 GCF_000951045.1 Mandrillus leucophaeus
CAGTGCATTTGCTCTCACTCAGTGCATTTGCTCACACTCAGTGCATTTGCTCACTCTCAGTGCATTTGCTCTCTCTCAGTGCATTTGCTCTCACTTTCAGGCACGCCCTGATGCACTCAACACGTAGTGCGAGCACCATCTCTGAGACCTCAATCCCTTCTTCAATTCAGTACAAAATCAGGTGCAATGATACATGTAGAAGATTTCTGAAAACTGTGAGGCTAGAATGCCTCAGCCCTTACTACGTAGAGTAAGAAACAAAAGGCTTCAATTAGAGTTAGAAATCAACCAGGACTGTTGAATAAAATAACCTGTCCTTATGCCAATCAGGGGGCTTCGTGGCGGCCTGAAATACAAACGTTCTCTCAGGTTACCAGTTAAGGGTCACTTTCTAATACGCTTCAGGGTTTCATACCCAAATTGGTCCCTCTGGAGCTGAAAACTTTTTAAAGCAGGATGGCTTCCTTGCTTTACAAGAAATAAATAAGTAAATTTTACTTGCAAGGCAATCAGTAAAAGTCAGGCCACTGTATGGATACTTGAATAATTGTATAATTTATTTTATACTTGAAAATGATATATTTGCTTTATAAAAATTATTGAATGGCCATCAAATTTTAAATGCATGTATCGACTTATTTGTTGACAATTAAAATGCTAAGCAACTTAACATATTTGACAATTAAAATACTGAACCCAAGTTCACAAAGTGATTTTATTGTGCTGCTGGGGAAACAACTTTTGTCCTTCCTCACGCCCCGATTCACACACACACAGGCTGTCCCGGGAGGGAACGCCGCCACTGCTCTCTGACTTTGTCCCTGCAAGAAATCAGGGGCTCTGCCCCAAGCTCAAGGCTTCCCTCAGTTTACTTTACCTGAGTCCTCCAGTCTGACATGGGCGCTAGGTCGGCGGGAGGGCAGAAGTGGGTACACCTCAGGGTGAAAGAATCAGAATCTGATAGAAACATGAATTCCACCTATCTCTATACGTATAATCACACCAAAGCAAACCCTGAAAAATATCCAAACCCCAATGTGAAATAAGCCACAGTCCCCACAGACAGAGATCACGAAATTCCCGCATGAATAACTCACCTTCAAACCTAGAAGCGGTTTCCACCACCAGATGAGAACAGATGGTGAGGTCGCTCCGCCCTCTCTGTAGAGGGGAAATGTGCTCCAGAGGCAGACGTGGAATTCCTTCTGTGCGTTTCTC
>NW_012109252.1:3321303-3323515 GCF_000951045.1 Mandrillus leucophaeus
AGAGAGAGGAGCAAAGACAGCCAAACTGATCCAGCCACAGTCACAGCCGTAGAGCCCAGCGAACAGCCCTACGTGATAGCTCCCTTCTGAACTGCTCTATCTCAGGCACTCTGAGAACAACCTAACCAGATACTGGCAAGTCCCTTGGCCCTGGGCATCTGAACAAAAGAAAGTATTTCTATCAGCAACAGTGTGTCCTTTGAAAATTTGAAAATCGGCATCACGCCAGTGCCTGGGGAGGAAAGGTCACCATCTTGACCATGGTGCCAGCATCACACACGGCGTGTGGCTGGGTGTCTGCAGATCCCAACGCTCCTTCCGCTGTGCAAAGACACATGTGTTTAATGTTCTTCATATGTTCCCTGTGAGGACATTCACACGGCAGCCTCTAAGATTCGGATCAAGGTTGTTTAAATCCACCAGTATTTCTAAAGCTGCCAATTTCAGTGTAAAGACAGCACTCTGAATACCCTGAATACCAACAAGGAGTGTCCACCTCGGCACGGGACTGTCCACCCCCAGGGAGGGTGGGTGCTGGGTGGAGTGTCCATCTCGGCACTGGACTGTCCACCCCCAGGGAGGGTGGGTGCTGGGTGGAGTGTCCACCTCGGCACTGGACTGTCCACCCCCAGGGAGGGTGGGTGCTGGGTGGAGTGTCCACCTCGGCACTGGACTGTCCACCCCAGGGAGGGTGGGTGCTGGGTGGGGCACAGCCCTTAGACAGGCTTTGGGTGCTGTCTGGGCTTCTCTGCACCTGTTCACTGGTGACAACCAACATGCTCTGCACAGGACTTTGTATGGCTCGTCCCTCTGCAAGGCCAGTGGCTTTGTCCATGATGCTTCTGCACGTCCAACTTGGCCATGATGGTCTCAGGCCCTTTCCTAAAGCTGGTACTAACATCAAGAAAGAAGATGCCCCCAGGAAGTGGGGGGTGGAGATGGTCGTGGAAAAAACAAGAGAAGCCCCGAGAGAGGAACACATCACAGGCAGAACCTGGCGCGCCTGCCTCCTCCCCACCACAGGCAGTGGTGTGCACCTTCCAACCCCACAGCATCTGGGCTGGGGTGTCCCGCGGGGAGATGGGCAGGAGACATGGTGGGAGGAGACACTGGGTCCCCCGCCTTTCCCAAGGAAGTACCCTGCTGTAAAAGTATGTGAGCTGGAGTCTCATGGAGTCTTTAGCTGACTTCTCATTAACTCAGTGAATTATTTGTGGTCTCTGACCTCTTTTCATCATATCAACAGTTTTTCCAGGACTCTGACTGCCTGAGATCAAGGCAGCCAAGACAGGTGTCTGCCTGCCCACAACCTGTTGATCTATAATTAGGGGAAATCGCTCCAATAATTGGTCCCAAGATGCTAGCTGAGCTCAGCACGGCTAATCTTCCCCTGCCAATAATGGAATGCCTTCGCTCGAAGTTAAACAGGAAAAATGCCGCACGCCACCCTCATGGTTTCTGCTCTCACCTTAGAGCATTTTCATCATCAGGGAATTAAATGGGTCATTTCAGTTGTTGTTCTCTGCACTTTCCAAAATATACTGTATTTTAGGGCTGGCAGTTTATCGTCTGTACACCCTAGAAAAATCAGCAAATCTATGGGTTCCATCCTTCTCATGTTTCCGATGTCAAGGGTAACAATATCTTCTTAAGATATTCAAGCTATATCACTTTTACTAGAGCTATTTATTCTCAAGAATATAGTCAAATTGGTATTAATTATCTGTACGCTCAAGTGACCATCACGGGAACAAAATGATGGGCCAACTCAGTACCGTCAATCTGTATCGCAGACGTCACACGTGCACAGTGATCTTTGGAATGTCTCTTCCTTTTAGTTCCTCTATAAAAGGTGCATAACGCCTTGTTCCACTGCAGTAGGATGCTGATTAATTGCTTTGCCTGCTCTTAAGACCTAGATGAACAGTTGTATGAATAGGGGATGAGGCAGGGATGGCCCCAGCTGTGCTGAGCTGGTCAGTCACTCTTGCAGGAATCTCAAGACTGTTCAGTCTCTAGAGCCATAAATCCTGGGTCCCAAACCCGTGGCTGGAGCCCCAGCTCTGCACTCCGTGCCCTGGGCTCTGTGCATATTCTCCTGACACCCAGACAGCTACTCTCTTATGGTTACCAAAGACAGTCTGAGTGGGTGTTGCTTCCCCTTACTCAGTGAGTCCTAAGATTAGGGTGCTCAC
The DNA here is from genome assembly GCF_000951045.1 of Mandrillus leucophaeus. Taxonomy (NCBI): domain Eukaryota; kingdom Metazoa; phylum Chordata; class Mammalia; order Primates; family Cercopithecidae; genus Mandrillus; species Mandrillus leucophaeus. Next base: position 3,323,499 of record NW_012109252.1, read on the forward strand.
AGGTCCCAGTGTGCTCA
>NW_012109252.1:3324905-3327798 GCF_000951045.1 Mandrillus leucophaeus
CGGTGAAAATCTTTCCAGAGGCAGACGTGGAATTCCTTCTGTGCGATTCTCGGTGAAAATCTTTCCAGAGGCAGACGTGGAATTCCTTCTGTGCGTTTCTCGGTGAAAATCTGTCCCGAAGCAGATGTGGAATTCTTTCTATGTGAGATTCTCGGTGAAAATCTTGCTTTGTGAGTTGCCACGGGGTGGTGATATTATGCAGCAGAGATTCTCTGGGCCTGGTACTTCCCAGCTGGGTTCAATTATCCTGAGATGAGAAACCATCACAGAGAGAGGCTTCTGAGCTCCCAACAGTGAGAGGTGCAGAGCTGCGTGCCAGCCACCTGTGTGCACGTGGGAAAGCCAGCGTGGGAACTGGCACGGTGCCCAGGTGTGAAAGTTATTCACGCTCACTCTAGAAGAACAACGTCTGCATGATGAGAAGCATGTGTGGTGATAATGCTGGCGTGGCTGGCATGGTGCATGCCCAGGGACACATCTTCCAGAAGAGCCAAAGGGCGTTTTTAATGGGACCGACCTTTGTAGTCGCCGCCTCCTATGGCCCCACGGTGTCGGACAAGTGGACAAGCGCCCGTCTCACCGTCTGCTGACTGAGCTGTCCGTGTAAACCCATGGGGCGAAGGCCGTTCTGATGCTCTTCAGCAACTGCCGTTTCAGCCACACCAGCTTGTCATTGCACACATCGGATTTGAACGTTTGGAAATTTAATTCATACAAAATAAGGTGCCAAACAGTTTTTTAACAGACAAGAAGATAAAATCTCAAATAGCAATGACTTTCTAGTTGAAATGATTACTGTTGAAATGTGTTTCCTTAGAATTAACAAAATATTTCCAGTTGATAAGGACTATGACCTAAAATAGTCAATTAAATGTGAAAAGTATTAGCTTTGTTTAAATATCATGGATTACTTAATGTAGGAGACCTCAACTTAATTACGAGGGCAGATAAACTTTCACTTCTGCCAAGAGCCATGTGTGCTTAGAGCCCAACACGCACAGAGCCAGGAGGATGGAGTCACTGCTGCCTCCAGGCCTTCAGACCCCGGGACTGCCGGCCAACCTCAGCAGGGCAGGCCTGGCTGAGCCTGGCAGGGACTGCCATTCACAGGGCAGCCAAGAGCTGGAGCACTCCCTAATAAGACAATAAACCAGGTTTGCTTGCAGGAGGACATCCCAACCTAATGCAAAATAGAATCCCAGTAAAACATGCTGTGGTCAAATCAATTACTCCAGTTTCTTCACAGCTCAGTTTAGTTACACACTGAACATCAGCCGGAATCAGTGTTGAAAGAAGGAAGTCCTGTGGTGTGAGAGTCTGGGTCAGTGCCTCTGACGGAGCAGGGCCATGCATGAGGATGGAGGGCCTGTAGGGCAGCGATCAGTGAGCACTTTCCACAAACGGATGGGGTGTGAATAGTTCAGGCAGTGGGGCCCACACGTTCTCTGCCACAACTAGGAAAGTGGCCCCAAGCACTACAGAGCCACGGGTGTGGCTGGGTCCCAGTCGAGCTTTATCTGCACACTCGGTGGCAGGATGCAGGCCACAGTTCGCTGGCCCTGAACTAAAGCAGCTGGAGGCCTGGGATAGGGGTGAACCCGGTAGCGTGGAGAGGAGTAAGGCAGCCATTCACACCCAGACACATCCACCCGCACACGGCAGCCCCCTTGCAGCCTAAGTCAGTCCATGTCCTGCTTCTAGGCCGTGAGAATGGTCTCTAGCCTGGTCACACACAAAGTGGAGGCATCATCTGTCCATTTGCTGGGCCAGGTCACACTAGCACTGCCTGGAGACCTCTGCGGCAACATCATCACCCAGCCCCACCACGCCCCCCACCGCGACCCTGTGACGCTGCCCGTCCTGGGAAAGCCTGGCTCCTCTGCCTCCCGTTCCGATTCCAGCTGGTCCAGCAGCACCTCCTGTCTCTCTCCCTAGGGTGTCATGACACCGGCTCTACACACATGCATGAGGCTGTTCCCCCTCCTGTCCTTTAATCTGTGCCTGTGGCTTTTCCTTATCAACCTACGAGATGCTCACAGCCCTACTATGTCCTGCACAGGGCGGTACACGGTGGGCAGTTAGTTCACAAATGCTGAACTTTTCACACCAATAATGTAGCTCCAACGCTGAAAGTCTATAGACACAGGAAGAAGGGAAACACCTCCTAGTCCAGAGTCTCAACTTCCTCATCTGCAAAACTGAAGCCACGCTGGAGGGACCCCTGTGTTACAGAGAGGTTACACAGGAACACACAGGTGCAATCGCCAGGCACACAACACATACTCATGGGACAGTGGTCTCAGCAGGACCTGGCATGTTTATCGTGATGGATGGAGGTGGGAGAACACTGGAAAGTGGGGGGCTGGTGGGAGGGTGTCCACACTGCCGCTGGAAGTTCCCGCAGAGGCAGCCACACAGAGACCAGCGGAGATCCTCGCTGGGGCAGCAGCCTGTGGGACCAGGAAGCACTTTCTATCACAGCACAGCATCCGTGTGGCAGACGGGCTTCCGAGAGGGCTGTCTTCATCTTCTATTTTAACTTTAATCCCTGCAACAGAGAGGACTACAGGAGAGTGCAGGGATAGGGATTTAAGCCCGTCACAGATGGAAGTCAGCAAGGGTGTCAGACATGTCAGGCCTGAGTGAGGACGAAAATTAAAAGGCAAGACTTTACGGAGAAAATCACAGCCTAGCAAGGCGATGGCGCTGCACCTGGCTGAGTCTGCGAGTGGGGAACGGAGCCTGCTCTTCCTGGGACACAGGCCGTGCATGTGAAGGACCTGGCATGTGTTTGCAGGGCTTAGAAAACATCTTCTGTGAAAGCCATGCCCCTGGGCTTGAGCCACTCAAACAACCAGCTTGAATTTAGAGTGAGCCGAGATATCCGTCTACG
>NW_012109252.1:3328418-3336143 GCF_000951045.1 Mandrillus leucophaeus
CTGAAGTGTTTTTAAAGTTTAACTAAAAACAAAAAGTCTTCAAGACACTTAGGAATTTATTTCTGAGGGCAAAAACCAAGCGTTACGGCAGGAAATTATTCCTAGGTCCCTGAAATGACACCACTCCGGTGGCTACCTACGGGAAAAGCCCCACCCACTCTTTAGGCTTTATTTAAATCTCATTAAGCTCCATTTGATGTTGTAAGTGGAACTGGACTTGTAGATTACCAGTAAAACAGCTCTGCTCTTCACTGCCCAAAGTCTGTGTGTGTGTGTGCGTGTGTGTATATGTGTGTAAATGTGTAATATCTGAGTAGTGTGTACATGTGCGCACACATTGAGAGAATATCTGAGTGTGCACGTGTGTGCATGTGTCTGTGTGTGCATACGTGTGTGTGCATATATGTATTTAAGTAGCTTGTGATTAGCTGATTAAGATAATTTTTAAATCTTTAGTGTGTTGAAGATGAGTAAGTCCTCAGCTTACTGACACTGTGATATTAAAAGCAACTACAGTGAAATACTAACATTCTTTTTAGCATAAGGTGTACCTGGAAACGTCTTAAGAAAAATAATTTGTGCTATCACCTTCCATTGTTTTAATCAACTGTGTAAAAACACAAGACCTTACTGGCTTGTTAATGAAAAACCAATTCCAAACAGTCTCCTGTGAGGTATTTCCAACAGATAAATGGGCATTTGATATTATTTATCTAGTTTAGATAATCTGCAAAATTACTACCTCCTTCCTCTGCAAAGCGCCAGGATTGTGTGAGCAAGGTCTAGGCTGTGGAGACAAGCGACCCGTGGCCCAGTCTACACACGGAGCAAGTGAAAGGAAGAGGTTCCATTTCTGCTGCTTCACCACGCGAGTTCCTCAAAGAATGAAAACGAACCTGGAGCTAAGTCAGTCCGGGTCACGGACTCTGCTTCCCACTGACACAAGACATAATCATCTGACTCCATCCACTTCCACCATGAACTGTGTGAGCTGAAAAAAATTCCCACGTGTAAAGCTAATTCCCTCATTTGAGTTTAGAAATTCCACTTCATCATTCACAGTAAAAGAAAATGTCAGAAGCAACACCAGAAGTCAGTCCTAGGGTATTAACTCTGAAGAACAATCGAATTCTCAGTATTTAGAATCTCCTTCCAAAAATCCATTATGTGTTCCTTAGGTCAAATAAACCATTATAGAAAGAGCCCGTTATCCCACATGACGTCTATGAAACGTTCTAATAAAAACGAAACTGGGAACATTCTAATGTCTGTTGTGCTGGGCCTTGATGAATAAAAAGAAAATGCACTCCACTGAAGGAGGGGAGGAAGGCGAGTTTTGGGGGACAGAAGTGGGAGGTGGGGGCCCAGGGCCTTAGGAGGTTGGAAAGCAGGAGGCAGAGCTGACCGAGCATTGCAGGAACACCGCCCTTGGCCACATGGGAGAGGATCCCCAGACTGAGCTGCACAGCTACACTCCTGCCTGCCCCCCATCAGGGCCCCCACCCAGCTTTGGTCAGGGAAATACCATGGGTGGAAAGGGGTACTGGAGGCCTGCAAGGAAGGGTCTGGCCACGGCAGTGTGATTCTCCATCCCCGGGAACCTGTGGGTGCTGCCGACCTGACTCCAGATCCTCACAGGGTCACAGCTGAGTGTCAGAAGGGGCCATGTGGTCTCACCCATGTTCGGAGCCTGCCTGGGCGGAATCGGGACTAGGAGGACCGGGGTCCCTCTCCCGGTTCCCATGCACACCGCTGGGGGCGCAGTGCCATGCAGCAATTGGAGGGTTGCTCCCCGACGGACACTGAGTGCTGGGGTGGGGGAAGCGGGGCACCAGCCTTGGCATGGTGATCTAGTGAGTACAAGTCCTCCTGCAGAGGCAGACAGCTGTTCTCCAACTTAATTACGGCACAGTAAGAACCATGCAAAGGACATCGGCTTCCACTGACAAAGGCAGCTCTAAGCATTTAAGATTTTATATCAAGTTTTCACGCAAGTCTTCACTTTTTCTTGTGCAGGAACAGCCATCAGCAATTATAATGCATTAATAAGAAAATATGATTTTATATACAAATGTTTGCTTTGTTTCCTCTTCAAGAACACAAATAGTTCTTTTTAAAAGTTGAGCTGCCTATTACTAGAATATGACAATTATGTTAAAACCATATATGCAAAATGAACACCAGTTTTCACTACTTCCTGGCTTTGGCTACATTATAGACACTCGTGCAAATGAAGGTAAAAGAAAGCTGAAATGTTTTAACTTCTTGATAGAAACTAATGGCAAGCCAGTTTTCAAATGGCCTGGTTTTGTCTTAGCATTTGTTCTATGTAATAACTACTGACATTTATCTTTCATCAAGATCTTGACCTTGAATGTTTCAACTACTTCCTGATTTCAGAAATAAATTATGTCCAAATGGTAAGGTAGATCAGGGTCTTGCTTCACTAATCAATTTGGATGAAAAAGAAAACACTTCAAAACTTATTCTAGCCTGGAGAGTACATGTCATTTTCAACTAACAACTTGAAGGTGCACGTTCAGGGCCTCGCTCGTCCGTCACAGGAAAAGAACACTCCTTCCGTATGGAGGGCGTCCTGTCACCAGCGAGACGGACCGAGCGCCACGGATTGGGTTCACTCCCTCCCCCACTATGGGACATTTTCTCTTTTAAAATGCCCCTGCCATAAAAACTGAGAACCTTATAAATTTTTATGTTGCTGGGCACAAATTAACCAAAAACATTGCCCTTAAAATCACAACGAATTTCACTGCAACATAAAACACAGTTCACTGTACACCCAAATCAGCGGCTTCCTTATATGAAGGTCTGCATCACGGCTGGCAGCATTTCTACTGCTGACTCCCAAAGAGATGAACGTTAGAGCCAGTCGACTCACAGAACATCCCCCAAAAACACTGCCCATAGGGAAGAGCCACTGGGCCACTGGTGCCTTCAGCCTTAAAGGGAGCACACCAGACTACGGCCACGTGGCTTCGTGTACATCAGCTGGCCTCGCCTCCCCAGGATTTAAAGACACGTCCTTCCCTCCTGGGATGTAAGTCAGATGACTTGCTCTTGCTTGAAGGGCTTGGTAAAATGGGCCGGGATTGACAATATTCAACGGTAGCAGGAAAATGCTGGTCTTCCTTCCGTTTCACCCCCCCTTGGTTACAGCACAGAGAAGTCACCAGAGCGAGACGTGGGCACCTGAGAGTGGCCAGCCAGATCCTCCTGCAAACTCCTCCAGGAAATCACAGCAGTCACAGAGACAACCCGTGCAGACACGTAAGACTGCGGGACTGACCATATCCCGAGACTTCAGATGTGCTCAGCGCCCCTGACGTGATAAAGGACCGTGTCCGAGACTTGAGACACACAGCGCCCCCAACGTGACAAAGGCACAATCGTCCCCAGAAGCACAGTTGCTCGTCTTTTTCAGGGGTGGAGGGGGGTGGAGCATGACATTTCTTTTCTTTTCTTTTCTTTTTGAGACAGAGTCTTGCTCTGTTGCCCAGGCTGGAGTGCAGTGGCGCGATCTTGGCTCACTGCAACCTCCAACTCCCTGGTTCAAGTGATTCTCCTGCCTCAGCCTCCTGAGTAGCTGGGATTATAGGTGCCCACCACCACACCTGGCTAATTTTTGTATTTTTTTTTCTTTTTTCTTTTTTTTGATACAGAGTCTCGCTCTGTCCCCCAGGCTGGAGTGCAATGGCGTGATCTCGGCTCACTGCAAGCTCTGCCTCCTGGGTTCATGCCATTCTCCTGCCTCAGTCTCCCGACTAGCTGGGACTACAGGCGCCCGCCACAGCGCCTGGCTAACTTTTTGTATTTTTAGTAGAGACAGGGATTCACCATGTTGGCCAGGCTGGTCTAGATCTCTTGACCTTGTGATTTGCCCGCCTCGGCAGGCATGAGCCACCGCGCCTGACCAGGGTGTGGGATTTCTTTGATCTCCCTCACTCCCCATTACCTAAGTTCTGGTTCTGCCAGTCATGGGACATCTGGAGCACATTCCCTGAAGGTATTATTTGGGTCACTGAATTTCAAGAGGGACAAGAGAGATTATCCAGATTGGCGTCTGCAATTCCCAGTGCACGAGGCATGGCTTAAACACTGGGGATGTAGGGCTGGGAGCAGTGGCACATGCCTGTAATCCCAGCACTTTGGGAGTCCAAGGCAGGAGAGTCACTTGAGCCTAGGAATTTGAGACTAGCCTAGGCAACAAATTGAAACTTCATCTCTGCCAAAAAAAAAAAAAAAAATTAGCTGGGCATGGTGGCACACACTTTTGGTCCCAGCTGCTTGGGAGACAAAGACAGGAGAATCACTTGAGCCCAGGAGGTTGAGGCTGCAGTAAGCTCTGATTGTACCACTGCACTCCAGTCTGGGTGACAGAGCAAGACCCTGTCTCAAAAGCAAAAAGAAAGAAAGAAAAAAAAAACAAGTGAAGTTGTTGAAACAACAGGAGCATCAGCCATTTGATGGGCTGCCTTGCTAAGGAGGCGGCTCCCTTTTCTACGACATTCTCTGCAGACTTTCTGAGTGGAAGTCACAGGAAGGCTGATTCACTCCAAGGACACAAGCTCCACAGCTGTTCTCTCAAGGCCGAGCAAATGTATTTTGGGAAAACGGGAGAAAGGGCTCCGACCTGTAGGTGAGGTCAGCAGCCTCAACCAGCAGACCAGGAACTCCGCATAGACGCACCAGTGACACTGCTTTCGATCTTTTCTTTGGAAATAACGATCCATCCACAGGAAGACACAAGGGCAGCAGAGAGAGGTTCTGTGTGTTCTTCACTCATTGGCCTCCATGGACACATCTCATTCAACCACTGCACAAGAGCCAGCCGAAAAGCCAGGGCCACCTGTGTGTGTCCGTGACCATCCCCGCTGCCAGGCAGCCTTCCCGCGTGGTGCCCGACAGCAGCCCCCTCCTGCCTGAGTTCTGGTCACTGCGTCACATTTTCACTTTGCTACAGTTGAGGATACAAAACATATGGTAACGCCTTGACATGGACACTTCAGCTGCAATACTGGGCCACGGGGGTCTCTCACCAAGGGCAGAGCGCAGTGAAGACGGGGTTCGACCTGCTGGTGTGAAGTCGACCTCCCATCTGAGAAAGCCACTGTACCTAGCGGAGACACTCCTACCTTCCTAAGAAAACGAAATTAGGTTGGTAACCAGTTCTAAGCTGTGACTGAGCCAGAGGCTCAGTGTGCGAGCTGTGGACACAACCCGATCCCTTCACAGGCACTACGGGAGGGTCTGAAACTCAAGGGAGTCGTGAGGCCAAAGGGAGATTCTAGATGACAGCTTAGGTACTTCCAACCCTGAGTGTGGCCAACTCTATTTTGAATATAATACTCCAAGTCAAGCCAAATCTGGGTGTGTATTTGAAAAACTAGAGCTCACCTATTTCATACAGCAGGTAATAATCTCATAATGCAGATTAAAGCAATAAAATATCACTGTAGCTTACCAAATTTATGAAGATAAAAGAAAAAATTAAAGTGGCCAAATGCTGGTTAAGCTCCTTGGGAGGTTTCTCTCATGCTCGCCAATGGCAACATAAATATGTGTGATCCCTAGAGAAAAAGCAGCTTGGAAGTGTGTATTGCAAGTCTACAACATTCATATACTTAGAGCCAGTGTTTCCATTTGTAGGAACAATTCTAGGGAAATTTTAATTTGTATGGAAAAAGCTTTAGAAAATTAAATTTTTGTTTTAATACTATAAAAGCCAAAAGATTGGAAACAATCTAAATGTCACTTCTTTCCTAACATGTATCGGGCACTTATTTTGTGCCAGGCAAGAACATGGGAATAAAAAAAATTGGTATAAAAGAATTGAAATAAATATATTCCTGGCACTGGAAGAACTTATAATCTTTTGGGAGGGGGACATCAAGCTAAAACAAGCTGAAACATGATGACAAAAACACAAGTGAGAAATGTCTGTATGGTTCGTGGTGCCATCTCTTGATAGAATGTCATGTCATCATTAACTCAATGGTTCCCACTTAGGGCCCAGCCACCATTCCGGGGTATGGGGGGACCAAGGTGCTGGGCAGGTCTCATGAGGGAGAACTCAGGTGCTCAGACAACAGCCCTAAATGAGCTACAAGCTGACAGCCAGCCCCACCTGCCCTGTGTGAGTGAGTGCCTGACTGTCCAGTCAAGTCTCCAGATGCTCAGCTCCAGCTCACACCACAGAGCAGAAGAGTCACCCGGCTGAGCCCAGGCAACCTTGGCCACCAGGAACAGTGGCTTCAAGCAATGCTCACTGCTTACTAAGTGTTGAGGTGGTTTATTATTCAGCAACAGATAACCAAAACCAATGGATTGTTAGAAAACAATTTGGCCAAATAAATACTCCATCCACCCATGGATATTTTAGCCTTCATTCTAGTGACCTGTGACAAAGACACCTGTGGCAGGATCACTGCACCTTCCACTGATGGGCAGTGCGATGCATTAACTTTCTGCAGCCCCCGTCGGGCCACCCATGAAAACTAGGAGCACAGATGCCCAGCTGACAGCGAGGCCACAGCGGGGGCCAGGACACAGGAGTGAAGGAAGAGGGCAGCGCAATTGGTTTGCTCTCCTGATTTAGGGTAAGAGGGGAGGGCCTGAGACCCACCCTTCAGAGAGTCCTCCCATAGCGGGGCCCTGTGCCACCCTGAAGGAGCAGCACAGGCGTGGTGGGGCACGTCCACATGAATGCCCAGGGGTCCCTGCGATTTGGGATGGAGCAGGGAGTAGACAGTGGCTCAGGGACCCCAAACTGCTGAGTTTCACGCTGCACACCACTGCGGAGGACAAAGGAACACAGACTTGAGCTGGTGTCCCACATTGTTATAAAGGATTTGTATCCCGGGGGCACAGACACTTCTTATTTAATGAGTGTTAGCCTGATTATTGGTTCTAGCCATTGGGACATGGGGTACCTGGGCCCCGCCATGCTGGGCGTGCTTTGGGGGTCCCCTCCCTAGTCCAGGACTCGGTCAAACTAACTCCACTTCAGCCACTGGCTCTGAGACCCTCCAGGCAGTCTCTTCCCATCAGCCACTCTGCGCCCCTGGTATCATCCACAACTTCTGTTTCAGTTTGGTTTGCTTTTCTATCTTGTCCCTTTCAGAAGTAGTATCAGGGACGCTGCCACTAGCAACTGCACCCACATCACAGCCACCCCACACGGGGCATCCACGCAGTGTCCAGCCGGGGTGATTCTGCTGACCACAGCCTGGACACCTCCTGTGTCCAGGAGGGGGGGCCAAACAAGCTCGTGAGCTTCCAGGTACCCAGCCCGGAGCTGTGTGTACAGCAGTCATTCCACAAGTCACTGCAGAATAATATTTTAATGAATGTTTTCCCTATTAAAACCTGGTCTTATTTTAAGGCTTGGTTCTTTTTAAATAGCGAATTATTCATTTCTCGAAAACAGTTTTTGCAGCATGCATCTAGTTAAATAAGTTAAACAGGATAATCTCAGGAAGATCTCTTTCCCTTTAATTATAGATGAGGTCACAGAACCCTGAGGAAGTCCTAGAGATGTTCGTCGAAAAGCAGCTGGAAGAATCACGTCTGTGCAGCAGTGCCTTTGGACATGGTGACAAACAAAAGGGCCTCAGGTCTGAGCGCCCCGGAAGGAAGCCCGGGCTCCCCCTTGTTAGCTCTGAGAATCAGGTCTGAGCACCCCGGAAGGAAGCCCGGGCTCCCCCC
>NW_012109252.1:3336228-3389391 GCF_000951045.1 Mandrillus leucophaeus
CCGGGCTCCCCCCTGTTAGCTCTGAGAATCAGGTCTGAGCACCCCGGAAGGAAGCCCGGGCTCCCCCTTGTTAGCTCTGAGAATCAGGTCTGAGCGCCCCGGAAGGAAGCCCGGGCTCCCCCTGTTAGCTCTGAGTTCTCAGCCAGTGATCGAACGCCCTGTGCCTGGGCGCCTTTATCTGCGGAAAGGCATAGGAATCATGGCTCATTTAAGCAAGTGGATGACAATTGAGAAAACTCTATGTAAACAGGCAGCACAGTTCCGGAATATGCTAAGTGCCCACATCGTATATTGCATAAAAAAGTTAAAACCTTTCAGAAAAGTGTCAATTCTCCTGGTTCATATGACCATTTTTAAGCTCAAACACGTTTTTACAGGGATCACTTTTCAAACCAAGCCCTTTCTTGAGCCTCAAAGCATCGGCAGCATTATCTCCCAGACCCTTAGACCAGGATCTGTTCTGAGTGTCCAGATTCCTTCCTTGTTCCTTGTTCTTGAAATTGTAACAGAAGTTGGGGTGGGGGGAGGGACATTCAAATTTGTATGTACTCTAAAGCAATAGTAGAGAAAAAGATAAATGGCTTGCTGCCAAACTCAGGGGACTTGCCAACTTTTATAACTTCAATATTATTTTGAACGCTATAGCTAAAATAAATGTAGTTCTAAAACATTACCTCTGTTTTACACTTAAGAGCAATTCAGTTCTTTCCTATCATTTCTCCATAACTTTCACTTGAGATTTCATTACACCTTCCTCAATATTTTAATTACAGTGTTTTATAACCAAAAGCATTTGCTCTCATCAATAATAGTATCAGGTCATAAAAACATTTTCTAGATAAGAAGTTTGAGAGATTATAAATATTACTTTAAGTTTGTCAAGAGGTTGGCCTAAAAAGGATAAATATTAAAAACAAATGAATACATGGATGTAACACAAACGTATGTTTTTGTTCAAAAAGTGCTCGGCAGGCTTCTGGCTAAAATGATGTCAAGCTCTCAGGCTTCTGACAGAGCCAGTGGAGAAAGGCTGTGCACAGTACAACCCTCTCCTGATCACAATAAAATGTGAAAAATAGTCAAATCTCCTGTCTCCTCCAAAAACATATCTATAGCAGCAAGCACAGAAGAAAAAGGGGCACATACTCATGAATAAATGTTTTCTGTCAAAAGAAGGGAGTAGAGGACTTGTGACTCCCCTGCCACTGTCACTCAGAGAGGTGAGTGGAAAGCATCGACAATAGCCTGCAAATGTCATCGGCATCTCCTGGTTTTAAACAACGCAGTGAGCGGGGTGAGTGGCACTCCTGCCCACACTGAGGAAATCCCTGGAGGGGAGTCTCACCTGCTCCCAGGTACTCTCGGACGCCACATGGAGCCGAGAATCAGCACGCAATGAACACGGTCTCCCTCTCCTCTCCCCCCACCTGTCTACCCACATCTCAGAAGGGAAGCAGGCCGTCCACAGAGGCTGCTGGGAGTCTTGAGGAGCCACCTCCACACCGTCACCCTCCCCACCCCCAACACCCAACGCCCCTGCAGGCGATGTTGAGTAAACATCAAGGCTACAAAAAAAAAAAAACCTTGGAGAATAATTTATCCCACATCAAAGCAAACAGTAAGACTGGACAGTGCATAACCAAGAGGAAAAGTAGTAACAGAGCAACCAGGATAACAAAAATGCATCAGTACATGGAACACGGCATGCAAAAACCAAATCCAGACACCAGTGCAAAAGAAAACCACCTCCACCGGTATCTGTCTGCTCTAGAGAAAATCCTTAGCAAGCACCTCAGTTCCACAAAGCAAGAACTCGAAGAGGAGATAATAAAAGAGATGAAAAGGGAAACTGCACAGGAAAGGAACTCAACTGAGTGTTAAACCCACACCACTGGCCGGGCGCAGTGGCTCACGCCTGTAATCCCAGCACTTTGGAAGGCCGAGGCAGGTGGATCATGAGGTCAAGAGATCGAGACCATCCTGGCAAACATGGTGAAACCCTGTTTCTACTAAAAACACAAAAAAATTAGCTGGGCATGATGGCAGGCGCCTGTAATCCCAGCTACTCAGGAGGCTGAGGCAGGAGAATTACTTGAGCCTGGGAGGCAGAGGTTGCAGTGAGCCGAGATCGCGCCACTGCGCTCCAGCCTGGCTAACAGAGCAAGATTCCATCGGGGAAAAAAAAACACACACACACACACACCACAAGACCAAGAGGTAAATCAGGACAGTGATTATCAAAACATGATACATAGCACAGGAAAATTCTTGACATCGAAGATTCAAAATCATCACATTAAATTCAACGAGGGAAATGGAGGTTGGAAAAGTGAGAGAAGAGGTAACAGGCGATGGAAAAGGGGAATACACAGGAAGGGTGACAGGCATAGCCGGAGAAGCAGCAGCAAAGGACAAAACCAAATGAAAACAAGCAGGAGATAAAACAGCTCCACCGACACGACAGGAGAAAGTCTCTGTGGTGGGAGGAAAGGACTGGACGGGTGCACTAACTGTACTCTTAATTTTGTGTAGAATAACAAATATCAGAAAACGTCCTAACTAGGTTATCAAGCTTTAAATACATATTTTTAAGAAGATGATCAATCACTTAGGCATATCCTGGAGGAAGAAGCTAACCTGGTGTGGTTCATCTGGAGGGAGCAACGTTGATCTCAGGATTCTACAGGTAACGTGACCCACGCCTGCTGCGCCCAGCCCACATACCCTCAGGCATAACAGCGGCTGCAGGTGGCCCTTCACACAGCAGTAACTCGGGAAACAGAAACCCGGCTCCCTGCACTGGAGATGGGGATGACAACACATTCCAGTTCCCCCAAAATATCCACAGTATAAAGACTGCTGTTATGAGGACAGTGAAACAGTATATTCAAGTTCCAAGGAAAGAAAGGGTATGACCTAAACGTTGAAAAGCAGCCAAGTTTTCCTCAGATTCTAAGAGCAAAGGGCAGGCATTCTCACCAAGGAAGAAATCAGGAAGCAAACTCTCATGACCCATGCAGAAAAGAACAACTCGATAATAAAACTGACCAGCCAAGAGATCAAAGTAAAAAAGACGAGGTCAGACATGGTGGCTGGTATCTGTAATCCCAGTACTTTGAGAGGCTGAGGTCGGAGGCTTGATTAAGCACAGAAACTCAAGATCAGCCTGGGTGACAAAGTGAGACCCTACCTCTAGAAAAAATAAAAAACAATCAGCTGGGCATAGTGGTTCACACCTGTAGTCCTAGCTATGTAGGAGGCAGAGGTGGGAGGATAGCTTGAGCCCAGGAGTTCAAGGCGGCAGTGAGCTAGGACCACACCACTGCACTCCAGCCTGGGTGACAGGGCAAGACCCTGTCTGTCTAGGTAAACTGACTAAAAGTAAAGATAAGCCTCTGTAGGAGCTGAGGAGTTGTATGACATGACACAGATGGGGCAACGCTGACCCGTGTGTGCATGCAGACGTGTGTGTATGTATGTGTATGCATGTTTGTGTGTATGCATGTGTGTGTGTTCTGTATGCACACATGTACACATGTTTGTGTGCACGCACTTGTATGAGTGTGTGCATGTGTGTGTGTCTCTGTGTGTGTGCATGTTTGTGTATGCACGTGTGTATGTGTATTTGTGTATGTACACATGTGTATGTGTGTGTAGGCAAATGTGTATGTGTGTTTGTGAGTATGCATGTGTATATGTGTTTGTGTGTATGCATGGGTGTGTGTGTATGTTTGCGTGTGTGCATGTGTGTGTATGGGTGTTTGTATGCATGTGTGTATGCATGTTTGTGTGTGTTTGTATGTATGCACACATGTGTATGTATGCATAAGTATAAACACATTTAAATTTTTGTGGTAGAGGAGAAAATGCATGAGAAAATGCAGGAATAGTACTTTCATTTTTCAAAAATTATATTGTTTTAAATTTTCTCTTTCTTTATTTTCAGACTTTTAAAGAATTATGTTTACTGGGATGAAGAAACATTTGTGTGAAGCATAGGAATGAGTTCCATTTCTCAAGTCAATTTATTAGTTTTATTAAAATCAAATAGTTACGTTTCATACTTTATTTTAAAATACCACAGAGTATCATCCCATTTGATGAAGTGCTTCTACATTTTATGCTATATGTGTATGGTAGTGAATGATGGTTACTCCTGAGTAGTAGAAGGCCTTGCGATCAGTTGTTGTCTTTGTAGTTTTCTATATTGGTTCAATGTCTTATAACATGTATTTCTTCTCATTTAAAAAAAGATAATCTAAATAGGACAGGGGAAAAAAGTATCAAGTAAAACCATCCAGGATCCCCAGATATTTAAATAGCACTTTTGAATGTAATATTTTGTAATTTTCATGATTAATTTCAATATTTGAATTCATTTCTCGTGTAAATCAGTAGGGGTTAATGTTTCAGTCTGAAAATCAAAGTTTCCAAAGCTTGCTGTTGCTAAGTGAATTCTACTCAGAAACTGAGGATCATGAGACAGTTTATAAAATTAGGATCATGCTATTCTATATCTTGTTTTTTTTTTTCAATTAACTTTCATACAGTGAGCAAAACAGTCCATCACATGCACGTATATTATACTTTCTCTGTTCTCCTACTGCTGTAAAACACAGCAATCAATGCCTTCGATCATACATTCTTGTCCATATGAGATATGATTAATACAACTCTAGATACATTCCTGGTCTACGAAGGGTTCCAAAGTGAAATTCTAAAAATGGTGAGAAACAGTGTGACTTGTGGGAAGGTGGCAGCTTTAAAATCTATATGTAAGTTCTTGGGGGTTTTCTCAGAAGAAACCAGCTATATTACTGTTTAGATAGACAGACGTCTGCCACGCATATGAACTCATACTTACGCTTCTCCTAATTTCCTCGCCAACTAGCCCAGCAATCAACACTCGTTGGAGAACTGAGTATTAAAAAGTGAATGACGACGATTAACTTGTGGAGGTTTCATTCCATGGAATATTTTAAAGGCTGAAAACTACTGAACAAACTAAACCTTCTGCAAAGATCCTTCTATATTCATAGGCTGATAACGAAACTTGTCTTTCCATCATTAGAGAACCGAGAACAAACAGCCTCGCCCACAGAGGGACTTTCATTAATGCAGCCACATCCCATCTACGGGCACAAACCTGAGCCTCCGGCCACTGCACCCTAACACAAGGCTCCTTCGGCAGGGCGGCCAGCAGCCTGCAGAACGGCCTTTGCTTGCTCAAAGCACACACGCTGAGGACACGGGATCCACACCCCACTCAGATTCCATTTCTTCCCTGTTCCCATGGTGATACCGGGGCCCTCTGAGAAGAGCTCTGTAGCCTCTAAACAACATGAATGACCCCCCGAAAAGAAACCTGAGGGATTCTGGGGAGGTAACTCACAGCCTCCATCTCACAATTAAAGAAAAAGAAAAGTTACTATCAGTAAAGAAGGCTTCAGTCTAGCTGCCTTCCGTGGGTCCTCCGTCAGTTCTGGAGTGGAGAGGACCAGCAGGGAGTGGTCCCTGGAGCCGGAAGAACACGGCATACAGGTCTCAGGAACTTCCTTAAACGGTGATGCAGTTGGATTTCTCCTGAGTCTAATTCCAGATAAGTAACTGACAATGGCCTTGCCTTTGCTGACTTCAGAACCACATGGAAAAGGGAGGGAATCTCCAGCTGCCAGGAGATATCCCATCTTTTCTTTTGTCTCCTTCATTCCCCGGCCCACCTGTGAAGCCGTAAGCTTAACCCTCCTTGGAGAGACACGTCTCACTTCCCCAAGTCTGTCTCCATGCTGTCAGCACCCCAGCATCACCAAACAGGGGGAACCTAATTTATGGCAATCACTCCTGCTTTTCATAAACGAGATGCAAACCATTTTAGTATCTTTCTAACTGAAACCGTTGCTGCTTGTCAACAACCCATGCTGAGCCACGTCTGTTTCTGGGCTGTTAGCCATCTCAGACCTTGGACAGAAGTATGTGTGGGTCACTTCCTAAGGGGAACAGGGGAGGTTCTTTCTATAACTAAGCAGAGCATGGCTAACATTTGTGGTACAAATTGTATTTGGAAGGACTACGCATATATGTAATGGAAATACTAAAATCCAGCAATGCAAACTATAAGAGGAAAACCATTGAATTATAATGAGACTCGGTTTTTGATTGTGTGGAATATAAATCACTGTTAATTAGAAACATCCTTCGGGAAATAAAATGTTTAATTACAAGTTACTATAATATTTCATTGACATCAAAAGATGTTTCTATCAACTGCAGTTAGATTTTAACTTCTTAAAAATCAAAAAACTGATGTCACAGAAACCAGAGTGCTTATTATAAGTGCAACGCACTTCCAACCTCACCCACTTCCTCCCACAAAACAGTTGTTTTATACAGTAATGTGAAAAAATTATACTGCTTTATACAGTATAATGTGAAAAAATCTGATTTTTTCCGTATTACCCAATTAAAAGACTGTCTCAGGCAATAAAAATAATTTTATGTATTCCTTTTCATTTGCTCAATAATTTACAGGCATGTTTGTGGACTCTGAGATTGTTAACCTGAACAGAACAGCATTAGAATCTGTTTCAGGACCTTGAAAGGTAAGTTGAAAAACTCTATTTCAGGTACTAAGTATGTGCCCTGCCCCCGTGAAGCCAACTGTACCACTGTTGTCCGACTGGCCTCAGAGGTTCTATTTCCTAGTCATTAAAACAAATGCACTCAAGTGTAAAACACCCCAGCAGTCCACAAACCAGAGCCGAATGACTCCTGGTCTGCTGTGGATGGAACCTGAATCACACTGTGGGGACCTGCTTCACTGCCAGCAAGGGAGCAGGTCTGACCTGTAACTATTCCGGCTCTCTCCAGCGCCCAGCAGTCATGTTACGATGGATCACGCCATCTCCTACAGAGCTGAGTTCCAGCCCCTGTGTGTAAATGCATCTTAAAAGGCAAGGATGCATCCATCCCAAGCCCTCCCACCTACCGTGTTCTAGGAAGCAGCACAGGTGCAGAATTAGACAAGTTAAGAGCGCTGTTCTTGAGGATCTGGAGCCTTGGAAAACTCCCGGAGACAACTATTATTAAAAAACACCAGGTTGGGCGCAGAGACTCATGCCTGTAATCCTAGCACTTTGGGAGGCTGAGGCAGACGGATCACCTGAGGTCAAGAGTTCGAGACCAGTCTGACCAACATGGAGAAACCCCCGTCTCTACTAAAACTACAAAATTAGCTGGGTGTAGTGGTGGATGCCTATAATCCCAGCTACCTGGGAGGCTGAGGCAGGAGAATCACTTGAACCTGGGAGGTGGAGGTTGCAGTGAGCCAAGATCGCACCATTGCACTCCAGCCTGGGCAACAAGAGTGAAACTCCAACTCAAAAAATAAAATAAAATAAAACACCATAGAGATGTTTAGGTCAAAATAATTTCTGTCTACTTCCCAAAACTCCCCAGTAAGAATCACTAATGACATTGTAGTACAGTGGTGATTTCTAATATGAAAACACCAGTCACATCCAAAAACCCTGATAGTACTATCTATGCAACGCCTGCTGGGTTTAAGTAAGTGCACTGCTAGAGTGTAAATACAAAAGTATACTAATAAACAGCACTTTTATTCTCTATACTAAGTCTACTCCACAATTACATACCAAAAGGGGAAAATTGCCAGCCAGGATCTGCTATTAGAGTCAAGCCTCTGAGTAGCTGAAATGACACAGCTAACTGGTGTATTATCAAAGGCCCTAGAAAGGCCCTCAACCAAAAGCAAAAACACAAACACACACACGCACACACACACACAAAATAGCCGATCAGTTTGCTTGCATGGTGTCTTAAAGTCTGCATCTAGAGAACTGCTCCTCTGGCTACTATGTTGAAATATAAATATCCCTGAGAGGCATGAGTGTGCTGATGTCCTCTTAGGCTAAATGGCAGAATCGCCCATGAAGGAGACGCTTGATACAGGAGAAAGGACACACACCAGGCATCAGCAATATGAGCACACGAGCTGAGATGACCAGGAGCCCATGAAGGAGACGCTTGATACAGGAGAAAGGACACACACCAGGCATCAGCAATATGAGAACACGAGCTGAGATGACCAGGAGCAACAGACGCTCCTGGAAGTTCCTGGAGGTGGGAGAGAAGAACAGGAACTCCGAGTACGGGGTGGAGGGGAGAGAAGAACAGGAACTCCGAGTACGGGGGTGGAGGGGGTCTGGGCCACTTTCATAGAAAACTTCAGCGTAAGACTTGGGCACCCAGGTGGCAACATCACGACACAAACGTAACAGGTGAAAAATTGGGAATATTCTCACCAACAGAAAGCATGAACCACTAAAAAAACAACACCATGGATGGAGCTCAAATCATCAGGCGGATAGAAAGGAGGTAACACGGTGCCGAAGCCGCAGATGACCCCTTTCATGAAATTCTACAGCAGGAAGCAGTGGTCTGTAAAGAAGTGACCAGAAAACGCCGGCTGCTATTGTGGTCCGGGAGGCTGGCTGGGAGCAGCAAGAGAGCCTTTCCAAGAAACACGTTCCTCAAAACTCATCGCACTCAACACCCAACAGTTACATTTCACTGCATGCAAATTACAATTCCGTTATTTTTAAAAGACTTAGAAAAATAAAATAATTTTTTAAGTGACAAGAGCAGCTGGTGTCCTGAGAGATTTCCTCCAAAGTCACACTGCCAGCCATTAGCAGGGACCCTGGGAAGCCTCAATTTCTGAATCCCAAAATACAAAACAATATGATGTATTTCATAAAATTAAGCCAACTTCAAAATTTTAAACTAATTACAGTTTCAAACTATTAGCAATCATCTCACTCATTCCCTTTTCTCAGGTTCCAGGTGGAGCGGAATCACACATATCAGCCTTCGAGGAATGTCTACCTTCCAACACGGTTAAGAGCCTGACCCCAGGGCAGGAAGAGCTCGTCCTGCTGAGTCACTCCACACTGTAACATGTGAGAAAGTTGGCATCAAAGCCTTTGTATCCTGGTACTTCCATCGACTGCAGGTGGAACCCCAGATATAGAGGACAGAGGAAGTGAAGCCGCCCAGGACACAGGAGAGGCCAAAATCACAAGTGTGGCCAATTCAGGTGCAAGCAAGACTTGGACATCTGTTATGGATACGGTGTCAGGAATACAAACCCCTAAGACAGCCCCTCCCTCAAGCCCTGGGACAGCAGCCGTTCGCTGACAGAGAGGAGGTGAGGATGTGGGCGAGTGAAGCGGGGAGGGGTGCTCCTTCCTGGGAACCCCAGAGGGACTGCCATGGGGAGCACTGCTGGGCCCTGACGTGCTGTGAGGGAGAGCACCCCGCATGCTCTGAGCAAAGGCCAGTGTAGAATGCGGCAAGGTGGTGTCGTGCAGGGCTGAAGGCTGGGACTGCCCTGTGGTTGTCACACTGGAGGCTGACGAGACAGGATCTGTGCTTTAAAGCAGCCTCCTGGCCAACCTGGAGAGCCTTTGACAGCAGAGACAAGGTCCAGGGAGCCCTGAGTGGAGGCGGTACAGGCAACGACAGATGGGAGGAGACCTAAGAAGAAAAGAGGTAAAATCCACAGCACGTGGAGAGGCACCTGCATGGTCAGAGGACAGAGAAGCATCTGAGAGACTCCAGGGGCTCTCACACAGGTGACTGAGACAGCAATGCCACCAATGGAGCTTGGAAATGATGCACAAAAAGCAGGATTGCGCAGGAAAGCCATGTAGTCACCAGATCCCTGGGGGACAAGCCCCAGGGCTAGGGAGGGTGGGGACGGAGGCCAGGACCCAGAGAGCAGGTGGGCAGGGCAGGCAGGGGGTACATCAGATGGAAGGCCAGAGCTGCGGCACAACCACGGCCAGGAGGCAGAAGCCCAGGAGAGAAGGTGCCACGCAGGGCGGGACATCAGACCCAGGAAGGGAGGAGGCTGAGGCCAGACAACCCCAGGGCCAAGCCAGACCAAGGCTGAATAGAGGCTGAGCCGGGCCTTCAAGGCCTGTTATTGCCAAAGAAACTGCAAATTAAAAAGAAGACGCCACATCTCTGTCCTTCATGTGTAATGAATACCGAAGGAAACAACTCTGGGCAGGTCATAAGAGAATTTAAGGCTGAGTGTTATCTGAAGCGTTGGAGAAAAGAATGAAGAATGACGCTTTGCCGAGAGACGTATAGGGCTTCTGTTTCATTTGTAGATTCCACAGTGACCCTGAAGCTAAAATCTATTTGCTTTTTAAAATGCACACTTATAAAATTCTATTCTGCCTCTGAAGGCAATTTGGGACCTATTTCTCTGTCTGAATACTAAAGAGTACTAAATACAAACTCTTTAGAAAATACATTCCACATAAAAATCATGCGATGGACTACCAACCTACAAGAATGTGAAAACCACAGAAAATAACGGAACTGCCATCAGGGCCTATGAGAATAGAACCATATCAGGCCCCTTCAGATGGTTTCCTCCCCAGTCCGGTGCACATGGAGGAAAATTCAATGGTGCTAGCAGTTACATCGAGAACCAGACTTGCTTTGATGGATATCACTGAAGCCACAGAGAAGCACTGAACTCCGTAATATATACGGAGAATGTTGCTGACCATATATGTAAAACATGCAATAGAATCCTAGGTGAGTTAGAAATTAACAGCTGAAAAAGAGGATCCTTATTATCTGTCATATGTTGGGGAAAACTGGGGAAGAAGCCAGCACACAGGAAGCACCCTGTGTGAGTAAAAGTGAGAAGCACTTAAATAGCAACAGCCTCGGTGAAGGGAATGGGCTTGTCATCGGCTTGAACTAATTACCCGCCTCCTGGCAGAAAAGCTGAGGTTACGATTCAAGGGGAAGGGAGCAGGAATCCCACGAGCTGCAATAAGATCAGGAAGCTAAAGATCTTGACAAATAAGCAGTTTGTCTATTTTGTTTGCTGGCTGAGTTTCCACGGCAACCACAAAACCAGCAGTTCAACAACAGAGGCTGGAAAATGGACAAGGGAAGGCTGTGGGGGTGTCCGGCAGGACTGTGCCGGGCCTGCCTCTTCCTCCTGTGGTCTCTGGAGACCTGATCTTCACAATAGGATGGGCTGCAGCCAAGGGAGATGACGATGCCTCCTTCCACAAGATTCCTGCAGGTGTGCAAGCCAGGCCGAAGGCAATTCCTGGCCCAGCCCCACTCAGACCTGCAGAGTCCCAGCAGGACCCGTGGACACGTCCTAAGCCTTCAGCTGAGCTCTTGCGGGTGATCCACCACCTCCGCCCAGGCCTCCTGACCTCAGGCGACCCCGGCCAGGGTACCAGGCACTCCTGCAAGGACACCATCACAAACCAACCTCCAGTGACATCACTGAATAGGAAGGAGAACAGAGAGAATTCAGGAACAACCGGAAATGCCCAAAGAAGTCCAGGAAAAAGATGGGAGTTTGGTGAAGCAGAAAAAAATCAAATTTGAACCTGATTTCACCAGCAGTGTGCTCCACGATTTTTACTTCCTCCTTATGGATTGCTGTATAGATTAAATGATACCACATTACTGAAAATCAAGGGGCTGGGCACAGTGGCTCATGCCTGTAATCCTAGTACTTTGGGAGGTCGAGAAGGGCGGATCACCTGAGGTCAGGAGTTCAAGATCAGACTGGCCAACATGGCAAAACCCCATCTCTACCAAAAATACAAAAATTAGCCAGGCGTGGTGGGGGGCACCTATAATCCTGGCTACTGAGGAAGCTTAGGCAGGAGAATCGCACGAACCTGGGAGGTAGAGGTTGCAGTGAGTCGAGATCACACCATTGCACTCTGGCCTAGGCAACAGAGTGAGACTTTGTCTCAAAAAAAAAAAAAAAAAATCAAATACAGTGTTTGACGTGCAGTGGGTGCCCAGTAAATATATTATGAGTCTCTTTTTCTCCTCCAGTCCTTCCTTCCAATCACATTGTCTGCATGTGAGCTGTGGCTGCTCACCTCAGAACACAGCCCCTTTCTCTCTCTCGGCAATTGGGAGAAACTTTGTTTGAGCTGTAGTTTTTAACTCTAAGTAAGAAATTACACATATGCAACACTTAACACTAGATAATAATTAGGAACCATGTAAAGTAAGATACTAAAACATCTAGAGAAAAGTTTAATTCACAACCAGCATGCCACATGAATACCTATGTAATAAACCTGCACGTTCTGTACATGTATCCCAGAAACTAAAGTAAAATTTTTTAAAATAAGAAAAGTTTAATTCACATTGCCATTAGCATAAAGGAAACCCGACACAGAAGCCATGCCGCTTAAGAGACTGACACAGCTCTCCCTGACCCTGCTGTGCTAAACACCCTAAGCTCTTTGGGATCCCAAGAGCTTCCGGAAGCCTCTTCCCAACCACCCACACTCCCCACTAACAACTGGGATATCAAGAGTTTCCAGAAACTTCTTCCCAACCAGCCACATTCCCCCCAAATAACTGGGATATCAAGAGTTTCCAGAAACTTCTTCCTAACCAGCCATACTCCCCACTAATGAGCATCTTCTTTGGGACGTTTTTATTCCACCAAGAGCATCTTCAAGAAGGGAGGCCCAGGAAGAGGGTTTCATGGAGGGGCTGAAACACAGGGATTTGTCAGGTGATCGACTGAGCAAATGGGCAGCTCCCGTGCCTGTAGTCCTTGCTGCTAAGGAACCAGGCGTCCCTGACTCTCACATCTGGGGAAACACGGGGATCAAAAGGCCAAAGATAAGCATTACCTTGAAATAATCTTTCTCATGACAAATTCTCAATATTTTAGGGAAATTAACAAAGGCAAAATATTCTGCCATTACCAGATATTCTGCTCTCAGATAATACAGATCAGACCTACTAGAATTTCATGTCATAAAACATTATAAACATCCTACATGAATTTGATTGGTCAATTCTCCTTCACAGCATAATAAATTCACTTTGTAAAATTTTATCTGCATTAATCATATCTACTTGGTAAGCAACTGGTGAAAGAACAGGGAAATTAACATCTTTGAGACCACGGATGTGCCAGCGCATGTATGATTTTATTTAATCCCGACCACACTATGAGGTGGTTGTCATAGCCCTTGTTTTGCCAGTATGGAAATCACAGTTCTGAGGAATTAAGCAACTTGTCTGCACAGCATTAGATCTGATTCTGAAGCTCATGTACTCCCCATGCCAACAGTGAGCATTCTACATGAGACCGTGCTGAAGGACACACATCTCGGGACAGTGGGTGTGGCGGGCTGAGCCAGGCCTTCCGACCTTGTATCTTAACTCATTTCCAGGGATTTCTCTTTCCTCTGGATCAGGCTGTAACGTGCACACAGTCGTGCTCAGCCAGGGACGCCGGAAACATCTGAAGATCTCCGGCACGATCGCTGTCAAGATATGACTACGTGGAAACATTATGCAAACTCTGAGGCTCTTTATAAATATTTGCTTTGCTTTCCCCTCAAGATTTATTTGGAAGTTCGCCTGAGACATTTCACACCAGTTCTGTTTAAGCTTAGCATTTAGATAAACACACAGGAAGCAATTATCTTTGAGGTGCGGTTAGGAGCCTGGCTATCTTTCCTATGATGAGGATCAATAGTAAGAGATGCAGACAGAGCAAAATTCAGGTCACCCTCATTTTATGACCAGTGAAGAATCAGGTGCATTTGTTTATGCCACTTGCATTCACTGTCCTTATCGATCACTTATGAGGGACTCAGCAACCCAAACTCTAAACAATTAAAAATGTAAAAACAGATGCAATAAGGGTAGCTGTACATCTAAACACATCTCAGCTAATCACGTCCTGTCTTTAAGTGAGGTCGGCGTATTGCCTGGGACGCCGTGCTCTTTATGCTGCTGTTCCTGGAGGGTGGCAGATTTGTTAAGAACTGTCCTCACTACTGCGCCAGGCCTGCTCTACACTGTCTTTGCAGGGAAGATGCCAGGCAAGGCCGTGGTTTGGTCTGTGGCCAGGAGCGTGGGCCAAGTGGACCTTCCCCAGGGCCAAGATAAACCTAGGCCCAACCTCTTAGAAACAGTGCCCTCTGACAGCTACCAGCTCCTGGATTGGAGGTAGGGGCTTTGAGCCCTATAGGGGCACAATTAAAAGCTTTTAGTGAACCTTTTTTAAGGACTGAGCAAAAATGAAAGGCACGCACTGGGATTTCACAGAGACAGAGAACATTAGCCTGGAGAGAGACTGCGACCAGCTCAGCCACCTCGCCTCGCGCAGAGGAAAACAGGCTGACAAAGCTGTGCCATGCCCAAGGTCGGATGTCGGCAAAACTGGGCTGGAATCCAGGACATTTAAGTCTCAATTCAAGATTCTTTCCATATGATTTTTAAAATACATACTTTTGGGAATCCCAATAAACAGTTTCCTGTTACAAGGTAGGGACAGGCACCCAAAAGCTACACTTGAGACACCAGGAGGACTGACCGCCCCGCACATCCAAGGACCATTTCTCTGACTTCCAAGCGTTCGGCACATTCTTCCTCAGGAATCCTGGAACAGCGAGGCCCCACACTGGGCATTAGCAATGTTACCTCAGCCGGGCACAGTGGCTCACATCTGCACTCCTAGCACTTCGGGAGCACAAGGCAGGAGAATCACTTGAGCCTAGGAGTTCAAGACCAGCCTGGGCAACAGAGCGAAACCTGGTCTCTACAAAAAAAAAAAAAAAAAAAAAAAAAAAAAAAAAAAAAAAACACGAGCCAGGCATATGATACTCACAGATATATAGTTCCAGCTACTTGGGAGGCTGAGGTGAAAGGATCGCTTGAGCCTGGGAGGTGGAGGCTGCAGTGAGCCACGATCACACCACTGCAGTCCAGCCTGGGCAACGGAGCAAGACCCTATCCAAAAAGCTTCTTTTAATTAAAAAAAAATTAAAATAAATGCTACCTCTTTTTTGTCTTCATAGTCACCCAAATAACAAGTGAGGGAACTGAGTCTCAGAGAAGTTACGTGACATATCCAGGGTATGTATGATGAAGGTGGAACCTGAACAGAAGCATATCTCAAGGACCTGTACGTGCCACCAACACACAGATTCTAAGGGAATATTTAAAGGTCCATCAGTGTCTGATTTTCAAGAGAACATCATCTAAATGCTAAACTTGTGCTGTGTGGACCTAGGCTGGCTATTCCATCAGGTAAGCCCAGTCCGCCCTGAGCCTAGCCTGCAGGAAAAGTGAACAGTAACTCTTGTTTTTCAAACAGCTCCCTGTCTAAAAGGGAAGCCCTATATAGAAACAGGAAACTAAAGCAGATATATGCATTTGGCAAATCTTTCTTAAGGAGCTTTTCGTGCAAAAACCCATGAAGGCATCAGAAATCAAAAAAAAAAAAAAAAAATCCCACCTTTAAAAGTTCTAGAGTGTATCAAAGCAGATAAAAAATGAACACAAATACTAAACTACCAGGCAGTATAAACGGACCGACCGTGGACTAGAAAGCTGCATACGAAAGGGTGCCCAGCTGCTTTAGGTCCCAGCACAGGGCAGAGACTTATTGGTTAGGTCAGAAGCATTCACAAAGGTCTTGAGACCAGAAATCCAAGAATTTACACATATCCATATAGCATTTATTTTTCTTGAAAGAATTTTATTTTATAACAAAGAATCCTCATCTTCCTAAGCCTCTTCACCTTCACTTCCCTCCATAGCACAACTGGCTTTCTTTATAAGGCTCTAGTTTTCCTGGACAAAGAAACAATATCTATCACTTCACAAAAATTCCTTGTGAACTCTTTCCAGAAAAAAAGCCCTTTGTGGGTCTAGGTGCAGAGAAGTCATTCAAACCCTCGACTGATTGCTAAACAACTCCACTTAGCAGAGGTAAAAGAATGAGATAAGAGAAAAGAAGCCACAAAAATATCAACAGCTCTTGAGTCTAGTTGAAAATACAAAATATTACAGTAAAAACTGCCACACATACTGAGTGCCTGCTGAGGCATGGTTCTGAGGGTTCGTGTGCATTCATTCAATAACGGGACTTGCACGGTCACCCGTGTTAGGTACCATCATTATCCCTGCTCTGTAGATGAAGAAATGAAGAAACTGAGACACAGCCGAGTTAAACAGCCTGTCCACACTTGCTCTGGAAGGCACCAGAGCCAGGCCCCTTGGGAGGCTGAAGAGCATTCCTGACTAACCCGTCCCATGCTGTGCAGAGGAGACGTGGTCAGCCAGGATCAAAGCAAGTTTAAAGGTGGAGGAGCAAAAGGACAACACTGCTCAGAGATGACTTCCAAGGCCAGGGATGTGGTATCCAGTTTATCTGTGAACAGCAGAAAACAAGGAAGAGCCGCAGGCACGGAGATGCACTCGATTCCCATTCATCGTTAAAGCTCAAACTCTTTGTGGAAAGAGGATTCATAGAAAATAGTTTCAAACAAAACATTTGAGAAGAGATGAACATCCACAATATATAAAGAACTTCTACAAGTCAACAACACATGAGCAAACCAATCAGAAAATAGGCAAAGGATTTGGATGAGTATTTCTCCAAAGATGAACAAATGGATAATAAACACATGAAAGGTGCTTCAATGTCACTAATTGTCAGGGAAATGCAAATATAAAACACAGTGAGACACCACCTCACACTCACTAGTACAGCTACTAACAAACAACAGAAAATACCACGGTAGAGAGGATGCAGAGAAACTGGAACCCTCGTACGCTGCTGGGAAAATGTAAAATGGCGCAGCCACTGTGCAAACGGTTTGGCTGTTTCTCAAAATTAAACAGATTTACCATATGACCCAGCACTTCCACTCCTAGATGCAAAGCCAAAGAATCACAGAGACTCAAGTGGACACTGGGACACCAGTGTCATTGTTGCCTTCTTCACAATAGACAAAAGGTGGGACACAGTCAAAGTCCCCATCAGGTAGACGGATCAACAGAATATGGTCTATGCCTACAAGGAGGGGCAACTCAGCCCCACAAAGGAGCGATATTCTGATGCATGCCACAACACGGATGAGCCTTGGAAACACTATGCTAAGTGAAATAAGCCAGGCACAAAAGGACAAATGCCATATGACCTCACTTACATGAAATATGGAGCATAGGTGATGTCCCAGAGACAGACGGTAGGTTACAGGTCCAGGGGCTGGGGCAGGGAACAGGGGGCCGCTCTTCCCCAGGGACAGAGTTTCTATGTGGCATAAAGAAAATGTTCTGGAAATAGATGGTGATGTTGGTCATATAATATTATAGATATACTTAATACCACTGAACTGTGAACCCAGATGATTAAAATGGTAAATTTTATGCTATGTACATTTTGCCACCATCACACCAATGTCTCATCTCCTCAGTCTAGAATTCCAGGTGTTCCTGGATGTTCCCTGACTGCTGCCCATTGTCCACACCCATCCCTCCCTCTCACATTGGCCCCAGGTCACCCAAATGCCCAGCTGCCACCTGTCGAGCCCCCATTCCCCACCCTGCTTCTCTGTCCCTTCGGCTGAGCCAGCGTGTCCTCCTGGGACCCAGCTTCCTTGCTTCCTGCTGGAGTTTCTCCTTCCTCAGCACGGCTGCTTTAACCGACTCCTCCTCTTACCTGCCTGCTGGGATTCACCTCTGTGTCAACAGAGTTTAGCCCTGTGGACGGCACACAGCACGTGTTTCACAACCGTGAGAGAATGAATTGGTGAAGAGAGAAGAGAAATAAGCACCCAAGGTCACATTCCCGATCCATGCTCCAAGGCTCTCTCAGGTACGAGGATGATGCAGGAAATGTAAACCTCCCAGGGAAACAGAAACGACTAGACACAAAGGATCGCCTCTTGGGAGTTCAGGGTTCTGACATGATGCCGTGCGTCATTCCCTGAGGTGACATCGTATCTTCAGGAAGCCGGGTTTTTGGTAGCTCCTTCATTCAAAGCAAGTGCCAAGCAAAAATCATCATGGAAAAGTAAGTGAGGGCAGTCATGTCCACTCTGACTCCAAAGCTTTAAAAGCTGTACAAAGCCTAGAGACACTGTATACAAAACCCTGTCTCTACTGAAAAACCAGAAACATTAGCCGGGCGCGGTGGCGCACATCTGTAATCCCAGCTATTCAGGAGGCTGAGGTAGGAGAATCGCTTGAACCCAGGAAGGCATAGGTCGCAATGAGCCGAGATCACGCCACTGCACTCCAGCCTGGGTGACTGAGCAAGACTCCATCAAAATAAATAAATAAATAAATAAATAAATAAATAAATAAATAAAAATAAAAATTACACAGGTATGGCTATTTAGGAATAAAATGTGAAGATTTATCTTTCCATTTACATGTATTTTCTGAACAGCTACCACTGTGTTAGGTGATAAATACTTATCAAGTTGGCTGGACCTAAGTACTTCATAAGAAGAACGGCTGGGTGTTTATTTCAGTGAGGGGCACTGGGAAAAATTTCCTAGACTCGAAGGGTGCCCAGAACCAAAAAACCTGGAAACATCTTGAAGAATAAATTCACGAAGGGTGGACTCTGTCAAGCAGGCGGACAATGTACTGCCCCTGATTAATAACAAAAAGGACTGAATAAAGCAATTATGTCAATTGTACAGCTTTTATGGATCAATGTTATGTGTACATTAAGACCTATCAAACCAAAGGCCCCTTCCCTTTCCTAGGAAAGAGTTTCTGTCTCAACGTTGGAGTAATTTCCCTGATTTTTCAACACGCTTTTGTAGATGGCATTTGGTGGAACTGGCGTGAGACAGCACACAGTTAACAGGACACCCCGGGGGAGCTCTTCTGTGCCAGTGACTCCCCTCACGGAAATTACCAGAGAGACTAGAGCCAGACCAGAACATTCAGATCAACAGGCTGTCGCAGGGGACAATGCAACATGCCAAGAAAGTGGGATGGAGTCGCAAAATGATTAGTTTGTGAGATAAACAGCAGGATATCTTCATATTCTTCACCCAACACATCATTTTATTCAGTCATTATGGCATCCGCAATGATAGGTGATATTCACATATTTGTGGGTATTCTTTAAAGATCCCTAACAGACTATACTTTAAATCAAACTAAATTCCTCTTAAAACATTAATTTATAGGTACAAATGATTTTATTATAAAACAAATAGACTTGTAACATTAGATAAGATTTTTCTGAAAGTACAATGATGTATTTGATTTTTTAATAATTTTCATGAATTTTTAAATCGCTTGAAATTCCTTCTTTTAAATTTTAATGGGAAAAAAGAAATTCTGCAAATTTAGCTAATGAGAATATGTAGCTCACAAAATAAGCAGAATGTTTAAAAAAAACAAAAAAACTTTATTCAGAAACTGATGGAGTCTGGATCAGTGTCCCTACCCAAATCTCATGTTGAATTGTAATCCTCAACACTGCAGGTGGGGCCTGGTGGGAGGTGTTTGGATCATGGTGGACCACTCATGGCAGACAACAATGAGTCCTCATGAGACCTGGTTGTTGTAAAGTGTGGCACCTCCCCAGTTATTGCATACAATTACCTTCTGGCTATGTGTCTAAGGTGCATATGAAACAAGTGAATTTTGTGGTTGGACTTGGATGCCATCCCTAAGATCTCTTGTTATATATATGCAAATATTTCAAAATAAAAAAAAACAAAACTGAAACACTTCTGGTTCCAAGCACTGAGGACAAGGATACTCACTGTCGATATACCCATTTCCCTTCAGGATTTATTTCTGACTTGCAGTGTTAAGACATTACATCGCCTCCTATAGCAGGCATAATAAACCACTCTGCTAAGACACCTTCAACAAGGAGAAGCGCAGTTGGGCTAAGTTTTCATAATGAGGCTTTGATTCTTTCCTTTCCCTACACACCTAATGCCTGATTACTTAAAATGTGTAAGACAATACAAAGACCACAAAACAACTCCGGAATTACTGAATTATGATCATTTTATCAACATTACTTCTTAGTCCCCATGAACTGTCGATTACAATCTTATTTTCTTTAACCATCTCTGTTTTATAAGCCCAATTTAATTGTTGAGTTCTTGAACATCAGCCCCTTCTTCTCTGTTTCTTCTATAGCAGTGAGAATCCAAGAATCATGTTCAACACACAGCATGATTTTTTTTAACCCAGATTTGCTAGCAATATAGGAATTTGGGGATATTGAAAAACTCTTTAAGGAGTGGTGTGCTCATAAAACCAGGCTCCCTGGATGCAGCTCACCCATCACCCCTGTGCTCACAATGGAGGCAATGCCCAGTGCCCTGGGCGAAGGCGGCAGCGAGTGTGTCCTGGTATTGTCACGTCATCAGGTGTGAGGCATTACAACAAGTCATGCTAATCTTGTCAACTGTTAGAAAATGTCTGCTTACATAACTAATGAGGCCATGCTCATAGATGTTATTTTCTAAGCTCTTTATAAAGTCACTAAAGAATCATCCCCTAATTGATAATTTGGTTCAACTGTGGCTCATTATATGCAGTTTAACTGCAATAACTGACTTTGTGTTTTTAGAAGGTCTATCCCTACTCACTACTGAGCTTCTGCAATCTGGACCCTACAGCCATCAATACCCCAAATCATATCTTTCCCAGGTCACTAACCAAAACGTAGGATTCCACCATTCCACACGCTGGGCCCTCGCACCTTCTGTGAAGACTTCCTCCCACCCCGTATCTTTGGCTATGATGTCCACACAGAGGATTTTCAAATCACAAAGTCTGGCCTGAACCCTCCAAGTTGCAGATTTGCCTGTGCAAGGTCTCCTCTTTAGTCACTCTGACTCCCAGAAGCCCAGCTCGGAGCCTGGTCTTGGTGTCACTATCGTTTTCCCAGTCACTGAAGCCAAAACCTCCACAAATCCACTTTTGAGCAGTTGCCAAGTCCCAGAGGTTGCAGGCAGACATCTCCCCTTAGCAGCTCTATGGTTCTGCGTGCCTCACTCCCAGCCCCTCCCTCACCCCTCTTTCTCACCACAGCTGTGAGGTGGAACATGGAGTGGCAAACCCAAGGAAACCACAAACTTCTTCCCAAAAGACTGAGTGTCCAAGACTGCAAATGCTTCCCTTCTTTTACTTAGGCAGGCCATGTGACAAAACTGTTACATCTCAAAATATCCTAATCCTTCCTTAAAACTGCATCCAAGAGGAAGGACTGGCACATGTGCCTGAAAACAATGGGACACTTTGAGTGGACAGCCATGCTTCACACCTAGTTTCCACCAATCCAACCCCTTCCTGATGCTAAGAGGGCAGTTCTCATTTCAAAGTAGGATCACGCTTTACCTGATAATGAGAAATTATGCCATCATTACAGGCAGGTGCAAAACCTGCCCACACAGTGAAAATCAACAAGCACTTTTTCTCAAATTTCATGAGTTTATTACAATGCCATATCTCCTGTCTCTCCAGGTACAAGTCAGGGATATGAGACTGGGAACAAGGTCACTGAGTCACTTTGGTGGCAGCACATTTTTAGAAAAAGGATAAAATCACAGACTATTATGTCTGCTGTTAGGTTCAACTACTCAATTTCTCCCTTATGGGGTAGATATCCACTGGGATTCCCGTCAGTCTCTGCATCTATTTTCCCACCTGTTCGGATGTCAGTATATTTAAAGCTGTAATCTCCATTTGCTTACTGTTTTTATTAGTTTGTCATTATAATCCCATCAGAAGAGATGCTAGGTGCCATTATGATAATCTGTGGAGTCATTGTGATTGCTTTTGAAGAATTTTAACAATGTTGAGCTCATCTAGATTCAAGAACTGCAGTCGCCACCCCCCACCCCCAATTTAGAATTCTTAACGACAAGGGCTAGCATTCAGATTGCATGCTCCTGAACACTCTTGCGGAGGCTGAAGTGGGGGAACAAGCTGGGGAGTGACCCAAGCTTCCTAACAGGGTCTCGCTAACCTCGCTGATCTCCCAGCAAACCCTAAACTCGCTGCCAGTGAAGAAAGATTGTGGAGTTATTTTTCCAATAAGATATCATACATTTTTGGCTATTAGTATTTGGGCTCAGCATTATTTTTAACCGGGAAGGTGTAAAGAAACCTGGTTTTGTCAAGCTTATCAAAAGATAAGCTGTTTGAAAAATCTTCATTGACTTCTGGGGAAAATCCCACCTTTGAAATGCCTTACCAGACGATATACACATATGCCCGCGTTGCAAAGACCAGAACTCAGTCCCTCAGTGAATCCACGACACCCTCCCCACAACACCAAAGACCAGCACCCAGCCCTCACTGCATCCCCGACGCCCCTCAACACATTACTAAAATTATATGAACGCTCTTAAAAAACAGTCTATAAAGGGGAAAATGTTCTAATTATTTATTATAAATGTTTCACAAAGAAGGACAGTTTTATAGAGTTTACTAAGTATGAATTAAAATATGGGTCCTGTTAAAACTCCTTGAAAAAGTTCACAAGGAGGCATGAGTTCAGAAATAAGTACCCAAAACTAACTGGCAATAATTTGAAGCAGCAGCTTTGACTGTACCTTATTGAAGAAAGACATTTTGCTATATCAAAACATGTCACACATCACAGGGGTCAGAAACCTAGAGTTTTGACCCAACTCACACTGCCATGTGCCCTCTATAGAAACTAACCCACTCATTTGCACATATGAGTCAATCGGTTACCTGCCTGACCAAAGGCATGTGACCACCTCAGCCGTCAGAAGAACTAACATGGGAGGTGCTCTTCAGGGCAACTTCAAGGGAAGGAATGACTTCATTTTCTCATTGCCTTTAGACCAATCAGGTACAGAGGGAGTCAAGGGAGTAGGCCTCTGCCCACCACGGGGCTGATCTATCAGAAACATTTGCAACACTTCAGGAGGGGAGGGAAGGAGAGGAAATCGAAAGAGGTGAAGAAACGTAGGAAGCTGCCCTCTTATTTTGGCTGAGTACCATTTTTAGATAAGCACAAGTCATAAATCCCGGCTACTAATCCATGTATTTTATTAGTGTTTTGTAAATAATTTCTCCCAGTCTGTAGCTTGTCATTTCATTCTCTGAACACAGTCTTCACAAAGAAGTTTTTAATTTTAATGGAAATTCAACTTATCAATTATTTCTTTCATGAACAGTGCTTTTGGTACTGTATCTAAAAAGTCATCACTAAGTCCAAGGTCACCCAGATATTTTATGTTATCTTCTATAAGTTTTATAGTTTTGCATTTTACATATAGTTCTAAAATCCATTTTCAGTTTTTCTTTTTTTACAAGTCAAAGGTCTACGCCTCGATCCATTTTTTTCTTACATGTAGATGTCCAGTTGTTCCAGCATCATTTCTGAAAAAGCCATCTTTTCTCCACTGAATTGCTCCTTTGTCAAAGATCAGTTGGCCCTATTTGCACTGAGGCTATTTTCTGGGCTTTCTATTTTGTTCTACTGGCCTGTTTTTTGACCAATACACACTGTCTTCATTACAGTACCTTTCTAATAAGTCTTGAAGTCATCCCTCCAACTTTGTACTTATTATCATGAAAATGTTATGTCTTTTTTAAGAGTTTTGTAGCTTTCTTCATACAGATCTTATGCATGCTTTCTTGGATTTATACCTAAGTATTTATTTCTGGTGTTAATTTTATCTTGTTTCTTTAATTTCAAATTCCAATTTTTTATTGCTGGTGTATAGGAAAATAACTGACTTCTGCATAATAACCTTGTATCTTGCAACCTTGCTATAATTGTTTATTCGTTTCAGTGTAATTTTTGTTGATTCTTTGGAATTTTTCCACAGACAATAATGTCATTTGTGAAATAGGTTTATTTCTCCCTTCTTGGTCTGTATAGCTTTTATTTCCTTTTCCTGTCTTATTGCATTTGCTCAAACTTCCAACAGAGTAAGAGTGTTTTGCTTCTGATGTGAGGGAAAATTGTCCAGTTTCTCACCATGAAGTGTGAGGTTAGCTATAGGGTTTTTTGTAAGTATTCTTTATCAAGTTGAGGAAGTTCCCCCTCCATTCTTATTTTATAGAGAGTTTTATCATGAAAGGGTGTTGGGTTTTGGCAAATGCTTTTGCTGTACTATAGACATGATGTAATTTTTTCTTCCTTAGCCTGTTGGTGATTACAATTTTCAGATGTTGAGCCAGCCTTGCATACCTGGGATAAATCCTGCTTGGTCATGGTGTAAAATTATTTTTATACGTTGTTAGATGTGATTTTCTCATACTTTGTTGAGGATCTCCACATCTAAGTTTATGAGAAATACTGGTCTGCAGTGTTCCTTTCTTTAAATGTCTTTGTCTGGTTTTGGTTTGAGGGTAACGCTGACTCTGTAGAATAATTTAGGAAGTATTCCCTCTATTTCTGTCTTCTAGAAGAGGTTGTAGAGTACTGAAATAGTTGTCTTCCTTAAATATTTGATAGAATTCACCAGTGAACCCATATGGGCTTAGTGCTTACTGTTTTGGAAAGTTATTAGTTATTGGTTAAACTTCTTTAATAGGTATAGGCCTGTTCAGATTGTCTATTTCTTCTTGAGTGAGTTTTGAGAGGTTTTTCAAACAACTTGTCTATTTCATCCAGGTTATCAAATTGTGGGCATAGAGTTATTCATAGTATTCTTTTATTATCTTTTTAATGTTCCTGGAATCAGGACTGATGGCCCTTCTTTCATTTCTGATTTCAGTAATTTGGATCTTCTCTCCCTTTTTCTTCATCAGCCTGGTCAGAGGTTTATCAAATGTTTTGATCTTTTCAAAGAACAAGCTCTTGGCTTCATTAAGTTTCTCTACCGATTTCTTATTTTCAGTTTCATTGATTTCTTTTCTCATTCATAGTATTTCTTTTCTTCTGCTTATTTTGGATTTAATTTGTTCTTCTCTAGTTTTTTAAAGCAGAAGTATAGATGATTGATTTTGGATCATACTCCATTTCTAAATATGTATTCAATGTTAAATAAATTTCCTTTTAGTCTTGCTTTTTTGGTATCTCAAAAATTTGATAAGCTGAATTTTCATTTTTACTTAGTTCAAAATACTTTAAAATTTATCTTGAGACTTCTTCTTTGACCAATGTGTTATTTAGAAGTATGTTTTTTAACATTCATGTATTTTGGAATTTTCTGGCTATCTTTCTGTTACTAATTTCTAGTTTAATTCCACAGTGGTCTAAGAACAGACTTTGTGTCACTTCTATTCTTTTAAATTTTTAAGGTGTGTTTTATAGCCCAGAATATATTCTATCTTGGTGAATATTCCATGTAAGCTTGAGAAGAATGTGCTTCTGCTGTTTTGGATGAAGTCGTCTATATACAGAATTCTGGATTGGTGTTTTATTTTTTTCCTTCAACGCTTTAAATATTTGAATCAACTTTTTTCCTGCTTGCATGGGTTTTAAAGAGTAGACTTAAGTAATTCTTATCCTTACCCTCTGTTAGCCATTTTATTTCTGTAGCTTCTTTTGAGATTTTATTTTAATCTTTGATTTTCTATAGTTTGAATATGAAATGCTTAGTTGTGGATTTCATACACACACACACACACCTTGCTTGTTCTTCTAGCTTCCTGGATCTGGTTTGGTGTCTACCACTAGTTCTGAAAAATTCTCATCAACTTTTACTACAAATATTTCTTTTCTTTCTTTCTTCTCTTTCTGATATTCCCACTCCACATATGTTACTTCTTTTGTAATTATCCTACAGTTCTTCAATATTCTACTTTTAAAAAAACCTTTTCCATCTTTGCTTTTCAGTTTGGAAGTTCCTTAAGCTCACTGATTTTTACCTGGCCTATGCCCAGTCTACTGATTAGGCCATCAAAAGCATTTGTCATTTCTGTCACAGTGTTTTTTATGTCCAGCATTTATCTTTGATTTTCTTAGAGTTTCCATCTCTTTGCTTATATCACTAATCTGTTCTTGTAAGTGTCCACTTTTTTCCATTAGAACCCTTAGCACTCTCTGTCGATAATTACAGTCTCTGTTGTATCTAGATCTTATGTTGGTGCTTGTTTTACTCAGATTATCCTTCATTTTTTTCCTTTCAGCATGCCTTGTAGGTTTTTTGTTAGATACTGGATATAGTGCAGCAGGTAAAAGTGTACTGAGTTAAATGAACCTTTAGGGTGAGATTTATGTCTGTCCATCTAGGAGTCAGGCTGTGTTTATGTCTGCTATAGCTGTAGGCTTAAGGGGTTAAAATGCCCTCTGTTGTCCTTGTTTTTGTCCCTCCTGTTACACCTTTTGGTTTCCCCAAGATGCCTTCTTAAATAGGGCCTGAATCTAGCAATGACCCCTTTCAGCTCTAGTTTCATGTTGTTATACAGGAGCCCTACTGATGTGGTGGAAAGGTGTTGAAGGAGAAGAGCCACCAAACAATGCTACAATTGGGTCTTAGTTCTATAATAAGCCTGTACCCCTGGGCTGCAACCATCACAAGTGCTTCTTAGCTTTCTTCCCCCTGTGTAAGGAAGGAAGACAATGGGGCTGGAATTGAGAATTCCCCTTCACTGTCATTGCTTAGGCTCCCATAAAACCCAAGTCTGTAAGGCTTGAAAAACAGATTTCTGTTGTGGGCAGGCCTTGCTCAGAATAGAATGCTCTGAGAGTACTCCATGATGGGGACTTTTCCCTATTCCTGGCAGAAGTATGTGGGTATTTTTCTATGATCTTCACCTGAGCAACCTGGTGGGGGTCCTAGAAGTAAAACTCACACAAGTAGAATGGGCTTTCCAGAGTCTTCTCTCTCAAGCTAGTCCATGCTTGGAATCCAGCACTTTGACAATTGTGGTTTTAGTGCTCCCAGTGGGTGCTGACTCCAGCTGGGGCTGCTTCTCCCAGCGGTGGTAGCAAGCTGTGATTCCTACATCCATCTGCTGATTGCTCCAGTTTTGGGGAGGAACAAGTGCCCTGTGACCTCAATTCCCCCAGGAATCTAAGAAAAGTTGTCAATTTTCAGCAAGTTCAGCACTTCTCTTGTGAGGAGGATAAGAGTGGTGACTTCCAAGGCCCTTACGTGTCACAGCAGAAACCCTCTGTCCACTTTTCAATTGGGTTATTAGTCCTTTTATTGTTAAGGTACAAGAGTTATTTATGAATTCTGGATACATACAGATATTTGATATGAAAATACTTCCTCCCACCCTTTATGTTCTCTGTTCAGTTTCCAGATGGTGTCCTTGAAAGCACAAAAATTACTAATTTTGATAAAGTACAATTATCTATATAAGTCCTGAATTTTGATTCATACTCCCAGGTTTTCAAGTCAGCATTTATGATCCTGATCTGAACAGGAGAGCCACACTACTGATGGGCAGACTCTAAGGTTTGCAGTTAAACATGGAGGTAAAATTTGTTTTCTTCACTTGCAGTCTAGCAGAAAATAATGCACATTACTTAAGCACTGAAATTTTATATTTTCTTACAAGGGTATAATGGTTAACAAGGTTAAGATACTCTGGGGTCTGATAATGGAAAGTTCATTGCATCTCTTGGGTGTGTTATTAAGGCTAAAATCAAGGCCATAAAATATACTAGAAGGTTTGTACAGCTCAAGTCTCTATCACAAATTTAGTTGAATAATTAAGGCATTTTTTCCTACACTAAATTTTAAGAGCCATTTGTTAAAATAATTACATGTTTCTAAGGTCACAGAACACACGTGTTCCCATTTCTCAGATAGTTTAGAAGGAAAAAACCTTGGTTTGTAAAAACAAACAATATAGTGTTAAAGTAAATATTCTTAGAAAATCTAATCCCTCACGTTTACATTAGTCCATAAAACAGGCCTATTCTATTCCTATTACAGAAGAAACTCATCCAAGTACAGAAAGTCATGATAAGAATTTTGCCCTTTGTCCTTTTTTTTTTTTTGAGACGGAATCTCGCTTTGTCGCCCAGGCTGGGGTGCAGTGGCCTGATCCCAGCTCACTGCAAGCTCCGACTCCTGGGTTTATGCCATTCTCCTGCCTCAGCCTCCTGAGTAGCTGGGACTACAGGTGCCCGCCACCTCACCCGGCTAGTTTTTTGTATGTTTTTTAGTAGAGACGGGATTTCACCGTGTAAGCCAGGATGGTCTCGATCTCCTGACCTTGTGATCCACCTGTCTCGGCCTCCCAAAGTGCTGGGATTACAGACTTGAGCTACCGCGCCCGGCCTGCCCTTTGTCCTTAAGCAGTGGTGTGCTCATAAATGTTTATCAGCCACCTCTCTGGAGAAAAATGTGTATATGTGTCTTTGTAGGTTTGCAATGTAAAAAATGAGTTGCACACAATTTTTAAAAAATAAAATATATTATATCCTTATTATAAATTCAATACGCCTATAATTTCTTTGTGACTTGGTTTTTCTTGCAAACCCACCATCAATTTTTATAACTCTATCAGTAACAACATTGTCACCAAATAAGATGATGAAGAAAAACTTGATCACTATCTGACTCAGCAAAGAAGCTGCTGGTGTCATTGACAAATGACTGCAGTTCCAACATGAATGCTGGTGGATATTTTTATTTAGGTTAATGAGCAGGATAAAAATGAAAAAAAATGAAGATATATGTCAGAATTTCACTCATTTGTCAATGGTGTGAACAGTTTTTTGCTGAACCAGATAATAGTTTTGAATATTAAAAGAACATAACCTCAAATGTTTATGCTATTTACAATATAATGGCCACAGACGCAATACACTTTTAGGTTTAATCTATACTAATAACATATGCCCCATCACTTTAAGTCTACACAATCACCAAAATGATAAATCAGAGCCTGATGCAAAATATCTGCTGATACCCACGGTGTGAATTTTCCCACCAGACTCCCTCCAAGTCACCCCTAAGACATCACTGAATAGGGAGCTGAGGGGGTGTGCAGCAGCACAGCATGAACTGCACCTCCCTGCAGACAAGAGAGAAATAAGGAACTTTTAGAGCACCCACAAAGTACCTAAGGCACGACAAGTTTTGAATATGCATTGTTTGTTGGTAATATAAT
Source organism: Mandrillus leucophaeus (assembly GCF_000951045.1). Lineage (NCBI taxonomy): Eukaryota > Metazoa > Chordata > Mammalia > Primates > Cercopithecidae > Mandrillus > Mandrillus leucophaeus. Next base: position 3,365,128 of record NW_012109252.1, read on the forward strand.
TATTTAAGTTTATATCTTTTTTTTTTAAACTGGCATACAAGATTCCTGAAAACTTAACAGTTGGTTCTTGCAAGCCAGCACGAGCTGCTCCAGCACCGCTGGGTTTGCTGCACTACAAACCTGCACGGGTTTGTGTATTCTTCAGGAGTCTCCGGAGAAACCAACAGGGTGTGCATGGGCAGAGAAGATTTTAAGGGATTGGCTCACACGTGCATGGAGGCTGACGAGTCCCAAGATCTGTGGAGTGTGTTGGCCAGCAGGGGGCCCAGGGAGCCAACTGTGAAGTTCCATTCTGAAGCCTGGAGGCTGGAGACCCAGGAAGAGTTGACATCAGAGGCCATCAAGCAGGAATTCTCTCAGACTTGGGGGAAGGTGTCCTTCATTCTAGTCAGGCCTTTGAGGAGATTGTGTGAGCCCACCTGCCCTGGGGAGCAGTCTGCTTCACTGAGGCCAAAAATTATCATCAGAATCTCATCCAGAAACGCCCCCAGGCATCCCCAGAAGAACATCCGACTGATGCCTGGGAACCCCGTGGCCCACTCAAGCTGAGCCTCTAATGAATCAACACGCTATGCAGCAAGTCCTCAATGTCATTGATCGGTTCACAGGAACTGTGACTTCAGGTGAAACAACTTACAGCAAATCCTGCAATAATGTCTTTTAGTTCAACTTTGATTCCTTACAGGGTGGATGAGGAAAAAACATTGGTTTCATTATACGTGAATGCACTTAGTCGCAGCTTCCAGGAACCCTACTGAAGATGTGAGGTGAGGACCTACTGCTGCTAAAAGCCTGTCACTCGCTGACACAGGCACTGCCCAGTGCATGTATAAGGGCTTTCTTTCTTTTGTCCCTGTATGTTACAGAAACTTAAACAGAGTGGAAAAAACGGTGGTCAAGTCTGCCCGGCCCTCCCGACTCTCAAGGACGCACTCATGGTGCTGGCCTGAGGCTTGGCCGCCATCAGGGGAGGCTGGTATGGAACAGGAGCCCCACATGGATGCCAGGGAGCCGTCCTCTGGTCCAGGTGCATGAGCGAATGCAAGGACCTGGAGGAATGTGGGGGAGGAGTAGCAGGAGGCACAGGCTCTGGAGTTCCTCCCTGTGGACCTCCTGTGAACACCTCCACACTGATGGAGCCCCCACGAGTCACTTCAGCTCACAGGGCCATGCTTCCTATTCCTACTGACCATGAAAGGTTCTCAGAGAATTAGGTGGGTCGGTACCTGAAAGCAGTCAGCCAAGCCCCAGTGGGGGGCAGGCACCCCACGAGCATAGCTGTCATAATCATCTTCTTTTTACTGCCCACATGTGGCTTGTATTCAGTAAAAGTCATATTCCCAAGTTACAACATAAACAGAAGTCACAAATCAAACTCCGCCTGAAGTCACCAAATTAAAATTCAAAACTGAGGGAACACCAAAGGAAAGAAAAATTGGGAAGACAGGTGAATAACAATGTGTGTGCATGTGTGTCAGCCTGAGGGCAAATGAGCATGTGTGTGAGTGCATTTGTGTGTCAGCAGAGAGGCTACAGACTAAATACAGTGAAGAACCTGATGTAAAGACATTAGCATAGGCATCATGAAGAAAACACCTGTTTGTGGAATATCACTTTTGGGATCCCTTAAGATTTTATAAAGTGGTAAAAAAAAAACCTCTTTCAGCAATAAATGTACATAGGTATATGTACATTCCCCAGAAATCCACAAGCCATCCAAGAAAAAAATCCCACAATTTAAGACAAATTGTGCATTGAAATGTTGAAATAGCCATGCATGGCAAAATTTTGAACTTTTCCTATCGTTCTGAATTGAATTCTAGGTTCACATCCTTATCTTTCCATACAACTACTGAACAAGAATAATCTGAAATTCATGAAGGTATTCAAACAATTAAGGGCATCTTAAGCCTTAGCAACAGTTACTCATTCTTAGAATCAATGAGTAATAATAATCTACTCATTCTCAAAACCACAGGTACCCAAAGCCTAACTGGCACAGAATTCTCAAGTTCATGCCTTATCTGAACCTTCATGTTCCAAAGGGATATGACCTTAAGCTGGGCTCATTCCCATTTGCTTAAAACTAGAATGCACTTTAGGAAAAACTAACATGGGGAAAGAATCTCACTCTCCATCAGTAAGGAAATGGTTAAATGTGTACAGTGTGTGAGCACATGGCACGGGCAGTGAAGGCACGAATGTCAGCAATGGCCCAGCCACCTCTCTGAGGAACCTGTGCTGAAAAGACATCTGTATAATCAAGAAAGGTAAATACACAAAGAAGTTTATTTCAGCATTCATTTAAAAGAAAAATAACCCAAATGTCCACATGACGTATGTAATAGTACATCCATATTTGCAATGTCACCCAGCCACTAAAATGCAAGAGAAACATCAATGGCCAGGAAATTTATCTGATATATGTCAAGTGACAAAAGGCATTTTGAAGCACAAAATAAGCTCAACAGGATCAATTTGTGAGAAAAAGAGGTGTATTTTACATAGAGACCCATTTATTTTACAGGCGTGGAAATAAGGCTGGAAGATGGTTGATCATCCTAACAACAGTCATTTCTACTGTAGGAAATGTGAGGAGAGGCAGATGCTCACTCTCAATCCATTTGCTTCTATGTGTTTGAATAAACCCAGATCTAAAAGACTCCACCAGCAGCAAAAACTGAGAAAGAGAATAAAAGATAACACCCATCACACTTCATTAGAGGAAAAAAGGTTACAAAGCAGTGTGCATAGCATAAACTCATCATTGCCAAAAATATTCATTCATTGTCATTTTTTTAAAGTTTGAAAATTAAAAATACTTTAAAAAACTGATATGAAAGCATTCTCACAGACAAAATGGATATATTTAGAGTTATTAACTCAACTACAGAAAAAGATGTTTGATTCACCCTAAAACTTTCTTGGGGAGTTGGTTTGAAATTGAAGCTTCCTCAATACTTATCTTTTTAAATGATATTTTAAAAAATCGTCTTAGTCATGATATCTCAGAAACATGTCATCTGTTTTCTCCTTCTGATCAAGTGTTTAAAGTTACATTCATGAAGCGTCACTCATTCACAGCCCATCGTGGACAACTGGTAAACCCTTCCTGCGAAAACGCTGCCTGGAACAATCGCTGAAACTCAAATTCCTGTGGATTCCCACAACTGGCTCCACTGGTCCAGACTGTTACCGCTGTATTTACCGTGCAGGAAAGGAGGATGATGCCCCCACTCTGGTCTCACCGCTGACTGACCTCGTCAGGGAGGCTGGCGAGAAGCTGTGATCTTCCCTCAAGAATGGCGTTTGTCCTTGGGAGACCACGGGGGTAACTGCAGAGCTGAGGAGCGCCCCGTCCTCTATGATGGCTCCAGCCCAGGATAAGGGTTCACGGCTGCACGGAGAGTCATGGTCGCTGTCCTTGCCACCATGCTTCTCTTCAGGCTCAGGAGGCCCCTGTGGTGGTGAGCAGCCCCATGTGCACATGGGGGTTGGGCTCAGGGGCCGCATGTGCTGTGGAGACGGTGCCGTGTGCTACGTGGAAGTCGGGCTCAGCAAGCCAAGGCAGCACCCTCCCCACCACCCCCAGGGTGGCCACAGGCAGAGACAATGCCATCCCAGGGCCACCAGGCTCTGAGCCTGGCCACGCTGGAAGGGGTTCCAGTGGAATCTGCACAGAGCAGCAGGATGTGTGGCCCTCGGGGGAGGGTAGGTGGAGGTGGTGGCCACCTGGGGGAGCAGATATCAAAAGGCCTGGGCCCCTTGAGTGTGGGGGGAAGCCACACGGGACCCCTGAAGGAGGACCAGGCCTTGGTGAGGAACATCAGGAGGCCGAGGTCCCAGGACAGAACTGACACCTGCCACGCTCTCTGGCTTCTCCCCTGGGGAACAGGGCAGATACCAGCAACATTTTCCAAGGACTCTGTTTATGTTTCAAATAAACACCTGAACCTGGAGATAGGTACAGCATGTTAGAAATAATTGTTCTCAATTTGTGATAGGCTTTAATAAAAGGTTGGGTCCTCTGCGACTCTGCTCTGTGGGAGAATTGTGTGTCTACCTGGAAAGGCAGGACAGCAAGTGACAGCTGCGTTGCAGCAGAGTCTACGACAGCACGGTGCCACCAGGGCCACACATAAAAACATACAGGAACAGCCCTCTGTGAAGCACTTTTTCATTTCTGGTTTATAAACAGAGTTCACTTAGATACAGGTCTATCATACTTCAAATTAAGGCGAATCCCTGAAGACATCAGACAGGTTCAAAAATCGGGGGTTTAAAAACAGCTTTATGTCTCCCTGAATGTATCATAACATGGCATACAAGGGAAGTGTGCATTTTATTTTACATAAGGCTTGAATTTGTTTTCTCGTGGAAAGCATAAGCTTCCTAAATTTTTCCATATAGTTTTATCAGTTATTGTTTCCAAATAATGTTTGAGATTATGAAAATATACACATTTGGGTCAACTAAGGAATTTTAATAAGTGATCTCTAGGGGATTAAAAAAAAAAGTTCTTTCAAACTTTAGGCAATGCTGCAAGCCACCTGGACTTGGCTTTACACTTGTATTGATTGCACAAAAATTTTAAATGTTATCTCACTGTCAAATTTTTCATGTTAACTGTGATGGTGTTGGCTTTTATGTAACGTTTAATGGAATTCCTACTGTTCATAAAGGACGTTAGGATCTTGAAATAATATTGAGTTAATAAATGAGAAATCTTTGGTTACCCAGACAATATTAAGTGAATTAAAATTCACTGAGGCAGAGAAAGAGTAGATCCTGGGGGTCACCAACCACAGTTTTTACTAAATTTCCTTTTTGTAAAGTTCCAATTAAGATGATAAAATTAATGTGATTACTCCTTGCTTACACTATATTGAGAGGAATTTAACGCTTCCTTTAAATAACAATCATCCATATGAATATTTTGCATACATAAAAGTTATATTAAAATTAATAAGCAAAAATGCATATATGTATCATATACACAGGGAAGATTGGTAATTAAATAAGAAGAGGCAATAAAAGGTTATTCTTTATCTTTTGTGTAATCTGCCCGGGGAGCTCAGATTCCAAAATAAGTCCACTCCAAAGCTGCTAACTTTTGTTTTTCCCTCACATCTGAGAGCTAACTTGCCTTATGTAGGCTGCCTTCTGAAATACTCATTTTCAAACACTGTTTCCAAAGAGGGTCATGGGGTGGCTGAGCTACATCCACCCCTGCTCCCTGCAGGCAAGGTCCTATGAGACCAGTGGTCATCTCCTTCCTGGGTGTGGACCCTCCTTGGACACAAGAAGCTCCGGGGGGCGACTGCTGTCGCTGCTTTTCATGCTGATGTCGCTGGTGCTTTCCTGGATGGCCCCTGCACCAAAACCCACACAGTCTTGGATAAGAGGAGCACAGCAGCCAGCATGGCTGTGTGATGGCTGCCCATTCCCACACTCTTCCCATGAGGGGACCCCAAACCCAAGAGCTGCCTCCTGCCCATGGGAATGGGCTGCTGCAGTCAGTACCTCTCAGCATGGAGGGAGGCACGGTCACAAAGCTTGGCATGAAAGCCACCCGCAGATACATCCTACGAAGGTCATCAGAGTTTCCAAGGCTCTTGTCACCTGAGGGCCACAGCAAAGTGCCCTGTGCCTGGGGCCTGAGGGCCATGCTCACTGCCGGGACCACCCCTGCTGCCACGGCCACCCCTGTGGAGTCACAGCACTTCATGTCTCCAGGGAGGGCTCCACTCTGCTCCATCTGATGTCATCATTGCCGGGAACACTAAGCGGAGCCTCTCCATTTTGTCACAGGGTTGGTTTCCCACTCCCCTCTCCTAGGGTGGGGGCCTCTGCTGGAGCAGGTGACCTCAAAAGGAGTGTCTGGGAACACAGGTCAGGCCAGGCCCCACGTGAGCAGCTCCAGGAGGCTCCCTCAAGGCGCCCACCCCAGCATGGACTCCCAGCACCGCCCCACAGCCACCGTGCAAGGACGAGTGAGCAACTCCTGGACACTGACTCCACAGGCAGGTGGCTTGCACTGGCAGCTGCTGACCCAACATCAAGCAGAACGAAAGTTAATCATGGAGACCGGATGGCACTGATGAGGGTAATTTAATTGTATTCAGTGTTCTGCTTTCTAGGGCCATGGGAAGAAGTCCCTCTCCTTACTCCACCATCTGTTTTTAGCTTTAATTTTGCTACTTGAGATGAGAGACCCTTTCACTGGTACCTTGTTCCAACTAATTCCTCAGAATTTGGTAAAAATGTCCTATGCAAAATGTAATGCAAATTATAAGAAAATTAGCCACCGGCATGCAAGTATGACGACGACTATGATCATCAGAATTCAAAGAAATGCTTTTACAAATGCTAAGCTGAGAAATCTAATTAATGATTACATTTAAACTGTACTCATTCTAACTATAATAACCTGAAACCAATCAAATCTCTGTGTGGATGGTTGCACTGGTGGCCTCTATAACGACGCTGGAGAAAACAATCTGCATATTGATCAGCCTTGCCAGCAAAGTCACTCCACGTGGTGATCAAACGGTCTATGAAGCCTTCCCGAGTCCAGTACTTATCATGACAGTTTAGTTACTTTTATAGTTTCAATAAGAACCTGCCCTTCTTTCTACCAGAGAAAACAAAAAATTTAGACAAACATGTAACTTTTAACAATGTCAGAATGTCAGGATAAATTTCTTTCATATCTTCCATAATTTTGACATAGTTATGTTTTAATTAAAAGAAAATAAAAATACTGGTACGTTACTTTGAATATGTATTAATTCTAATGTCTTAATAATCAGAAATACTTGTGTATAAATTTAAGGAAAATCTCATTCAATAAAATGACAGGTCCCACTGTTGCACAGCCAGGATGGCTCCCCCATACAGAAATGACATTCAGAAAGCCCTCCTAAGAAACAGAACTGGTATCTACATTTTGGCTTAAGTTCACACCTTAAAGAAAAGAATGTCCCTTCTGCAAGCCAGAACCTCAGCAAACTGGGACTTGTAGAAAGAAGCATACACCCTCTGTTACAGGTGAAATATGCAAACTTGTGTGGAGTCTAACTAGATGGTTCTTGGATCCAAGCCTAAAAATAAATGAGCTGATGATGGAACTCATTTTCCTGAGCACACAGGAAGTGGTCAAAATATGCCATCAGGAACCTTACAAAGCCACATGACAAAAGTCAGTGGTCTTGACATTGTATGGCCCCAGCTTTTGCTGACCACATATGAAGTAGTATGTATGCTAACCAAGACCTTTTAATGCATCTGTGTGCATAGATCAGGCAAGCCTAATGGAATATGTACAACGTCCAGGTATAGTTCACAGGCAACACGAGACAGCCACCACTGAATCGGTGTCAACATGGGGGTCTGTGCAGAATCCCTTCCCCAAATTAGAAAATTGATAAAAAGGAGTATCAATGGCTGCACAATTACTTTTTGGAATCATAACTGTATAAATGCTATACAGACATTTCCAGACTCATGATGGTTCAACTTACAATTTTTAAGTTTACAATCAGTTTATTGGGACGTAACCCCATGGTAAGTCAAGAAGCATTTGGACTTATAATGGTTCAACTTATGATGTTTCAACTTTACCATGGGCTTATCAGGGTATTAAATGCATTTCAACTTACAACATTTTCAACTTACAATAGGTTTATCAGGTTATAACTCCATCATAAGTCGAGGAGCATCTGTAAATTAAATGTATGTCCAATTTCCAGTATCTATCAGATAAGTAAATACCAGCTGACTAAACAACAAATTCAATTAACGGTTTTTGTATGAACACAAGTGAGAGTAGCCTTTTATGATCAAGAATATCATTAGGGAGATTTACGATCACAGAAGATACAATTCAAGGCCAGGAGTGGTGGCCCATGCCTATAATCCCAGCACTTTGGAAGGCCAAGGCAGACGGATTGCCTGTGGTCAGGAGGAGCTCAAGACAAGCCTGGGCAACATGGTGAAACCCCGTCTCTATTAAAAATACAAATAGCCGGCATGGTGGTGCCTGCCTGTAATCCCAGCTACTCTGGAGGCTGAGGCACGAGAATCCTTGAAGCCAGGAGGTGTAGGTTGCAGTGAGCCAGGATTGCACCACTTCACTCCAGCCTGGATGACAGAGTGACAGTGTCTCAAAAAAAAAAAAAAAAAATATATATATATATATATATATATAAAAAAATGTAGTTTTATATATATATATATACACACACACACACACACACACTTCAGGAATAATTGCCCAAAACTTGGAAATAAATTTTTAAGGATGACTATATGCCCTTCTAACAGCATGCAAGAACCCTTATGAGGGGAACTGGGCCATCTTTGGAAACATAACCACAACTAACAAATTATTAACATTTAAAACCTTTTAAACTTACAGCCTAACTAGAAAACTCAAGGGTTGAAGATTTTATTACTTTCTGATAGAGAGGATAATCCTCAAACATCAGTTTATTGCCCTATAGAACAATACCCGGTTTTATACCTAGCATAACTACCTTTTTTCAGTATTCCTTTCCTCACTATGTAAATCCTTCTTGAGACAGCTGTCCACTCTATCTGCCTCATCAGTAAGTTAAATAAAACTCATTTTATATGAACATGAAAATCATTGTTTCTAACGACTTGAGGATTATGCTTTTTATAAATGAGAATGTAGTCATATTCTCTCCTCTTTAGTTTAAAAAAAAGTGAATGTCAGATGGACAAGTTATTTGCATTTGAGCCAACCAGACCTTGCATCTCTCACAAAGACCTCTCACACCCATGATGAGTTAATGCTCACAGTGTCATATGACTGGTGACCAGTAACAGTTTCCCAGAAGACCACACTCGAGTTCAATGGAATGAAGAGTGTTGCCCAGTGGACTCACATCCCAGCGAGGAAGCCAGCCTCATGACGATGGGCACAGAGCTCTCTGTTGCACCAGGCTTCCCTGGACGCAGAAGACAGCATAATATTCAAGCTCTTCAAGATCACATTCTAAGCCAGCACGAGCCAGGGCATTCTCAGAGCTAAAACTGTGGGAAAATCATGACTCTGCAGTGGCACTTCTCACAGGACAGGGCCGTTTCTCTGAGGGACCCAGCCCTGCCTGGCTCATCTGTGATAGCGGAGCAGACATCAATTATTCTGTCATGTGTGCCACACAAATGCACTTGAGACTTCCTTCCCCAAAACGTGTTAGAGCCACAACACCAGCTGCTGCACTTACACAACTCTTCTTTCCTCTGAAACACTCTCTCTTCTACATGTCTTTCAGAGAGGTATAAGCAAGTTTATTAAAAAATTAGGAAATACCATATTTTTATCCAACTATCCTGACACAATACATATTATCACTTTATTACTGATAGTTTTTAGTCACATGCAAACACCCCCTACATAGCCGTAATTCAAATTACATAGATATTATCATAGCATGCCCTTTTCACTGAATTTGGATTGTATCCATGGAAAGACATTTTGTTCCTGCATAACCTTCAGCATCAACACTTCAAAAGCCTGCACACCAAAACATCTGCTTATAAATTTTCTTCAATAAAATAAAATCGTATCAAGCCACCTCACATTCTCATTGCATAGTTTGTATGTATAAGATTTCAGAGCAAGTGTCTCCTGTCCCATCATCAAATCTTCTTTTCCTGTAGATCCTGCTCCCATTCTAAGTCCCACAACATGCCCTTTCGATTCCAATACCTTGGTTCAATAGTTGAAGACTTGGTTCAACTAAATTACCAAAACTCTGCTAAGATTTGGTATGCTGGATACAAATATGCCCTAAATACAATACAGAAACAGGAATGCTTCCATTTGCATGGCTTGATTTTTCTTGGGTCTTTCCCATCATTAATATCCCTGGGAAAAAGTTCTAGTTTAATTTCCAATAACTAATGGCATTACAATCACTGGAATGACTGCAAAATACTATTCCAGAAAGATGGCTGAATGAGCAGCTCCATCTCTCATCCCCACAGAAACAATGAAAACCAGAATCACCATATGACCCTGCCACTCCACTTGCAGGTCATTCCCAAAGGAGATGACAATGGAGGGGACGACTGGGACCTGCACACATGCTCACATGCCAGTGTCCACTGTTGACTATTCACAACAGCCAAAGGCAGAAATGGCCCAAATGCCCATCAATACATGAACGGATCGACAAAACATGTTGTGTGTGTCCACACAACACAATGGATTACTATTCAGACATATAAAGGAATGTAGTTCTCACACAGGTCACAACATAAATGAATCCTGAAAACATCATGCTAACTGAAATAAGCCAGATAAACATTATAAATATTGTATAACTCCACTTTTGAGAAACATCTAGAATGGTCAAAATTATAGAAACAAAGTAGAATGAATAGAGGATGCCAGGGGCTGGGGGTGGGTTAGTGAGGGCTGCTGTTTAATGACACAGAGCTTCCACAGCAATGACAATGGTGAGGGTCACACAGCACCAGGAACGTACTGTCACTGAATTGTACACTTAAAATTGCAGGTGTGGGAAATCCTATGTTTTTAATATATTTTTCCCACAATAAAAATATTTTTAAAATATTTTTCCCATATATAATTTCTTTCATAAGAAACTATACCAATTAGACACAGATTATTTTCAGACTACATGTTCTTTTAAAATGTTCATTTCTGCTGGAATAAAACAAACACATCTGAATAACAAAGATTTTTGAAAGATTAATAAAACTAGACAAGGGTAAGGCATTAGAGATATTGTCATTACTGATAGTGATTATGTAAGACAGTCGTTTGACTATTTCAACACTTAGGAATTGTAACAACTTATCCCTTTGAAATAATGACAGGAGCACAAAGATGAACGCCGCTGCCTGTTTCTAACAGCAGGACATGGACACAATCCGAATACACATCAGCAGTGACCTAATATCAGCATCTCTAGGCTGGTGCTTTGGACATGTGAGAATTCTGAGCATAATGGAGTCCCAGGTGAAAAACATGCTTTAAACTCAGCTTCCAAGACACAGCAGCCCTGTGTTTTCTATAGATCAATGAAGGACAACGTTTAACCTGAACTCCACAGACAGGGCCCATGGAATGCACCCTTGGGTTTCCCTGGCTCCTCTTCCAGGGTCATCCTTGGTGCTGTGGGGAAGACAGGAGGCCCTGGAGGAGCCTCTGGCCATCCCACAAGCCCTTATCCTGGCTTCAAAGGCCCACAGCTCTCACCATTATCCATCCTACGCCAGGTCCAGGACTCTCCGAAGCCAGCTCAAGGCCCCATTCCCCATGTTTCCAACTGACTCTGATTCTTCAAGCAAACCTCCTCTCCCACATCTTTGCAAAAGGTCTGAGCTTTCCTACCAGCTTGGGTGTTTGAAATTATAAGCCAGGACAACTGACAGGTGACATTTCTTCTGCCCTGACGCTTGTGTGTCTTGGAGCAATCAAGTAAGATAGCTCTGATGAACAGGAGGGGAGGTGTGAAATGTGAAAACAAAATTAAAACTCCATTTCATCCATTCTCTCTGGACATGTATAAGAAATGACAAAAGCAAGTTGCTGGACAACCACAATAATCCTGTTCCCACTTCAACAGCATTTAAACAGTGACATGCGCACTAGAGTATCTGGAAAAGCATAAAATAAACCCTGAATCATGGTTAGACCTCAGGACAGATTGGAGAGGCCTTCCCTTGCCTAAGAAACTGTAATTGACAAGCGTGGAAAATCTCTGGATATTTTGCCATCACATGTATTAGATTTGTAAGTGGAATGTGGGTGTAGGAAAACGAAGGCAGGAGTCTAAACTATCAGTTTTCAGGAGTGTTTTGATGCCCATGATGCATGGCTCTGTGGCCCCTCCTGCCCTGGCCCTTCAGAAAACTCTCATTGAGTGGTGTCTGGGCTGTGGCCCCTGCCATGCCAGGAACCGGCATGTGGACAGATTGCTTCTCAGAACTGAGAGGGTCCTGTCATTTGGCCTTCGCTGGCCACCCCAGCCTGCAGTGATCTCTAGCCACCCCCACACAGTCACTGTGACCCTGTCAACACCGTTCATCCACCAAATGACCATGAGCTTTGTGGGGCACATTGTGTTTTCCTAACAAGACCTGGCCTTGCCAAGCAGCTTTTGAGCTCCCAGGGAGCACAGCTTGTGGGCTGTATGTCTTCAGATGCTGTGCCCAGTGGAAAAGATTCCAATATCACATCCACCACAGCACAGGAAGTGAAGCCTGTGAGAAATAAAAGAAATGCACCAGATGCACACACAAATTACATATCTCACGCTTGCTTTATACAATATGTTTGGTACTGATGTCAGCATTTGACCTGTGTTGATAACCATCCTCAAAACAGCCCCACCAGGGAATTTAACTCGACCATCACCCCATCTTTCTGAGGAGGGCTATGAGGGGAGAGGGGTTAATGAGCCTCCCACAGTCACAAGGTCACAAAGGTTGAAGCCAAGACTCCAATCTGGGTGGTCTGGGCTGCTGTCTGTGTCCTTAGCACTGAACAACACACGCCACTGAAGGCCACCACCCCTCGATGTTCCCAGGAAAACTACAGATGAGAAGAGAGCTGCAAATGGCAAGGGCACCACGTTTGTTCAACAAGGTAAGATACTGGGAATATATCCATTCTTCGCAAGCCAGCAGACTGCATCAATGCAATCCTATTTAAAATTCATGTGAGACTTTTTGGGGAAGTTGGGATAATAATTCAAAAGTTTATCTGGAACACGAAGTGAAAAAAGCCTTGAAGTTTTGGGGAAAAAGGAGAAAAAAGGAGCGCTGTCACTCCAAGTAGTAAATCCCATGTATTATAAATGTGTAATGTCTGTGTGCAGCAGCCCCATAAGACAGAGCCAAGAAGGAAGCCCACCCAATCTGGGGCTCAGAAATGGGGGTTAAGGAACCTAACAAAAAGCAGCACACAGAGAAGGCAGAATTTACTTCCAAAAACTGACACTAGGGCAGGCAGCAGTGCGGAGGAGGGAGGAAGATGAACAGACACACAAGATTCCAGTGGGTGGAAACAGAGTGACGTGCCTGCTTCTGACGTTGAGAGGCCTCGCTGAGCACTTGGAAAGCTGTATGGGGGGTACTAAGGAAAGAAAGGCAGTACAGGTTTAACTACATAAACATATGTGAGGTGAAGAGGCAACTGTGCGCCCAGGAAAGTAGTTTCCGAGACAGGCTCGCAGTCTCCGGGAAGCAAACTCAAACACAACATACACAGGTGAGCTTCCATGAGCATGAAGACCTGCCAGGTGATGACGCCTGGTGTCAACGGCAAACTTTCAAATTCTCATGGCCTTTCACAGAAATCAATATTGACGAAGCAGAGACAAATTGGTACAATAGGCACTGGCAGTTCCGTACTGAAAATGAAACCGTTCTGTGGAATGCTGTTTGCTTGTCTTTTTAAAAATCCTCACCCTCTTCTAGGCAGTTAGGGAACAACTGATGACCATATGAAATGGAAAGACCATTAAAATTTTTCTAATTTAGTTAAATATTAGACACAGATAACTAACACCTGTACATCTAAGGTATTAAGAATAACATGGGAATTTACATCAATGAACCTACCAGATCAGCCCTACCCACAAAGACCCCTGGACACAACTCCCTGGCCATCTTCTTCCCCACCTAGGCTAGCCAGTGTCACACATTTTCAACTAATTAGTCCCTTGATTTTTATTATGGTTGTATCATATGTTCATAATCAATATATTGCTTATTTTCCAGGTTTTTAAACGTTATTTAAATCCAATCCTATTATATGTCTCCCTGTATGACCTGCTTTTTATTCTCCATGGGATGTTCCTAAGATTCACCCTTTCTGACGTATGAAGCTGCAGTTCATTTTTCACCATTGTGTAATATTCAGTTACATTACAAATACAACACAATTTATACATTCTCCAGTCAATGAACATTTATATGTGTTTCCAAATTTTAGTATTACAGATACTGCTTCCGTGAACATTTTAAACACATTTCTTGGTCACTTGTATAAGAGTTTCTCCTAGGGGCTGAAGGGAGGTGAGAGGGATGGAGAAATATCAAAGGGTAATACAAATTTTCACTTATAGATGAACAAGTTCTGGGGTTCTATCGTACAACATGGTGACTATAGTTAATAATACTGTATTGTACACATAAAATGTGCTGAGAGTAGATCTCAAATTTTCTCACTACACAAAACAAGTGGTAACTTTAAAAATGCCACATTATGCACCTCAAAAAAATTTCTCTTAGGCAGTGTGGACAACTTTTTCCTGGGAGCCACTGACACTCTTTCAGGGGTTCAAGACATCAAAACTACTTTCATAATAATGGTGAGGGTTGCCTAACAGTGCATGCACAGTGAAGAGCTAGCTGCTTGCTGGTGCCTCCAAAGAAGTCAACACAGCCAGCACCAATGGCAAAAGTCCTCTTGGCACCTTCCTCAGCAAATGCTTGCAGTTTAAAAAAAAGTCTGTTTCACTAAAGAATATCCTTGACGAAGCATTAACTATGATCAGTTTTATTATATCTCAACTCTTTCAACAGTCTGAGTGACTGACCAAATGGAAAGTCCCGTAAAGCTCTTCTGCCACGCAGCAAATGATTGTCTCAAACAAAAGCACTCAATTTCAATGTTATAGTGTCAGCTCCACTAGGCACCTTCTTTCATGCAACTCCGTTTTAATGTGAAAAAAGATTGATGGACAAACTATGGTCACTGGGATTTAGCAACATGGGAGACATTTTATTTTTAAAAAAGAAACAAAGACACTATAACTTTTAGAAAAACAACAAAGTATTTTCTATCAGTGATCAAATTTAAGCTTCCAAGCAAAAATTAGAAATTTAGAAATTTAGGCCGGACACGGTGGCTTACGCCTGTAATCCCAGCACTTTGGGAGGCCCAGGCACGTGGATCACAAGGTCAGGAGTTCAAGACCAGCCTGGCCAAGATGGTGAAACCCCATCTCTACTAAAAATACAAAAATTACCTGGGTGTGGTGACGAGCACCTGTAATCCCAGCTACTCTGGAGGCTGAGCAGAGAATTGCTTGAACCTGGGAGGCAGAGGTTGCAGTGAGCCAAGACTGTACCACTGCACTCAAAAAAAAAGAAAAAAGAAAAAAAATGTAGAAATTTAGAAAATCTGTATTTAACACCATGAGCAAGGAAGCTTTCCAAAACTTAAAGGCTTTTCTGATGAAATTGGTAGTGATATTAACAAATGAGATTTTTCCATATTGTATAGGATCTGTCAGCCTTTTGATGACCTGCATGATTCAGTGAACCAATAATTTCCAAATGACCGGTGCATGATGCTATAATCTCACGTATGAGCAAAAGAACCTTCCAAAGTATAAAACAGACCAACAGATTTCAACATGAGGAATGACAAAATGTTTATCAATATGGCATAACTCCATATTTGTGTGAGAATGCATTTTCTTCATATACATGAACCAAAATAACATGTCACAATACATCAAAGATGCAAACATGAGACTCCACATGCTTCTAATATGCCAGAAATTACAGAAATTTGAAAAGATAAAATAATGTCACTCATCAAAAATTTGGTAAGGTGTTTTTTGGAAAATAGGTGTTTTTTCATATATACCTGCTTCTTTTATTAATATGAAATATGTTATTTTTATTTTTTTATTTTTTGAGACCGTGTCTTGCTCTGTCACCCAGGCTGGAGTACAGTGGCATGACCTCAGCTCACTGCAGCTTCCACCTCCCTGGTTCAAATGATTCTCCTGTGTCAGCCTCCTGAATAGCTGGGATTACAGGCGCCCACCACCACGCCCAGCAAATTTTTGTATTTTTAGTAGAGATGGGGTTTCACCATGTTGGCCAGGCTGGTCTTGAACTCCTGACCTCAAATGATCCACCCACCTTGGCCTCCCAAAGAATTATTTTTAAATGAAACACTAAATAATTTGAAATGTTCTCCATTTTAATTTCTAATGCAATAAACATCAAGAGACATAAACAGAAGCTCTGGGGAAATTGCTGGTCCTTAGTAATAGCATGAAGAGGTCCTAAACTCCGAAAGTTCAAAACCTGTGCTCTAGGATGTACTGGGAAATGTGGGGTCACAGGGAGGTGCATCCTTTCAGCTCTGCAAAGTGGGTCGGATTATTTCACAAGGTGGTTCCATCAATGCAGTCTCCATGAGCTGGGGAGGAGGCCTGCAATCCTCCACACCTGGGGAGAAAGTGGAACTACCAAACTCAACCAAAAATGAGAGGTCGGTGCCACCAGAGGAGATCCCACTGGGAGTGGGCACTCCCGGGAGGGCAAGGACAAAGTCCAAGTGGAGGAACCGGAGCCAGGACCAGCAGGAGCAAACTGCATGCCCAGAACTCATCCCCTTACTCCTCAAGTTACTTTGCTTCCAAGTGGTTCCAATGAGTCTACCAGGACCTTGAAATGATTGTTTCTTAACAGTTGTGGGAAAAGGAGGTAAGATAAACATGCATTTGAGACTGCCTTTAGCCACTAAGGTCATTAGTTGCTCTCCTCCTTTACTCATCTGATCTAGGAAACGCATGACGCCCCACGTGAGGACCCGTCTGAATAAGGATGCTCTCCGTGCCTGCAAGGAGCACCTGGACATCTCCCAGCACAGCACGCCATGCGGTAGGTATCTGCTGAGTTGTTACAAATAGTGAGCATGAACTGGGACAAGTTTCATGAATGTAATAATTATCAAGGGTACTAAAAGTGTGCTTTCCCTTTGAAAATACATTTATCAGCCAGGTGCGGAGGCTCACGCCTGTAACCCAGCACTTCAGGAGGCCAAGGCGGGCAGATCACCTGACATCAGGATTTGAAGACCAGCCTGGCCAACATGGCGAAACTCCATCTCTAATAAAAAATAAAAAATAAAAAAATAGCCAGGTGTGGTGACAGGCGCCTGTAATCCCGAATACTTGGGAGGCTGAGGCAGGAGAATCGCTTGAACCCGGGAGGAAGAGGTTGCAGTGAGCCGAGATCACACCACTGCACTCCAGCCGGGGCAACAGAGTGAGACTCTGTCTCAAAAAAAGAAAAAGACATGCACAGAGTCACTGCAGTATTTTTTAAAGTAACAAAGTATCGGAAACAAGGGAGAAATCCTATAATTGAAGAAAATTATGGTATAGACACACAATGGAATATTAAAATGTTTTGGAAAAATAAATATGGAAAGATATTTGCAATACAATGTTAAGTTAAAAAATAAAATGTAGTATGCATATTCTTATCCTATTTACATGGTTTATGTGAAGAAAATATGAACAAAATAAGAATCCAAATCATCACAGTGATTATTGCTGGGCAGGAAATACAGGTGAGTTTTTCCTTGGCTTCACTCAATCTTTTAATATAAGAAATATTCTACAAATTTTTCTGCAAGGATAGGTGAGAAATAACGGTCAGATAAACAGATCAGGTTTACATTTCATTCCTACAATTTACTAACTGTGCTGTATTTTATATTCAAAGATGTTTTCTCACCTGTATACCAAATGTTCCTTCATAAATGGTGCTGCAAATGACATGATGTGACCCGCATGAAGCCCTCAATAAAAGGCATTATTTTATGCATTATTCAAATAACTAAAAGGTTGAACAAAGATATATTGAATGATTTTTCTCCGAGAAGTGCTCGTTTGTAAATCTACGCCCCTGTCAAATTGTATCACAATCATCAAATAAAGCAAAATGGGCCATGCTGTATTTCCTCATGACTTTTGGTACCATGTTATCAAGAAGCTGCATCTTGAGATCACAAAATTAACTTCAGCCGGGCATGAGATTGAAAACCCAGTCCCCAGTCCCTGTTTTGGACTCTCCCGCTCCAGGTGACTTCACTTGCAGTCCCTGAGTATTGAGCCCTGCGGTACCAAGGCAGGTGCTGCCGAGCAGATAAGGCCTCCTACACACCTGGGTCCCCTGGAGAGGCAAGACGGGACACATTGCAGCGATTTGTGCAAGTGTCTCTCTGTGTGTGTGCACACTTTGAAAATGTATTAAAAGCTGTTGGGCCCAGATAAGTATCTTCCAAGACTCCCATTTCCTGTTAGCAGAAAGTCAACGCTATTTTTATTCATCTGCCCCCAAAAGAAAAGCGCCGGTTCCATCAGACCAAAGGGTCACTGTGGGTGCCTGTGTTCTCTGGAGGGCCCTCTTGACCTGCGTCCCAGGATGGTCCCCACAAAGGCCTCTTAGCTCTACTCTCTGCCCGTGACTGACAGCAGAACATCTGCCGTGTCCCTGAACTGACCTGAGGACAACTGGGGACACTGCAGGGGGGATGGGAACGAGGATGTGCAGAAGGAGAGAGAGGAGCTGCCGGAAAGAGGGTTACCTGCTATAAGGAAGCTGCAGCGGGGAGGCCCATTCTGGGGAGCACACGCCCTGGCACGCGCTCCTGCCCGCAGGCACCGGCCTGACTGTGCCTTCCTCTTGGTCTTCTCTGCTTGCATGTTCGCACCTTCCCGAGTTTCAACACCGGAAGCCCAGGGCTCCTCTTGCAGACACCTCCCTCCTCCTCCTCTCTCCTGGATCCACATTCATTCCTGGGCGGCCCCAGCCAATCCGTGACTCTAGACACTGTCTACAGCTCGGACTATCCAGCGTGTTGTCCGCCACGAACCCATCCTGAATCCCAGACTCAACGTCCAGCGGCCTGGCCTGCACCTGTGTCTGGAACTAGGAAAGTTCCTCCTTTTCCTGCCAACAAATGGCAACTCGGCTTTTCACAGCTCAGGCTGGACCTTGATGCATCCCTGATCCCATCTTCTCCAAGAACCACACCACCTTTCCACCCGCAAATCCCGTCAGCTGTGTCTCCAAATACCCAACCTCTCCAGAGCCACCACCTCCAACCACCCCAGCATCCCCTCAAGATGACGGCAGTCACGCCCACAGGGCCTGCAACCATCGCGGCGTCCCCTCAAGATGGCGGCAGTCACGCCCACAAGCCCTGCTCGCACCCCAACACCAGCCCTGGCTCCCGCGTGGCTTCAGGCGCATTTCAGGCCAGGATGCGCCTCTGCGCCGAAGCCTCAGGTGTTTGCCTGGTCACTCATGGCGAAGGGCAGTGTCTGGCACGGCTGCTCCCCACGGTCTGAGCCCCACTCACTCAGCCCCAGGGGCAGTGAGAAGGGCGGCCTGGGTTGCGCGGGAGCAGCAGGGAGACGTGGGGCCGGGCAGCGCGGGGGAGTTTCCACACTGCAACCCCGGCCTGGCTCTGAGAACGCAGCCTCGCCTTCCAGGGCGCCTCGAGGAACCCGCTGTCACCGCTTACTTCACCTCCTTCCTCTGAACTCACGCCCCCTGCTGCCGTCACCCCGCCATCACCCAGCAAGCGCCTGGTGTGGCGGGAGGGAGGGAGGCCCGGCCTGAGGAAGGAAGGGGAAGAGGCCTCCCCCATGAGGGCTGCGCTCACAGGTAACCCTGTCCCCCGCCTCGTCCACTCCTCCTGCAGCCGGGGTGGGCCGAGCTCACGTCTTCCTTCCTCTTCCTCTCTTTCTCTGCACGGACCTCACGGCCGCAGGCACCACGCACCAGCACCAGGAGCCAGGGCCGAGGCTGCTGGCATCACAACACCCAAGAAACAGGCCCCTCCGCACAGGGCCGTAGCGGGGAGCCTCCCCGATGCCCCAAATCAAAGTGAAAGATCTTCCCTCCCCGCCCAAGCTGTCCCATGGCCTAGAGCTCAGACCGCCCACAGCTGGGCAGATCAGCCCGCACTGGCTGTTGTGTGTGGAGTCATGGGGCACGCGGGCTGGCACAGGGTCAGTGGAACCATGGTGCACGTGGGTTGGCACGGGGTTGGGGGAGTCATGGCGCACATGCGGTGGGGCCATGGCGCACACGGGCTGGCACGGGGTCAGGGAGCCATAGCACATGGGCTGGCACGGGGTTGGGTAGCCATGGCACATGCTGGCTGGCACAGGAGGGACCGGGGAGCCGGGCTCTCGAAGGTGATGGGTGGGAATGGAGAAGTCTCTTGACAGAGCCCTTCCGGAAGCCAGGACAGGATGGCCCGGCCAAGAGCAGACAGCACCCGGGCGGAGGGGGTGACTGGGCTGAGGCCAGCGGGGCCTGGGCCGGGTGATGGGAGGCCGGCAGCCACACCCAGGGGCCCAGCAACCTGTGGGTCAGGGATCGGCAGCCTGCAGCCACCACGGGCTCCACAGGCCACACCTTACTGGAGCACAGCCGCGCGCTTCTCCACGCCTTGTGCCAGGGCAGGGCTGAGCCTGCGGACGTACAGGGCCCGCTGCAGCAAGTGCAGGGCCAATGCAACATGAAAATCCTTCCCCCAGAGTTATGTCCTGTGTGAGGGAGCCCCTGCTGACAGGACCCCCCTGTCCCCGGAGCCCAGACCACCTGGCACCCAGCCCCTGACAGGAACCAGCCTAGACCCTGGGAGATTCCTGGTAGAGTGTGGTGGGGCCGCCCTGCAGATGCAGCTCCCCAGGCTCCTGGGTTGTTTTACTGTAAGGCATGACTCGGCTGCTGTGTTCAATTCAAAGGCAGTCTTCCTGGCAGATGCAGGCACACCGGGAGCCGGGGATGCGATTCCCGAGGGAACCAGAGTCTCTCTTGGGAGGCGCCTTCCAGGGAGCGGGAAGCGGCCAGCCCCAGATGCAGCAGAGTGCAGCCATGGGTGCCCAGCAGGTGGCGCTGCTACCCGACCTCCCAGAGCTCTCGCCCGGTGCGCAACCCCGGCAACAGGACAGGGCAGGCCGTGGCTTTCCCTCCTGCTTTCTGCACAGACTGTGCTACCAGGGCTGCTGGCAGCCACCGTGCAGGACGGGGAAGCTGCTGCGGTGTTGGTATTTCTGTGTGTAATGGGGGTTCTTCTGTAATGACAATGGCTCGGCAGTCCACAGTGTTCACAGAGAACTCTCAAGACCACTATGGCACTCAGTCCTGACACCCAGAGTCATAACATGGACTTTGCGGTGACAGCCACCTGTCTTTCTGCTGTTACCATGTAAAATTTCACTCAATCTAGAAATAAAAACAGAACCCCTATCTAGTCATTCTGTCATGCAAATTGTGTGACAGCTAAAAACTAAGAAGCAGGCCGGGTGGTATGGCTCATGCCTGTAATCTCAGCACTTTGGGAGGCTGAGGCGGGCAGATCACGAGGTCACGAGATCGAGACCATCCTGGCTAACACGGTGAAACCCTGTCTCTACTAAAAATACAAAAAAATTAGCCAGGGGTGGTGGTGGGCGCCTGTAGTCCCAGACACTTGGGAGGCTGAGGCAGAATAATGGCATAAACCCGGGAGGCGGAGCTTGCAGTGAGTGGAGATCAGGTCACTGCACTCCAGCCTGGGCGACAGAGCGAAACTCCCATCTCAAAAAACAAACAAACAAACAAAAAACCTAAGTAACAGCACTACTCTCACAGAAGCACCGAGTTATTCAGACAAACCCCAATAACATCCCAGGAGATCAGACACCAGTCAATGTGTGACTCCCTGGGGGAGCCAGGGGGTCATGCTAAGGGTTTGCCCAAGCTTAGCTTCCCAGAGCCTTCGCGCAATCACAGGACACACAAATGGGGGTGCTGAGCACAGGAGGCTGCAGCCCTGGAGGGCAAGTTTACACCGATTCAGGGACAAAGGAGTTTGACCTCCCAGAGACCATGCTGTGGAGTGGAGCACAGTCATCAGCTAACGTCCTAAACGGGCACAGCAGAAAATCAGTCTTGTTACTTTCCAGAAGCTTCCCATGTCTTCAAGGAAACATGGGAACTTCAACACACATATTTCAGACAAAACAACATTAATGTAGGCAAAGAGACACAGAAAGACAGAGAGAGAGAGAGAGAGAGAGAGAGAGAGAGAAGGAAATGGAGAGAGAGGGAAGGAGAGAGCAAAAGCAAGAAAAGGAATTAACTTGGAGAAAATTAGATAATGTTCCCTGTAAATGTTCCCAACAAAGATGCTGCTAGAGAAATGACTCAATCTTCATTCTTTAAACTTAGAAACCACAGTAATGCTCAATAGGCTTTTTAGGGCAACAAACTCTTACACAAATGCACGTTAAGTGGTGGCGTTTTTATCTGTTCTCCAGGCTGAGTAAGAAGAGACAAAGATGGGGCGGGCAGGAAAATGGTGACCTCAGCTTGTCTGGGGCTCAGCCTCGTTCTTCTTGAGTTCAATATTTCTAGCTGCTAGGAAACTAGGAAAATTTAAAGTCTTACAATAAATACGGAAATGTTACACCTGTATTCAAGGTCAAACAACATATCAGTCTCAAAAGAGGTCTAGAAACTCACTCTTTCTCCATAGGCCAATGAGCTGATTCTGAGAATTGTTTCTGGTGCCAGGCCAAGCAGAGATGAACAGATCCACTCTCGGGAGGGAGGATGCAGACAGGGGTGCAGGAAAGGGGACCAGAAGCAGCCATCAGCTGCTGGTGCCTTGGATTTGAAACACTGCTCACACTTTTTATAAACCAGTCAGATATCAGAAAAATAAAAATAAAAGTCATGGTTCTGAGGGGTGTTTTATGCACTGAATCCTCATTCTCCCCAGTACAGGTTTCTGTCAAAGAATCCCCAAACTGAACAGAATGGAAATTGGGATGGAAAGAACTTTGCTCTTGAATTAGTCACATCTAACACATAGATTGTGTTAAACACCCAGAAGTGACCAACTACCACTTCACAGATCACTAGGAAAATCGGTTACCACCCACCAGATCACCCACATGGATCAGTTATCACCCACCAGATCACCTGCAGGGATTGGCTGCCACTGACTGGATCACCTGCACAAATTGGTTACCAACCACCGGCTCATCTGCAGGGATCATTACCACCCACTGGATCACCCATATTGACTGGTTACCACCCCCTGCATCACCCACATGGATCAGTTACCACCCACTGAGTCACCTGCAGGGATGTTACCACCCAATGGGTGAGCCACAGGGATTGATTGCCACCCACTGGATCACCCCATGGATAAGTTATCACCCACTGGATCACCCACATGGATAAGTTATCACCCACTGGATCACCCACAGGGATGAATTACCACCCACTTGATCACCCACAGGGATAGGTTACCATCCACTGGTTATCACCCACTGGATCACCCACAGGGATTGGTTGTCACCCACTGGATCACCCACAGGGATTAATTACCACCCACTGGATCACCTATAGGGACTGGTTACCACCCACTGAATCACCTACAGGGACTGGTTACCACCCACTGGATCACCCACGGGGACTGGTTACCACCCACTGGATCACCCACGGGGACTGGTTACCACCCACTGAATCACCACACAAGGATCAGTTACCACCTAACAGATCAGCAACAAAATATGTTCTGAGCAACAGTCATACTACCTTCCTCATTAGGGCAAATTATATAATACAGTCAGATGCCAAATGGTCTCTATGCCAAAACAAATCACAGATTTGTGAAAACAGAGCTGTGTTATGTTTGCAATCTCAAGATTAATCATCAGCAGGGGGATCTCGATGTCTTCACTATTGATCTTCAACACTGATAGATTCAAATCTGATCTGTGAGAGACTAAGGTTGACTTCCTGGAATTCCGGATGAGACATTTCAGCACACACTGTTCAGATACCTTCATTAACTTTTGACAATTTTCAATCTAATCAATTATGTTTCACTAAGTAGTGCCTTAGATCAAAATTTACTACCAGCTCCTCCACATGATCCTGTACACAGCGGTTCTCACTGTGCTTGTGGCAGGACGGCCACGTCATGACATCTACATGCCAGAGCTCTACCTTCCCCCACAGCAGCCTCCAGACACGCAGGTGCCGCACATGTGAAACGTGGCCAGTCCAAACCAAAGTGTTCCATCCAAAAAATACACACTGGATTTCAAGGACTTCGCATTAAAAAATGTAAAATCTCACCGTATGATTTTTTTTTTCTCACTGATTACACACTGTGCAGAAAGGCAAGCAGCAGGCCTGAAAATGCGATCCCTAGAAAGGCTGCCTGGAAAGACAGCCATCCTGTGTCTGAGCACTCAACTGGTAGACATTTCTTTACCCTGTGTTCTGGTATAAAATAGCCCCTAAAATTGTAAGCGTGTCTCCCTGTGCCCAGACCTCCTGTATAAACAATGTGATGCCTGCTGAGAACCTGATTTTCTTCTGACAGTCAGGAACTCGGATTGTGGTCAGTCATGCAAGCTCGATATG
>NW_012109252.1:3389441-3397919 GCF_000951045.1 Mandrillus leucophaeus
GGCTCAGTCTCCTGGGCAGCCTGACTGCCCCCTCCCCTCCTCCCAGAGCAGACACCTCAGTGAGGTGGGTAGACGACCACCAAGAGCTCTTCCCACCTCCTGTATAAACAATGTGATGCCTGCTGAGAACCTGATTTTCTTCTGACAGTCAGGAACTCGGATTGTGGTCAGTCATGCAAGCTCGATATGCCCATGTGGCCAACCCACAATCCAGCCCTGAACTCCCAGGCTCTGATGAGCAGCGCTGATAGACAGCCCTCTGCGCACCCTTGCAATGCATTGCGGAGAGGCAAACACGCCCCATGTGACTCTTCTGGGAGGGACTCTTGGGAGCCTGCACTGTCGTCCTCCAGACTCCAACCTGTGCACCTTTTCCCTTTGCTGGCTTGGCTCTATGTCTTCTCACTGTAATGAATCCTACCTGTGAATAAAACCTCATGCTGAGCCCTGTGAATCCTTCTAGCAAATCATCCAGCCTGTGGTTGGTCTTAGGAACTCCAGTGCAGTTGGTGTCACAAGTGGGATTCACTAGCATGACTGCCTCACTGAAATATGATGAAAGCTTTCTTTGGGAAAATGAGGGATGAAGAGGTGAAGATAAGATGTCAGCTCCCAAGTCTTCCACAGCATGAAATGCAGCTGAGCTGCCAAATGCCGTGAAAGGGAAAAGTCATCTACGGAGTTTAGAAATTATAGTCCAAGCTCAGGAGAGCTGGGTTGCTGGACCTGGGGACAGATTTTGGCTGTTCTGGCCGATGTGAGTGGGAAAAGTACATCCCAGGTGAGGACTTTGATTTTCTGTTCTCTCCTCCAGGTGGGAGGAGAAAGACCCTAACATTCCTAAGGTGAGTGCTGAATGTGCCAGAAACACTACAAGTGTGTGTTGCTCCCTCCCTGAAGTGGGAAGAATAAATGTAAGGTCAGGTTACACAGGCTGCAGCAGAGCTTTAGATAAACAGAAACGCTCAGGGCCAGGCCCAGTGGCTCATGCCTGTAATCCCAGCACTTTGGAAGGCTGAAATAGGAGGATCACTTAAGCCCAGGATTTCAGGACCAGTCTGGGCAAACATTGCAAGACCCCATCTCTACAAAAATTAGCTGGACATAGTAGCATGCACCTGTGGTCCCAGCGACTTGAGGCCAAAGGAGGAGAATCACTGGAGGCTAGGAATTCAAGACCAGCCTGGACAACATAGTGAGAGGCCAGCTCTACAAAAAAAAAAGACCATTTTTTAAAGAGAGACAACAAAAACATTCCCACTGATGGTGCTTCAGTCCCACCTGCTTCCCAGCCAGGACCTCCAGGCACCTGTAATGTCAGCCCTGTAAATGCTGAGTTTAATGCCAGAGGTTTCAGTAAACTTCCAATGAGGAAAAAAAGAAAGGAAGGATTTTGGAAAAACGTATTTTGTGGCTACTGAATCAGAATATAGGACCTACACTGATGTAAAATATATATGCTTGCAATTTCATAAATGCTAGAGAGCTTATCCCAATCAAAGAAAGCTGCACAAAGAATGATAACATCGAGAGGACACAGCTGCTTAGGACACGATGGCTTTTCACTGTGGCTGGAACGTACACTTCCGACTGAAACGTACACTTCCTTAGTATTCGATCTCCACAACGATGAGAGTTGCTGTTAGTTTTTCCAAGGGCGCCTGTGGAGAAAGGGGAGCAGGGAGAGAGGCAATCTCCAGATGGAGACACTCTTCCATGGTTTTCAAAGGCACTTTCTAGGAGCCAGTGAGCCCTCATGGCATCTCGAGTCTGGCGGGTTTCCAGCCTGATGTGCACATCTCCAGTGAGTAACACAGACCCTCAGGCTGACATAGCAAACGGGCATGGGGAAGCCTTGCTTGGACCGGGCTTGGGACATGACCCCACCATATCTCACCTTGCTGCTGCCCAAGAAAAGCCACTGGCTTTCCCCAAAATCCTAGATACCCAGATCCTAACTGCCCAAACCTCAGTCTATGCTAAAACCCGACAGCATCTGCTGTGTCTGTCTGGACACTAGCTGTGCCCAGCTGAGATCAGGTGACCGGTGCCACCCCACGAACAAGACTCAGATGCAGGGACAGAAGCAGCCAGGACCCCCCTTAGGGTCCCACATGAAAGCCCCCAGGAAAGGGCCTGTTCTCTGCTGGGGCCATCTGATAGCACACTGCTGAGCTCTGTACCGTGCTTCCGGTACAAAGGCTAATACGTGCGATTCCTGCAAAACCTGCAGATGGGTGGGGGCATCGCTGAACTGTGACCCTGCTGCCCCCCTCTCCTGGCAGGTGGCGCCTTCCGCCCGCTCTGGGGGACATCTCAGGGCTGATGACCCCTGGGCTCAGTCTCCTGGGCAGCCTGACTGCCCCCTCCCCTCCTCCCAGAGCAGACACCTCAGTGAGGTGGGTAGACGACCACCAAGAGCTCTTCCCAGAAAGGGGGTGATGTATTCTCACCGGATAATGATCAGAACAAAAGCAGCTGCAGAAAACTATTTTAAATTTTTGTAAAACAAAACCCCAGCATCTGGAGACAAGGGAGAAGAAGGAGAGCATCAGTGAACTTTGGTTTTCCAAACTCGCCTGAAAACCTTTCCTTCCCCCTTCCCCCCAAAACGTCCCATGCTGCCCTCCTCAGCTGCTGCCAGAACCCCGAATCCATAGTGACCCAGAGCCTCTAACTGCATGTCGGATGCGGTCAGCTCCTGCACGTCCCTCACAAGACATTCACAGACGATGTCCACACCCACATTTCAGATGAGGAATCCTGGCTCAGGAGGGATGAACTGCCCAGGGTGAAATCGCAGAGAACTCCTGAGCCTGAGCACCCTGTTCCTTCTCTCTCTGTCCCTGTGCCTGGCTCTGTCAACCTCACAGGACCACCTCATGTTGCAGACACTGGTTTTCATGCCTCTGCCCATCCCGGCCACCTGACCAGCTCGGAATGTCACCATTATTGTTCTCCCAATTTTAAAGATGAAATGGAAACTCAGAGAACTTAAGCAAATGTCACTAGAGTCATCAAATATGTAGTAAAACTCAAGCCGGAAGCCACGTCTTTAGGCCCCACATCCCATGGTCTTTCCACGGCTCTGTGGCCTTCGTTCACATTCCAAGCACCCTACTGCACTCCATAGTAGCCAAAGACACTTTCCACCTTAAAGACGGAGATTCCGGCTCCTTCTGTGCCCAGATCCTCTCATGGACAGTTGGGGGCCTGGTGTGTACTCCGGGCATGTTCACCCTGGGAAGGCCTCAGTCATCGCCCCACGTGGGGACCACAGCCTGGGGCCTCGAAGTGGGCACCCCGGCCCCATCTGTGTCTGCACCTCCCACTCCCAGGCAGGCGCTGTGATCCCACTTTCTGCAGCCCTGCCAGTGGCTGCTCTGTTGTGTCTCCAGAGGTTGCTCGCAGAGGTTTCTGAACAGAAAGGCTCAGCCTCCTGAGCACAGATGCCCTTCACCTCATACCTTGGTCTCATCCTCACACTCTTCCCCAGGGCCTAAGGCAGAGGCCTGGGAGTTTCTGCCATTTTCTCTCACGTCCTCTGCCCTCTCTTTGGCCTCTGAGGCAATGAGAGCTGAGACCTGGGCTCCCTCTGGCTCCCGTGGCCCCTATGTTGAGACACACAGGGCTGCCACGTTGGTTGGCCATGCCCATGCCACCTCACGGCCAGGCCATGGCCCCCCCAAGCTGAGCTACACAGGCTGCCATGCGGGCTGGTCACCCCCAGGTCACACTCTGGCTTCTGAGCAGGAGGCCAGTGTGGCCATCCAAGCCTCTTTCTTGCAGCCAGGAATAAGGAGCCACTTCTGCAGGGAGCAGGGGAGGCCCTTCTAGGCTGTGTCTGGCCCAGATCCCTTCCCTACCCCTGCCGTGTGCTCCACACAACCCAAGCATCCACTACAGCTTGCTCAGGGTCCAGGCCTGGTCTTTCTTCTTCACCTTGTCCCCTCAAGAACTTGGATCCATCCTCAAGCCCTCTATGGGCAACATAGTGAGACCCTGTCTCTACAAAAAAATTTAAAAATTAGCCAGGCATGGTGGCGCATACTTGTACTCCCAGCTCCTCAGAGACGGAGGCAGGAGCAATGCTTAAGCCCCGGAGTTCGGGGCTGTAGTAAGCCTTCAAAGGGTTTCTCTCTGTCACCATTACACTCCAGCATCGGCAACACAGAGAGACCCTGTCTCAGTTGAAAAGGAAAACACGCTGAGTCTAACTTGTCATTGAGCTTTGTGGCCTTCCCAGCTCATATGGGATCCACAGCTCACACTGTGCGTTTGATGTGCTAAGTCAGGAAGCGCGGTGCCTCTCCTCCTTCACAGTGCACGGCAGGGCCTCAGCAGATGTGTGTGGAAGGAATGGCTGTCTGAGACACAAGGCCAGGGGGTTCCAATATGAGAGTAAGAACTGCTGAACTACCCTCAGCTCCACCTTGGATCAGCACTGCAGAGAGGCCGGGCCGGACACCTCCTGTCCCCCCACCCCAGGCACCTGTCATCTCCTCACAGAGTCACCAAAAGGCAAGATACTGAACTTGGAGGCGTCCATAGAGTCGGTCCCACTCCTTCATTTTCAGTAAGAGAAAAATGAGGCCTAGACAGGGAACACACACCTTAGAACACAGAACACAGACGCAGACAACACCAGGTTGCCTTGATTGTGGGAGACGGAGGGGAAGACCCTGTCCCATCCCAGCTCCACCCAGCACCCGGCGAGGCAGTTGGGCCAGATGAGGCCCACGCCTTCCAAGGGTATTCTCTCTGGCGCTTCCTCCGGCTCCTCCATCCCCAAGCAACTCCAGGGATCTGTATGGAGAAAGACTGTTCTCTCTGATAAACGCACCCAGCCATCCACGGAGCAGAGGGTCTTTCCACTGTGTTGTGTTTGGCTTTGAAAATCATGTGACATTCTAAAAAGTTCAATTCACTGGCATCTCTTTAAAGAAGCCTCTCTCATAGTCATGGGGAAAAATAGGCTTCTTAAAAAAATTTTTCTGGAGAAAGCAAATGACAATTAGATCCGATTTTAAAACAATAGAGATGATGAAAAACTTAAAACATCACTTTTGTTTTGATCTCAATATGATGAGATATGGGCATGTTTTGAATCCATAAGAAAGAGTGTGCCCATCATGGTGACAGTGACTGGAGAGGACTCACAGCTGCCTCTTCGGCCACTGTAAGCGCATCCTGTGCTGAGCGCACACGGCAAGAACAATAGGAAGTCTAACGAGCACATCCTGGTCTACATGCAGATGGCTGCCCCACCTGATAGGAAGTCTAATGAGCACTTCCTGGTCTACGTGTAGATGGCTGTCCCACCTGATAGGAAGTCTAACCGGCACTTCCTGGTCAAGCACTTCCTGGTCTATATGGTGGATGGCTGCCCCACCTGAGACACCAGAGATCCTTTGTAAAGGATAGCATTTTCCCAGAACAACAGCAAGACAGGCAGCAGCCCGTCAGGCAAGTAAGGGAAGCTTGAGGAGTGTCCTCAGGGGAAGGTCTTAAGAAAAGTGCCACGGCTGAAGGGCACCACGTGTCTGTAGCTGCACAGGGCCATTTAGGGGTCTTCACGCAGGAGGCCATCATGCCAAGACCTCCGTACTCAGGGACAGGCCCCGCCGCCAACTCTGAGGCCTGAGGAAAGTTCACATGTGAGCCCCCACCTTTAGAAAGGGCAGTACCTGGCTCACGCCTGTAATCCCAGCACTTTGGGAGGCCGAGACGGGCGGATCACGAGGTCAGGAGATTGCGACCATCCTGGCTAACACAGTGAAACCCCGTCTCTACTAAAAAAATACAAAAAACTAGCCGGGCGAGGTGGCGGGTGCCTGTAGTCCCAGCTACTCGGGAGGCTGAGGCAGGAGAATGGCATAAACCCGGGAGGCGGAGCTTGCAGTGAGCTGAGATCCGGCCACTGCACTCCAGCCTGGGCGACAGAGCGAGACTCCGTCTCAAAAAAAAAAAAAAAGAAAGGGCAGTACCGATCACCCATTGGCGTCATGTGGTGTGCTTTGTGAAAATGGTTCAAGGAGGTGAAACAACGGACCAGAATCTTCTCCTACACCACTGGAAACATTCTCCTGGTCAGCGCTTTATTTTATTCAAAAGTCATGAAAAAGTTGACTAAATGCTCTCTCTCACCCAATTTCCCAGGAATCCGCAGAGCATTCCCTGAAACAGCAGCTCCCTGCCGCCTCCACGCTGGACCCTAAGTGCCCAACAGCACTAAAAAACAAAATAAAAAGAGAAGATCTTGCACTCAGCTTGCAACCAGGCTCCAGCTCAGACACATGGAGAGGTGGGTGGGCTTCCCTTCCTCCCTAGGCATTAAGTTCTTAAAAGACAGGCCGCCATTTCCCAGGGGAGGCAATGCAATCAGAGGTCCTATTTAACAGCACACGTGTTTGCCGAGTTTTACACGTCGGTCGGTTCCTGCACTTTGCCTTTTCCAGTGTAGAAGCACGTGTGGCCACCTTCGAATAGGGCCCCCTTGGGTCCCCTTCTCTTTCTCGATGGGAGCAGTCAAGGCTGCTCGCTCAGGCCTTCTGGGCTCTGCTGACTGGGCCACACAGACGCCTACAGAGACTAATTCTCTTCTGAGACCCTCTTCATAAACCGACCATAACTCAGCGACACACGGTACACAGTGTTCTGTTCCACTCAGAACGAACCAGCAGCTCAGCCCACGACATGCTCTGTTAGCTAATTTCCAGCAGACTGGAGACGGGTCCCACTGGGCAGGGTCCTTGGTCACTTTAATGAACTTCCTACTCTGACTCTTAGACTGTTCCCAGTTTCCTAGAAACAATCATTGTTAAACGTCCCCACTCTTACGCAGCTCTCCAATTTTCATTAGGCAAGTATGAACAACAATTGATAGACATTTTAATAATAACCACATAAAAAGCACATAAACGCTCATACTTCCTGAAAAACAAAAAGCCAACCCAGAGGTTTATGTGGAATTCCTCCTCGTATCCAACAAACAGGAACCACTCTGCTTTGCTTCCACCTCATATCCAACAAACAGGAACCACTCTGCTTCGAGGGAAGCTCTGAAACTAGAGCAAGACGCACGGCTCCTGTGCTGTGGGATGTAGAGATGGTGTGAAGGACGCACACTTAGACATGACAGATGACAGAACACGACCGAGGCACACCCAGCCCTGAAACACGGAATTCGGTGGAGCAGTCTGCAAACGCGACAGAACCACACCATCCAAGAGAAAAACAGTGTGAGCACATGTGCAATTTATGGTCTTATTAACTACATTAAAACCGTAAGAAACAGGTGAGGTTAATTTTAATATATTTTATTTAAGCCAACATATGCAAAATATCATTTCCACATGCAATCAACGTAAAAAATATTAATAAGCTACTTCACATGTGTTTTCATACCAAGTCTTCAAAATCCAGCGCGTAAAGTGTTTTACACGGACACACCCTGTGGACGCAGCGGCCGGGCGTCCTGGGCCCATGACCGCATGTGGCTGGCAGCTGACACACAAAGGGGACAGCGAGGGCTCCCACACACAGCTTTGGGTCCAAGGCAGAGAGCACATCTCTGAGCCCCAGACCCACACCAGGAAGGAAGAGAGACGCCCCCACGGTGGAGTCACTCGGAGAAGGTGTTTCCAACCCTCCCGAGGGGCGGCCGCCTCAGCGTCTCCTGCGGGAACGGCAGCGGGCCCTCTGCAAGCGTGCGGAGTGTAGTGGCCACTGACACAGCTCGCAGCACGCGGGTCTGCCAGGCTGAGGTACTGTGCCCTTCCCAGTGCCAACAGAAGCCGAGGAATACACGTTCTTACAAATCACACTCAGAGGGTTTGGAAACATTGAAGAGACAGCAAGAAGACGACGGGAACGCTGGATGCTCCTTAGACTTTAAAGAGGCAGGGCTGGGGGAAAGCTCTATCTTTGGACAGCAAATCACTCCTTCCTTCTGTTGCTCTTACAGCCGGGAACACCTGTGCGCCTATCTGTTCTTCTTCAGACAGAACAGCCTTGAACTGAAGAAAAGGTGAGTACTCTGGTTCCCCAAATGTTCCATCTCCCCCAGAGCCAACATGGGGCTGGGGTCCACCACCTCGCGGAGCTCATGAGGACGAGCGAGTGCCAAGCAGGATGAGTCTCCGCATCTGTGCCCGCTGCCCGCTCTGCCTCCACCCTCCCCACCACAAGCCGGGAATAGCCACGCCAACCGCCTCGCAGGAGAGAGCACTCGCTTCCTCTCCACCCCCTGGGATGCGCAGCTGACTCAGAGCCACCCCAAGTAGTGGTGGGCAGAAACCAAGGCAAGAATCGAAGAGGTGGCCTGTTTCAAGCAGGTCCCACTCAATGGAGCTGGAAATAGATTGACTCCGACAGGCTGCCGTTCCCGCTAAGTGGGATGAGAACGAACAGCCAGGTGTCTGCACAGCAGGCTCTGCCCTCACCCTCCCCTCGTGCCCACAGCCAGGTGTCTGCACA
>NW_012109252.1:3400619-3401232 GCF_000951045.1 Mandrillus leucophaeus
AAGGCTAACAAGCACTTCCTGGTCTCTATGTAGATGGCTGCCCCACCTGATAGGAATTCTAACCGGCACTTCCTGGTCTATATGTAGATGGCTGTCCCACCTGATAGGAAGTCTAACCAGCACTTCCTGGTCTATATGTGGATGGCTGCCCCACCTGAGACACCAGAGATCCTTTGTAAAGGATAGCATTTTCCCAGAACAACAGCAAGACAGGCAGCAGCCCGTCAGGCAAGTAAGGGAAGCTTGAGGAGTGTCCTCAGGGGAAGGTCTTAAGAAAAGTGCCACGGCTGAAGGGCACCACGTGTCTGTAGCTGCACAGGGCCATTTAGGGGTCTTCACGCAGGAGGCCATCATGCCAAGACCTCCGTACTCAGGGACAGGCCCCGCCGCCAACTCTGAGGCCTGAGGAAAGTTCACATGTGAGCCCCCACCTTTAGAAAGGGCAGTACCTGGCTCACGCCTGTAATCCCAGCACTTTGGGAGGCCGAGACGGGCGGATCACGAGGTCAGGAGATTGCGACCATCCTGGCTAACACAGTGAAACCCCGTCTCTACTAAAAAAATACAAAAAACTAGCCGGGCGAGGTGGCGGGTGCCTGTAGTCCCAGCTACT
>NW_012109252.1:3404402-3414848 GCF_000951045.1 Mandrillus leucophaeus
ACAGCAGGCTCTGCCCTCACCCCTGTGCCCACAGCCAGGGCCGGCAGCCATTCCAGGACAGAGGGCTCCCTAACCCACAGAATGATCGGGGTCAGGGAAGCAGCGGACGTGGCAAAGAGGGTCTGACCCTGGAGACACCTAAATTCCCATGACGACCCGACTGCCTCACAAGCCAAAGCTTCCTTCTCTGAAGGAAACAGACAGCAGCTGCCACCGTGCAGGGCTCTGCAGGAACGGACGGGGACAGGCTTGGAAGGCACATTTATAGACGAGTCCACAGGAACTCCAGAAAATATTACTTCCTTCCCACATATCCTTGCAGGAGGGAAGAAAAAACCCTAACCATATATTTCCAACATGCTTTATCTTTGTCCAAAACAGTCTAAGAACCTACAGAAAGATCAGGGGGAAATGGGGAAGTTACATTTTGAATCAAGAATGTGAAATGCTGGCTGATCTTTTTCAAACTGTTGGTTATCAATATTTTTTCATCTTAAGAATTTTTTTTAATTTTTCATTTTGAAATAATTTCAGACATATAGAAAAGTTGCAAAAGCAGTACAGAGAATTCTTACGTACTCTTTACCCTGATTTCCTAAACCCTGACATTTTACGTTTCCTGTTCTTTCTCTGTCTCATGTAATTATTTTTCAGAGCCACTTGACACTACATTGCAGGCATGATGGCCCTTCGCATAGTAAATGATTCATTGTGTGTTTACTAAAACCAATGGGATTTTCATAATAACCACAGTACGATCATCAAAATCTTGAGATACTAGTATTTCACTGACAAACCTTATTCACATTTTGGCAGTTGTTCCACTCCTGTGTTTTATAGGAAATGAAAAAACAAAACTCAGCACAAAACCACATGTTGTACTCGTCACATCTCCAGTTTTATTTAACCTGGAACCATTTCTCAGTCTTTCTCCATCTCCACTGAGAATTTTTCCCTTTACAAATCATAAGAAGAAAAGAACCGGATCATGAGAGCCCCTCCCAGGAATTATTCAGTGTATGAGAATCCAAAGGTTACGAACTTCAGAGAACATTTGTTCGCCTTTTCTATTTCAGCACACGCGTGGCTGCCGGACTGCATGTGTGGTTATGGACTTTGGTCAGGAAAGTGTCTGGAAGCCAAAGGTGAGAGGGAAAAGGTGAAAAGGAAAAGGTTTGTCGACAAAAACAACAGACACTTGTTCTTCCTCCAAGATCCCAGCAAACTCACAGGAACGCCACGAGGTCTTAGAGTACATGTTTGTGCTGCAATATTTCCTAGAAGGGAATATTTCCACTGATAACAGAACATTCCTCAAATAAAAGAAAGATTATCAAATAAAACCTGCGTGAGGCAAACATTCACCCGTTTCCTTCCAGCCACGGGGACCAAACAGCCCCTCGGTTAATCCCCCTGGGAAGACGGAGGCCAAACGAATTCCAGCAAAAGACTCAAAACTGTGGGTTTTACATACATTATGTTGTTTAATTGAGAGTCCAAAAAATGAAGAGCAAGGATGTCATAAGACTCCAAAGATTTTTAAAGAAAAACCAAGTGGGGCTCTTTTTCCTCTGCCAACACCCACCACCATGTTTCAGCAGCTCAGTAAGAAGGGCTGGGAGCCAGGGGGTGGCCACCGGGACGACGGGGAGGGCTTTAATCAGAAACTCAGAACGGGCTGACGAGGACTCCAGAGAACAAATGAAATTCAAATGGAAGTAACAAGCCCGCCAAGGTTCCCAGGAGCCGAATGTCCGGCTCTCACTGCAGGAAGAACATCATGACAAGTGGCAGTGCCTAAAAATAACGGCCGAAATACCTGGGATTCGTAACAGAAGGGCCAGGAATCCCAGATCCCTGGGTAGCCAAGGAATGGAAGAAGGAATCACAGGTGGCCTTTTCTAGAACACGTTCCTGATTCTTTTTCCAGAGCCAGGAGGCGGGAGAGGCAGAGTGCTCTTGTTCTCACTCGCGCGTGAAACGCCCCTGCCATTCCCTGCTCCCTCAGCGTGGGAGTCCCCCAGGCGCCAGGGTGTGGACATAACTGGGAACCACTTCTTCAGAAACACAACCGGCCTGTGTCAACTGTCCACGCAGCTCCTCAGCCCTCAGAGACCCGCCTGCCGCAGGACCAAGATCCAGGAGCCCAAGGCAGTGGCCTCCATGCCTGGACTTCAGCTGACGACTTTCTCACACACACCTCCTACCTACACACGCGTTTCTATTCAGTTGGAAAAAAAAAAAAAAAATCCTCTCTTTTACTGCCCCCGCCTCGTGAAATCATTTGACAAAGACAATTCTGTGATTACGTCATCTTCACTGAGGATTTAAGGAAACCCAGAAGAATGGATCTGAGCCCCCAAACCTCTGCCCTTCCCCTGCCTCCATCCCCACTCATCTCCAGAACAACCCACAAAGTCCTCCCAATTAATATAGTTCCAGAGGGATTTCCATGAGCAAGGTGTCTCCCTCCCATTACATAATAAACGGGGTGTAAATCTGAGTTCCCTGGTTTTTACTGGTAACAGGACGGCCTCTGCGCCACGCCCTGGCACACTGGTGTGGCTCCCACAGCTCTGGAAGACAGTGGGAGGAAGTCTCTGCAGTGTGGGGACTCCATGAGGCTCCCAGTCCTGCACACCTGCACCTGCTCTTGGTGTCTGGCCCACAGCCTGTGTCCCACATCCTACGTGGCAGCAAGCCCAGGACACACCTGCCCTCTCTGCATCTCCAAGTAGTTTTTGCAGGTTTCCTCCACCACCTAGAGTATCTCTGTCTGCCTGGCAATCTACCGTAAACGACTCAGCATTGAAGTCCCCTCCTTGGGCCTTTTCTGCAGAGAATCCTCTCACCCCCTGGCTTCCAGTGCAGTGCTGTCACATCATGCTCTGTGTGCCTGGAGTCCCTGGTGTGCCCCCCAGCACAGGAACCCCTCGCTCATGTTGCTGTCTCCGTAGGACACGATCGTTTCCCCCAAAGCAGAGACAACACCGCATTTGTCTTTAAACCCTGGTGGCCGGCAGAGTAGGTGGCTCGTGCACTGACTCCGTGCCCATGTGATCAACCAAAAGGAGAACAAACTGAATTCCGTGTCTCGCCTTTGCTTCCTCCAGGAAGGCAACGGGCTGTGAAGCCCTGGGTTCTACGGTGAGACACTCACTTTCTAAGGCCTGCAGAAAGGAGAAGCCAGGGTCGTCAGGTCTGAGTCCGAATTCTTGGCCTTCAACCCGATGCAAACACATCGGTGTGGCCTGTCTCAGACTGAGAGGCACAAGAAAATCATGAATCAGGATGAGCAGGTGCACCACCTCACTCCTCCCAGAGACACAACACACAAAATTAGAACTGCAATGGCAGGAAGAAAAAAACACACATTTCTGAGGTGAAAAACAAAGCCACAGAGACCAAAGTAATTTCTATAGTGCCCAGTACATTTCAGTTTCATCCTGCACTAATGTGTCCATTCTTGGTAACTCGAATTAAAGTGGAAATGACCTGTAGTGTAAATCATGGAAACCAAGATCAATATTTCCTCTAAGTATAATTAGACTGTAGCCCTCATTGTGGCCGGGTACTCCCAATCAAAGCCAGGCCAACGCTGCTTGAGTTTCACGGTGTGGGATGTTTAGAGGGGGAATGGCAGGGGGCGGGTGTGGGATGTTTAGGGGGGAATGGTAGAGGGGTCTTCGTCTTTCCAGATAAACCTTGAGGAGTGGATTGCAGCCAAAACTGTCTGAAAAGCCATCTGGCCCTCCCTGCCTCTACCCTGATGTGAGCCCAGACAACCCACTTACGGCCTCAGCACTCCTGTTTCCTCCTCTGTGAAATCAGGCTTCGCAACAGAGAATCCTCGAGTCCCTTCTAACTCGAAGGCTCTGTGAATCTTCTGGTTCTTCCTGCATTGAGGGCAGCGATTCCCACCTATTTCCTGCCATGTGTGGACATCCTGCACCTGACCCTGGGTGCGAGGGAAAAGCCAGAGGAGGACCTGTCCAGTCTTATCACCAAGTTCTTCCCCTGTGCTTTATTTTTTTAAATTCCTCTAAATAAAAAATCTTATGCCATTTTCTGAGTGCATCCCACCCTTTGCAGATGCCTTTGCAAGGTGTCAAGTACGCAGTCCCCGCCAACGTCACCTGTGTTGTCACCACAAGAATCAAACAGGCACCTGAGCACCAAGCTCGGGACCTGTTCTTCATTCCCCTTCCATGAAGCCCGGGATACACTGAGGACACAGTAATCCACATCCAGGACACCTACTGAACACAAACTCGACCTCTGTAAATCCGTGTCCGGGACGCCCAGTGAACACAAATTCAACCTCAGTAAACCGTGTCCAGGACACCTACTAAACACAAACTGGACCTCTGTAAATCCATGTCCAGGACGCCTACTAAACACAAACTGGACCTCGGTGAATCATGTCCAGGAAAATCTCGTACATCTGTGTCCATGACACCTACTAAATATGTACTCAGCCTCAGTAATTCCATGTCTATGACATGACCAGAAATTCTCCTAGGAGGTGGTTTCAGGCTGGCGCCCTCCCCAGTCACGGGACCATGAGACCCTCAGCTCTGGGCAGGGCACTCTGGTCCCATTCTCCTGGGACCCCATGGCTGGTCGGTGTCCCTTCTACTGCACATATGTGCTTCCTTCTGCTGTGCGACGGAATTCAAGTGTGTCCCATGGTGTCTGATGGGCCTGGCACTGCTCTGCCCCTTCAAGGGACCTTGTGCATCTGTGTACTGGTCCTTTGTGGGGTTTTTTTGTTTTGTTGTTGTTTTTTGCAGTTTAGCTCTCTGAACTCTGTCCTATTTTTCTCATTATATATTTCTTGAGAGATTTCTAACTACAATCTCCAGGAACTACCAAGAGCAATAATTCCCAACTCCAAACCCCACAGTCCAAACCTTCTTCCTGCTCCCCACGTCCCGAGACCTCCGTCCCTCCCTGGCATGTCTGGCCTGACACGTTTGTACCACAGCCAGCAACATCCCCACACCGGTGGGCCTCACAGTTCTGTTCAGAACAGAATTGTCATGATTACGTCCAATCTATGAGGAAACCGAGGCTCGGAGGCGTTAAGTGTCTCTCGGTGAGGGACACACGGAGGACTGTGAATTTGAAGGACTTCAAAATCGGCCACTTGCTCCAAGCACACTCCTGACGTGCCCAGTTCCACCCTGAGACCTTTGGTGTGTGCCGCGTATGCTCGGGTAGACCCAAGAGCCTTGGGGACCAGAACGTTTTAAACACACCCCCACAAAGGGCTACAATCACGGTAACTTTTAATCATTGAATCAACACGTTCAAGTAAGAAAACAGTCGCCACAGAAGCTTCAAGAAAATCCCCACAGGCTCATCACTGTCCTCCATCAACAGCAATCCCCCGCAATGGAT
Organism: Mandrillus leucophaeus; assembly: GCF_000951045.1. NCBI lineage: Eukaryota > Metazoa > Chordata > Mammalia > Primates > Cercopithecidae > Mandrillus > Mandrillus leucophaeus. The sequence continues at coordinate 3,409,806 of NW_012109252.1, forward strand.
CACATTCTATAAACGGCGTTCCTACCTTTGTAGGAGTTTTCCTGAACGCTCCCCATCTGACACATCATCACCAGCTTCACCTTCATGTAATTACAATCGATCAGTTTGCTCCGAAGTCTTTTACCATCCCGGCCACTGGGGCCCTCCCACGAGGGCCTCTCCCACATCGGCTCCTCCAGGCCTCCAGCCCCCGGCTCGGAGCTCTTTCTCTTTCTCGGTGGGGGGTCCTCTGGCCCCGGCTCTTCCCGGCTTCCCCCCACGCTGTCCCCACCCCCACAGCGCAGAGGCATTTAATCCAGCTCAGGGAACACCTGGAACTCCCACGAGGCTCGCTCCGCTCCTGCCACACAGCGCTGTGAGTCCCACCGGGATTATTACACAACCGCAGCCGTCCTTGCTGGAGGAGGGCAGCTCTGCTGTGTGACGGCTCCTGTGGGTGCGGCCGGCTCTGCGTGCCAGCACCCTCATCCTTCCTCCCGGCTCACTCAGTTTAGTTCCACGTGGCTCAGCTGCTGCCAGTCCCTCTGCAGCCACCCACGGCTGCACACCCCCTTCAGCTCATGCCCTGGCCACGGCCGCCCAGGCGGCTCCAGAGAGCAGCTCTCTGTGCCACCCGGTGCCACTTGGCGCTCTCCTCCCAGCAGGAGCAGAGCCCACCGTGCCCTCCAGGAGCCGGGAGAACAACGGGCACAGGTTCTGCTTGTGTTCAGGGTTCCTGGGATCTGTTTACTCAGGTGCAGTGAGACACAGAGACAGAAATAACCATCATGGATGGAGAAATGGAAACACACAGACCCCGGACTCGGAGGCAGGGCCTGCCCTGGGGCAGGGCCACACAGGTGCACTGGGAGGGCCAGGACGTGTGGGAGGGGGCGGCCAACATGGGGAGCCCTCACTGGGATCTGGGAAGGAAGAACGGGAAAGCAGGGCCAGCAGGCTTAGGCCTGGCCAGGCCGAATGGTCCCGGGGCTCTGGACTGTCAGTGGTCAGGAGCATGAGAGCCCATGGAGGGAGTGGCAGGCGTGGGCTCTGGAAGTCGGCTTCCTGTAAAGCCACGAGCGCAGCCAAGCCTCTTACTGTCCCCAGGAACCAGCCAGCCCAGGAAGAGCCACCCCTCCCAAGTCAGCGAGACCCAGACACGAAAGCATCAGAACACGGAAAATTAACAGCACGGCGAAGACCCGCTCTGTGCCCGCGAGCGGCCCGGAGCCCAAGCGAGTTACTCCCTGAGTAATGGAAGTGTGATGTGTTCATTCTACGTGACACATCCGCTCCTCCCGTGAGCTCAACCCCATTCAGTAGGGCAGGAAAACCCTGAATTAATTAATTAAAATAAATTTCATTATGCAACGCCCCTGCCTCCCTTTGAACTGGAACAACATGGTTTTTTCTGCCTTCATGCTAGAATGGATACATCGGATCTTCCTGGGCCTTCAGCTGGCTGAGCAGATCTTAGACTTGTCAGCCTTGTAACCACATGAGCCAATTCCTCATAACAAATCTCCTTCTATACACACAGACGTACGTCGTGTGATTTACATACACAAGCATGGGGTCTACGCATGTGTAAACAAACACACCCACACATCCGACGGCTTCCACTTCTCTGAGGGCCCTAATACACCTGCAAAGCCCACAGGGTCACTCCATCCACCATGCAGACATCCAAGCTGTGCTAACACACTCTCTCCACACCCGTCCACCAGGCTGCCCCCCAAGTCATGGATTCCTGGACCACCACAAAGCCAGCCCTGTCCAGCATCCACACAGAACAGCATCCTCCCATGAGGTAACCTCAGCCCAGAGACAACCATTCACACTTCATATTTGTATATGAAACAGGCTGAGCTGGGATCTCTTCAGCCCTAGAATTCAAGACCAGCCTCGACAACACAGGGAGACTCCACCTCTACAAAAAATAAATAAATAAATAAATAAATTAATTAATTAATTAATAAAAAGCTGAGCAACGTGGTGTGCACCTGTAGTCCTAGCTACTCTGGAGATTGAGATGGGAGGATCGCTTGAGCCCAGAAGGCCACTGCACGCCAGCTGGAGTGACAAAATAAGATCTCTTCTCTAAAAGCAAACATACCCAAAGCACTCCAAGTGGCCACCACCCACACGCGCCTACACTTTCACCATTATCAACATAATTATCAATACATCAATAGCAAGCAGGCCTTTACGATGTCTGGATTTAGTAAGAATAACCCGGATTGGCCAGGCACGGGGGCTCATGCCTGCAACCCCAGCGCTTTGGGAGGCCAAGGCAGGTGGACCATCTGAGATTGGGAATTCAAGAACAGCCTGACCAACATGGAGAAACCCCATCTCTACTAAAAATACAAAAAAAATAGCCAGGCGTGGTGGTGCATGCCTGTAATCCCAGCTACTCAGGAGGCTGAGGCAGGAAATTCGCTTGAATCCAGGAGGTAGAGGTTGCAGTGAGCAGAGATTGCGCCATTGCACTCCAGCCTGGGCCACAAGAGCAAAACTCCATCTCAAAAAAAAAATAAAAATAAAAAAAGAATAACTTAGATAAGCATGCAGTGCCAGCTTCCCAAAGTTTCTGAAATGTGCTTCTATAAATTCACGTCCTGCACCCCGGCAAGGCCAACACTAAACTTCACCGGGCTCACAGTCCTGCCGTAACAGTCGCCACACAACGTGACCCCACAACATCGTCCCTCCCCATCCACCCCACCCAACGTCCAAGCCCAGGGCTCCACGAGGATCTGGTCCCAACACCTGCTGACCCGCTGTCGGCACTGCCCTCCCGCCTCCAAAAACATGAGCCCAAGGACAGAGATGGCCTCACTGTCTTCTACCCACATCACCAAGAAGGGCCAGCATCTCTGGAATTGACTGAATTAATGTCACCTCCTTCAAGACATAATCAGCGGTGGCTGTGAGGGACGCGGCTGGTGTTGGTCCCGTGAAGAGACCCTAAAAAGGATGATAAGCTGAAAACCAGAAACATCTTTTCATGAAATTCCCTCCAAATGTGCACATTCTCATGTTTATAGCCTCCTATCTACAGCCATCAATACGCAATGGATGCTGTCAGGCGACATCCCTCAGTAGCTACGGAACGCAACACGTTAACAGCATCATGACTTAACCTAAGAACATTAAACTAGATCCCTCTCTTCAGAAGATAATTTCTGTTTGGGGTGACCCTGAAATCACTCACAGGCCATTTCTGCCTGCCACACAGCCGCTAAATTACTTGAGTGTGCATCTAATAAACTTTAGACCTTTGGCAGTCTTTGATTGTTTAATTATTTTAAAAGCCAGTGTCTGAGACATTTTCCCTTAATTGACTACGCTTTTCTCCTATGTTATTTCTCCAGGAACAGACCCCTGACATCTGATACAAGCACAGGTTCAATTCAGTTCAAATTAAAATGCTCCCACTGACTGTCCCCTATACACCAAGATCCAAGGCGTCTCTAAACCAGTAACATGCAATCCTGATTCCCGAGGAATTCTATGCCATGCCTTTAAAAGGATACATTTAAATGTCACCCCTTGCTTCTTTCTTAGTGAATACCCTAACTAGTTATGTAAACTTCAGGAACTGTAGCTTTTCATTCTGAATGCAGGGCTCGGCATATTGGTATCTCCAGCTCCTGGGTGGAAGGTAATTAAAGTGGAGGGTCGAGGGCCATCAGCACTCACACCCATGCCCTGGTGGGCGTCACAGTCCATCACGGCAGGGGCCCCTCGGAGTCTTCCTCCATGCATTCCTAGGGAAAGACACAGTCGCAGGACGTGACATAGAGAAAGTCTATCCGCCAAGACTGACGCAGACCAGCCATCTCATTTCCAGACATTATAACAAGTCCCGGATAACCTGTGGTTTGCTACCTAATAACTTGTTCCATAGTAACTTGCCGCACAGTCAGGGAACACCCACCCGGGGTTTGCTACACCACAGCTTTTAACATGGTAGCAAAATCCACACACCCCCCAGTACGATACAGAGTGTGACACAGAGTAAGGTGTTCCATGGTAACAAGCATCCATTAGAGCCCAGGGCTTGCGATTCCCAGCCCTGGGCACCTCCCTCTATATTCCAAAACTCCTGGCCTCATTTTCCCTCAAGAAACATTTTCTTTTCTTTCATTATTTGTGCATCAGTGCTTAAGATGCCTGCACATTAACCCCAACTCATACCTGAGAGAACAGTGGCCATAAATCAAGTCTCTCCAATTTGATTTATGTGCCACCTGAATACCTGTTTAGCAATGAAACTGCCACTGCTAAATAAGCAAAGCTTTGCTGGAAAAATCAATCACTGTCTTTATCTGATGCTTCTGGTTAATGGGAGGGTATTAAAATACACACTAAAACTATTTCTATTATATATGGCTCATGGTTGCAAATAATCAAAGCCTCTAGAACACAGCGCACACACCCACAAAACCATCCCAGAATACGGTGGTGCTTAGAAATAGTTTTAATTTATTTTAAACCCAACAAACAATAGTTTTCATCAAAGATGAAGTAAGTCATAGTTCTAAAACCTTTCCCCTTTAGTGCAGAGTCGTCTTTTCAATAAAATGCCTTCCAGGAATTACTTTTAAATTTTGGGGGGCAAATATTAAAACTGTCTTCCATCTCAAAACAAGAAATTCACTCGAACAACCTCAGGGATTCCTTTTCCCTCCGGAGGGGTCCGCTGTCCCTTTACCGCAATTGGCACCTCTCTCTCCCAGAATAAAGTGAGCAGGACGCACCCCGAAGAGATACGGTTAATGGGTTAGAGAAGAGAGAAGGCTTCCAGTTTAAAGTATTATCTGGCTCACAGCCCTGACACAGCCTCTACCAACTTCCATGAAAATACCAGAAACGAGAGGGGCACTCGGCGCCTCTGAAAACAAGGACAGATCGTCATTTGCTGCAAGAAACAAGGAGCCGTTTGTCCATGAACATGATAACAACCGTGCACATGACACCTGCCCAGCTGCACCACACCCGGCCGGCATGCCACGCACCTGTGTCCCACGCAGATGTCTGCCGTTTCAGGACTGCAGC
>NW_012109252.1:3414898-3420673 GCF_000951045.1 Mandrillus leucophaeus
CAGCTGCACCACACCCGGCCGGCATGCCACGCACCTGTGTCCCACGCAGATGTCTGCCGTTTCAGGACTGCAGCCTGCAGCCGGCTCCCACCCATAAGACGAGGCTGACATCACCCCGGAAGCAGCTGTCCGGTTCTCCTGCCCGAACCTCTGTCCACTGGAAGATGCACGTTCTTGGAGGAGAGCAGAGACCAGCGGTGGGTAAGGACCCTGGCCTGGCTCCCTTGGCCGGCCAAGGCCAAGACCAAGACCAGAAGAGCCAGGTCACGGCCACTGGCTCCGTGTGAGGCGGCCTGACAGGACTGGCAGTGGGCAGCCTGCTCTGAGCAGCGGAGCCCCGTGTGGAGGACGGCCGGGTGGCCGCAGCCGTGACAGGTACAGAACAGCATCTGTAACTGCTGCCAGGGGAGGAGTTTCCAGGGTCCTCCAGGCAGACGGGACACGGGGCCAGGACAATCCCACAGACTGTCTATGGGAAATGCCAGTGAAAGGGAGGTCGTCTCCCATTCCAGGATGCATGGGTCTTGTGAAAGCACATGGCCACAGAAACGCTCACAGACACGCATCCACACTCAACACCGCGACAGGGAGGTCGTCTGTGGACACGTGGACACAGAAATGGCCACAGACACGCATCCACACTCAACACCGTGACAGGGAGGACGGGTCTGACCAACATTTAAATCCTGAGCCCGGGAAAGTGTGCGCCACAGAAATCAGGGGAAACAAGTCTAGAGAGCCACTTAGTCTTGGGAAAAAAAAGTTATAAACTGATTCCTAGGACTATAAACAAAAAAGGAAGAAAATGGACTGAGATGAAATCTCGCAGAAGGAGACAGAGATGGTGAGTTAAAGAAGGAAGACAAGCCAAGGGCTAAATCTGCACCAAGTCGTGAAGTCACGAAGAGCCGAATGTGCACGTAGGTCAATCTGTGATGTGGAAGACGGAGCTCAGGTGGAGGGTTTCACAGAGCACCCGGGGAATGAACAACAGGCAGTAACAAAAACGAGGGAAAGTGGGGTGAGGGCCAGGATTCAGCTCAGCATGAAGCAAGCACGCAGTGAGCCCGGCCCTCGTCCTCACAGGGTTTCCCTGGCAAAGTGTATCTGAACATTATTTTTGCAATTTTTTTTTTTTATATATTTTTTGAGACACGGTCCCGCTCTGTCACCCAGGCTCGGCAGATCGCCCAAGCGCGATCGTGGCTCACTGTGGCCTCTGCCTCCCGGGCTCAAGCAATCCTCATACCTCAGCCTCCTGAGTAGCTAGGACTACAAGCGTGCACCACCACACCTGGCTAATCGTATTTAGTAGAGATGGGGTCTCACCATGTTGCCCAGGCTGGTCTGTAACTCCTGAGCTCAAGCAATCCACTCGCCTTTGCCTCCCAAAGCGCTGGGACTATGGGCACGAGCCACTGTGCCTGCTGAATTGTCTTTAAATTTGTTTATTGTTATGACGCACACAGGATGCACAAAGCAGGCCTGAAATTCTGCTCCCTAGAAAGGGAAGCTTCTACAGTCAGTCCTTGGCTGGCTCCTGGGAATGTGGATTTGGGGGCTATTCCCTGATAACAGGGGCTTCCTGTGCTTAAACTGTGCAAACACGTGGTTCATACCACACCTGCTGTCCTGCTGGGAGCCCGGAATTCGGGTAAGTGCCAGGCAGGGGTGCCTCTGTGGGCAAAGCACAACCCTGGGCACCGCGTCTCTCACAAGCTTCCCGCTGGATGACACATGTGGTCACAGCCTGATGCTGCAGGAACCAAGCCCTTCCTGAGACTCCATGGGGAGCAGCTCTGGAAGCTTCCGCCCGGTTTCCCTGGACCTCCGTCCTCTGCCTTCTCCCTCTACTAATCACGCTCCACGTGCTTTCTCTGTCACAAATCATGGCCGTCCTGTTGGGCATGAGCCCCAGGAGTCCTCCCAGTGAATCGCGGAGTGGGGGTGCTCCTGGGGACCCCAATGCTAGTTATAGACATGGGGTGGAAGGGAGTTATTAAAACTGCTACCCAGGTTTCAAAGACATTTCCATTTTAAAGGCGCTTCTTAGTAAAGGGAAAGATTTCAATAGTGAGGAAATGGAAGAAAATATTCCAGACACCACAGAGAGCACAGCCACATGGCAGAGCCTTCTGTGTCCCACAGAGGAAGCAGAGGCGGGTGGTGGCGAGCACAGCCCAGCGGCTCATACCCCACCCAGGCTCTGCTCTTTCTGACCTTCTTCCCTGGGGCAGTTTCCTCCAGGGACTTGCTGCTTCTCGGCCGGACGGATCCCGGGCACACCGGGGCCCCATCCTGCACTGGCGGCAGCCTCTCCTGTTCTCAGGGCCCCACTGTGAGCACTGGACTCCGTTCTCAAGGCCAGCGTGATGGTAACTGGGTGGATGGTGGCAGCAAATGAACGCTGCCCAGCAGGATTTGCCTTTCCTTGGAGCTCAGCAGGGGGGCTCACAAACTCCCCCAGCTTCCTTTCCCCACCCACGCTGCCCAGAACCTAGTACTTTAGGCAAAGAAGAAAGACTGAGACGCCTCAGAAAGCACGAGCATCCTGCCCGTCGTGGCCTGACACCAGCAGCTCTGTCTGAGCGACCCCAGCACCATGAGGGCATCCAGGACAGGACGGCTGTTTTTCCTTCCTACTGTGAGCACAATTCCCTGATAATACATTAAACCAGTTTCAATTACAATGTCAAGTCCTTCCATTTCAGGTCAAATAATAATGTATTTTTAGATGCCACGTACTTTTTACTCTCAAAATAGAGTAAAGCTTTGAGGCTGGACACAGTAGCTGATGCTTATAATCCATGCACTTTGAGGGGCCAAGATGGGAGGATCACTTGAGCCCAGGAGTTTAAGGCTGCAGGGAGCTCTGATCGCACCACTGCACTCCAGCCTGGGCAACACAGTGAGACCCTGTTTCAAAAAAATAAAAAAACTACAGCATTGAAAGCTCAGTCTTTAGATTTGAATGTTTTAAAAAGTAATATGTTTAGATCTTTCCAATAACTCAAAAAATATGCTTTCATATCTCCAGTAACTCATAACTATATCAGTTTGTCTTCAATTCAAACTAGTTTGTCTTACCCATACATGTCTACATGTCTCTAGGTCTAAAAAGCTATAAAAGAAAAGGATGGAACACCATTTTCTTAGTCAAGAACTTAAGTTGAACAACAGTGTGGGTTAACACAATTGTCTTCCTGGAAACACATCTATAGCAACTGGTACTTTATCCACAAGGTATCACCACAGTCTTGTTCACAAATATAGCAAACAGAAGACTGCAGTGAACACCAAGTAAACCTGTTCAGGATTGACGTGGACACAGCGTGGCACAGACACGGCCGTGCCTGTCTTGCTGTCTTTCATAAGGAATCACACTGCACCCAGTCTGCACAATCAGAAAACAGTTGAGAACTAAACATGGGTTGTTATACAAGCCCATCTAAGCGACACAGGTTGTCAGACGACTGGTAAACCCTAATTCTACGAATGGCTTAAAAACAAATTACCAACACTTGCCATTTTAAGGGGGCTTGACTGGCTGAAACCAAATAACAGAGACATATTTTAAAACAGGAGGCTTAAATCGAAAGTGTTTTGAATTGCCAGTAAGCGCAGGCATGAACACACATTTCCATGCCCCAGTCCCCTGCACACAGACCCACACAGACCAGAAAGAATGCCTTCAGAATTCAGACGAGGTTGAGATTCCAGAGCTGGGGAAGGCACAAAACTTAGGTAAATTCACTTAGATTTACATCCGTAGCTCCCAAATAGCAGGGCTGCATACCTCCTCTTCAGCTGCACACGTCATCCATGGCCCTAGACATGCAACTTACCAAAGAATTTGTCTCAGAAAGTCAGGAGGCAGTCTGTCACTCAACTTGTATTTATTCGTTTTGATCAACTTTATCTCACAACATACTCTGGAGGCCGGGCGCAGTGGCTCAAGCCTGTAATCCCAGCACTTTGGGAGGCCGAAGCGGCCGGATCCTGAGGTCAGGAGATTGAGACCATCCTGGCCAACATGGTGAAGCCCCGTCTCTACTAAAAATACAAAAATGAGCCGGACATGGTGGCGAGCGCCTGTAGTCCCAGCTACTCGGGAGGCTGAGGCAGGAGAATGGCGGGAACCCGGGAGGTGGAGGTTGCAGTGAACCGAGATCCTGCAACTACACTCCAGCCTGGAACAGAGCGAGACTCTGTCTCAACAACAACAACAAAGAATACTTGGAGATGTTTTCCAGTAACATTGTAACAAAAGAGAATCAGTCTGGGTGCAGTGACTCACGCCTGTAATTCCAGCACTTTGGAAGGCCAAGGCAGGAGGACTGTTTGAGCCCAGGAGTTCGAGACCAGCCTGGGGATTATAGGGAGACTTTGCCTCTATAAAAAGTTCAAAAATTAGCTGGGTGTGGTGGCGCACGCCTGTAGTCTCAGGTACTTGAGGGGCTGAGGTGGAAAGATCGCTTGTGCCTGAGAAGTGGAAGTTGTAGTGAGCCGTGGTTATACCACTGCACTCCAGCCTGGGTGACAGAGTGAGACTGTCTCAAAAGAAAGGAAGAAAGGAACAGAGGGAGGGAGGGAGGGAGGAATACTGATGTACAAACCTTAGTGAGGAAAACAGGTAAAATGGGTGACTCAAAATTCGCTTTACTATCTCTGGCCCTTCACTCCTGAAAATGTACAGGCATGTGCCTCACTGGTGTTTTACTTTGAAGCAGGACAAGCTATGAGGAAGCAGTGGCTCCACAAGCTTCCTGCCTCTCACATCTTCCTCTCTTCCCAGGAAGGGGCAAATCCCAGAGAGGAGACCCTTCCGGTCCTGAGGAAGGCTGTGGCCCAGGCTGTCCCCACAGGAGGCTGAGCCCTGGGCGTGCCCACCCAGGTATCAGTGCCAGGATCATCTTCGTCTCAACGCAGTTCTCCAGGAGCTCAACTCCAGGCTTCCAGGCCAAATTCCCAAACCAAGATGCAAGATCGAGCTGCTCGGTTAACATTTTCACTTCCACTGCCCAACAAATCAGCCTTTTGCCTTGAAATCATAACAAGTGGGTTAATTCGGTGGCCCTCTGCTCTGGCACCAGAGAAGCCTGGATGGGGTTTCATAAGCAATATCAGTGTTGGTGTCAACCTTGGGTTTTGTCATCAATTTCATGTATGTCTGAAGGCACATGTATCTTGTCTCACACTGGAAAGACTTTAAGGTAACCTACAAATACATGGGTGGGAAAATAGGTGGATAGAAAAAGAGAGTGGGGAGCGTCTACAATGAGGAGGACCTGTGGGTACACACAGAAACCATGCCCTGGGACGGATGGACGGACAGGTGAACTGATGGACAGAGAGATGAATAGACGTGGAGATTTAACACATGACCTTACATTTGTTGCATTTCCTAAAAGCTAAGGCAAACGCATGACCAGCTGTGTGACTCGGGAATTCCAGGGGAGGGGGTGGGGGCTGTGGCAGGTGCCACCAAGACTCCAACAACATTCTCATTCCAGCGATGGGTTTCACAGATGTTCCCTGATCCCAAGGGAGGGCAAGGCCACAGCACCAAAGCACCATCAACGAAGATGCAGAGGACGTCTTCAAGACAGGGCTCTCTCTCAATTTAGGAAGAGATTTCAGAGTATCCCAATGGGAGGCTTTGCCCGAACAATCCTCCTATAGGAACCTGACATAGACCCTCTCACGGGAGCCTGTGGCAGTGTCCCCCGTGTCGATAGTTACACGCAAAGTTACAGGATGGCGGGGCAGGGCGGG
>NW_012109252.1:3423748-3424745 GCF_000951045.1 Mandrillus leucophaeus
GGGGAGTCAGCTACATAGAGGAAGGCGGACACCACAGTGCAGGAGCCGGCTCCACAGAGAGGAAGGTGGGCATCTTGGTGTGGGGAGTCAGCTACCCAGAGAGGACGATGGGCACCACGGTGCAGGAGCCGGCTCCAATGAGCTGGAGACAACTGGTGGCTGCCAAGAACTCCCCACAACTCCGTGTCCAAGAACGTCAAGCAACAGCTTGAAATTGGACCACAGAAATTGGCAAACACTAGAACAAGGCCGCCCCACCCTCCCTCTCACCCAGCATCAGAAAGTCAGCTGATAAATGCTGACCAGCACATTGCTGTGGGGACCCACTTTCAGAGTCAGGAGTTTCCATTACGTATTTGCAAATAAAGCCACCGTCAGTCCCACAAACACAGGGAAGTCACGTGAAACCTTTCCACCCAACTTTTATATATAACGTGTTTCACAGTCATTTTGTATTCACTGTCAATTAGAAACATAATGTATCTCAAAAATCAAACATAGTACTCCCGCACGCTTGATCTATTTGAGGTTTCATTATTCAGTTGTTATTATCAAAGTTTGCATGGGTAATTACTGCTGCCATATTGCAAAATCAATTCATTCTTGAAAATTCTAATTATTCTTGGCAGTAGAATAGGCCATCTCCTGAAACACTCAGGATAAAGGCTGTGTGAGGCAGCTAAGCCCAAAGTCAGAACCCCGGCCAACTGTGCAGCCTAAAGAAAAGAATGTATTACGCTTACAACTGTGTAACTTAATTTTCCCAAATGTCACGGCAATTCTGAAGTGAAGGTCATTAACAATCAAGGTAAGGAAGCCAGATCTTCTAGGAACTAAACAGCTCCCAACGTTTTCCCTGCTTAGATATCACTGTCAGGGAAATGCGGATTAAATGGAAGGTGGCCTCTGATGTGTTCCCCAGTATCCTTCCAACATACATTATATATGCATCCTTCCAACATTCTCCAGCATCCTTCCAACATTCTCCAGCATCCTT
>NW_012109252.1:3427835-3430016 GCF_000951045.1 Mandrillus leucophaeus
GGGGGGGCAGGGGGCAGGTGGAGAACCAGGAGATGTGACAGAAATCTATCCTCCTGATACCCCCCCAAGCATGAACCCTCAGACAAAGCCAAACATCTCCCAAAAAAGTAACTGTAGGTCTACTTCCAGCCCCACAGATCTGCACCACACAGAAAAGTCCCAGGAATTTACGTTGGTATATCATTAAAACAGGAGTATCACACACCAGGTTTACTCGTGAACCCTCTCAGCACAGAAGTATCCACAGAACACGCAGCCTTGAGCTATAAAACTTCTTTATGTCTCCACATTAAACTGGCTGTAAACCACAAACCTAGGTAAATACGTCCATTAACCTGCTCTGGGGTTAACAGGACTGCCATCTATAACCGTGCAATTATTGCTCTGCACAGAAGTGCCCGGCCCAGAACAGATGGGGGCTGACCCTGCTTCATTCAGGGGTTGCATTTTCCCCAGGGGGTCACATTTTTCCACTCAGCACAGACAACATCTATGCTAGAAGCAAGCCTCATGAAATGAAAGACCTGTGGTCCTAACACTATTGATACACGCCCCCTTGTTCAAGCAGGAATTAAACAGCATGACCAATTTTCTAATAAAGGCATTTCCAGGGTATGAAATAAAGTCCTTTCAAGCATATGAGGAATGTGGTTTTTTTCTCTTTGGCTGGTGGGGAGGGAGAGAGGATGCAGGAAGGGAGGCTCCAGCTCACTGGAAGGTGGTGCTGGGTCATTAGAGACAGGTCACGGGGAGGCTCCAGGGCGTCTGTCTTCGCTTCCTCCCTCCAGCTCAGCCCTGGCTTTGGTTTTGCTGCTCTTACTGCGTGAATCACATCGTATGGAATTCTATTTGCACAACCTCAGTGCTTTTTCGAAAGAGAAAAGGTATTATAAATAATTTTAGTATGTGGGTAAAAAGAAATTTACTTGAAGTATTTCGTCTTTCAAAGAAATGAGATCTCCTCTTCAATCTTGTATGTGTGAATACCGCTCCCTGACTTCCTGAAAACAGGTAACATCCACACGTGGAGATTCCCACCTCCTGGAGCAGCAAACCCGTCTGAGGTGCCTGCATAGCTCAGTTCCGGGGCTCCGGGGGCTGTGCCCACAGCCTCCCCGTCCTTCGGCTCCCACATCAGGGTTCCCGGTCCACGCTGTGCTGTTCTGCATCAAATGTGACCGGAAAGTCACAGGTGGGTAATTCAGGACTTATTCAGGTCACATGGTATCACACACTGACTTAGTTCAAGCCCGTATCTGAGGCACAGCTGTGGGACAATGAAGTCACAGGTACCTCTGGATCTGTTTTCTCTTCTGCAAAATGGGGACACATTTTCTATCTCACAACAAAGTTACAGGACTAGTCAAGATGAATGTGAAAGCACCTTATAAACTGGAAAGCATTAAAAAAGCATGTAACATCCACTATTAGTGTAAGAATTCACATGTAACACAAAGTAACAATGTCATTGTCTACATAGCTTTAGGAATCCTATGCCAGGGAGGTGTGACATTAATGAAGTCAAGTCTCATTTCCACATATATGCTCACGCCAAACTCGCAGTGCCACCAGCTATCGCAAACTGTTGGCCTTTCAGACAGGCCTGTAGCAGAGAACGCAAACTGGTCCACTGATTTTCCGTTATTTGTCCATCATGAAATTAAAAGCTCTTTAAAACCTTTAGCTCACGAGAAATCTAGGGGATTTACAATCACCAAACAGAACCTTTCCTAACATTTCAACAATGGTGTCCCTCTGCGGTTTTGAACTAAACCTGCAAACTGCTCCAGTGACGACTGGGTTTCAACAGCTCTACGTGCGGAAACTTAATAAAGTATAATTAGGTCTGCCACCCTGTAGGCTTCTAAAATTCTACCTTGTAATACAAATATACTCAACATCCAAATACAAATCACAAAAACATTCGCTCAACCTACGTAGATTTTTGAAAATGAAGCACTCCATTACAAAGGCTACATTTCAATCCAAGATTTCATTTTGCCAACGCACAACTAAACAGCTCGCCACCCTGCAGAGAACACACAGGAACTGCAGCTACCGAAGGGAATGACCACAGGAAGGTTACACAGAGAGGAAGGTGGGCACCATGGTACGGGGAGCCGGCTCCACAGAGAGGAAGGCGGGCATCTTGGTGTGGGGAGTCAGCTACACAGAGGAAGG
>NW_012109252.1:3431695-3448632 GCF_000951045.1 Mandrillus leucophaeus
TTCTTCCAACATTCTCCAGTATCCTTTCAACATACATTATACATGCATCTTTTCAACATACATTATACATGCATCCTTCCAACATTCTCCAGCATCCTTCCAACCTACATTATATATGCATCCTTCCAACATTCTCCAGTGTCCTTCCAACATACATTATACATGCATTCTTCCAACATTCTCCAACATCCTTCCAACATACATTATACACACATCCTTCCAACATACGTTATACACGTGTCCTTCCAACATACATTACACACGCATCCTTCCAACATTCTCCAGCATCCTTCCAACATTCTCCCGCATCCTTCCAACGTACATTATACATGCATTCTTCCAACATTCTCCAGCATCCTTCCAACGTACATTATACACACATCCTAAGAAACAGAGTCCCTGAAGGAAAACACACCGCTTAGGCCGCGTCATCTCTTCACCATGGAACCAAAGTTCTCACCCCTCCAGCTGGGTCGAAAGTACTAAAGCAACTGTAAGAGGTCTCTGTTGCTAGGAGGAACACCTGTTCCTAGGAGGCACACCTGGCTATAAAACTTTAGACAGGTTCACTTTCCCTCAGGAAACAGCGACTCGTCATGAAAGGATGTTTGTGAAAAAGTCACTCCTCAAATGAGGATTCCAGCTCCACGCAGGAATCAGCAGGCATCTGGGACTATTTTAACTGCACAATGCCTTGAGTTTCACCAGAAACTCGACAGCCCGAGTCCAGCAGCAAGTGGGCCTGCCTTCAGTCCAAACGTGGTGGCGCGTCCAGGATGCCGTGCCCAAGGCCTGCCCTGCTTGGCGATCCTTTCTATAGCCCGCTAACCAAAAAAGGTGTGCTAAGGATGGAACACCCCCTCCAAGGACACCAATCCTAGTAAAAGGTGATGCTGGATTCAAGCCAGAGGCAGCTGCTAAAATCCAGACACCTGAGACGTCCACTCTTCCCCAAGTCACTCCACCTTTCTGTGTATTTTGGCTTCAACGCCCACTCCAGGTAGGTCGCAAACCAAAGGCCTGTGAAAGGCCAATCAGGGGTCACCAAAGCAAGAAAAGGCAAGAATGCTTGGAACTAAAGACAGGCATAAATGTGTTTTGGGTTTTTTTTTTTTTTTTTAAGGCTTAAAAGCTACATATGCATTCACGTTTGTGCCTTCATGAAAAGGATGGTCACCTTGGTCACATTCTCCACCAACAAACACGCTTTTCTGAGAACAAGCAGCCAAACAAGACCGTATGGGAAAGTAACCAGTGGAATTCCCTCTGACGCTTCACGGCGTTGCCTAAAACCATCACAAGTAATCAAAACTGCAAGAGAAAATGATAGTATATTTATCTTTCACAAGCAGCCATGTTTAATTCAGAAACATGACATGTATAAAATTAATGGAGTATAAAGCGTTTCTAAAATAAGTAAAAACCAAACGAGAAAAAAGTGATGATTCATCCCAAAGTTAATCTTCTTTCTAATTCTGGTCAAGCACCCGTAACGCAGAATCCACCGTGGTGCTGCTGCCTAAGCAGCCAGTTCGGAGCGTTCGCTACGTTCTTGCTGCTGGGCAGCCGTCCCCATCCTCCTTCTGCAGAACGCGCTTCACCTTCCAAAATAGAAACTTGGTGCCCATTCCAAAGTTAATGTCCTTAATGAGAAATTTTGAAAACGCTTCCACAAAACCATTAAGGTAGAAGAACATTACAGTCACCCTTACAAGGACCTTTACATGCCACTGAAATGCAAAAGCTTTCACCGAGAACCTCCGCTGTGTTGAGGTCCGAAGACGTTTCCAAACGAGATCTTCTAAATCATGAAGCAGCTTTGGACATACTGGAGCAAATTCTTTGCTAAAAGCTAGAATTCTCCCCATCTTTCCATTCTGAATGGACTTACACTTTTAAGAGTTATAATCTCAACCAACTCCTCTCTCTTCTCTGGAGCCCCTCCTTCCCTTATCCACACCAAATATTAAAGCCTATGGTCTTCCACAGCTGACACGACATGAAACATTCCATAATATAAAAATAATTTTGAGGAAATTGCCCAGCTACTGTCCTCTGCATTGAGGCCCCAATGGAAGGCAACTCTCTTGGTTCTACAGATTGATTACTTAGAGTCTCATGAAGAGCAAATAAAACATCTCCAGTTGGCGATGTTTTCCAAATTAACTTAAAACCATTAACAGAACAAATTGTCAAAAAAAAAAAAAAAAAAAAACAAAGAAAATGCATTTCCATACTTAAGACCCACTGAGATGCCCACAGTAGTTAGCTTTTAACTTATTTTATCGTTATTTCTGATGTTTCTTAGAATCAGAGTAATGATTCACCAGAACCCGGAAAATTAATTTCTTTTAAAAAATTTTGTGATGCTGACTTTGATGGACACAGTTGCCAAAATCTTTGTTTTTGCACATGTGAGTTTTTCATATAATTTTACTTATAACCAAGACTTCCAGAAAATAAAAAAAGGCTCAAAAATATCTGACACACTCAACGAGCTTCCCCGTAAGCAGTAGATATACTCAAACTTGTAGCTGAGACACAGCTGACTGGGTAAAGAAAAACAAAACAGGGACAGTTCTGTGTTTGAAGAAGAGTACTATCAGTAATGTCATCCATCCATGCTCATAATTAATAAATAAAGATTGTATTTTTCTCAAAACACCCGGTGTTTTACTCTGGAATGTATAATACAGACAACGTTGGCTACTGAGATGCCATTCTTAGTGGTGAGTCAACTGTAAAGCCCAACAAATTAAATTCTTCTAATTACCATGGAAGAGTCTTTGTAATTAACTTGTTATAGCTAGAAAACAAGTAAGAAAATGTCAGCAAACCTCTGTTTCATACCCAACTAAGATATCCTGGGACACAAATACATACTTGACAGAACATGATTGCTTTTAGAAATGAATAAACTCGCACAGCGTCTCATACGAAAGAGGCACCTTCTCTTTACTTTCCTCAGGACTTGCAATTTCTTTGATAAAAATAAATCAGAACTCTTGCAGGAAGATAACAAAAACGCAGATCCATATCCACAGGATAACAAGCCCCGACTGATTCTTTTTCCCCTTCATTGTATGATAACAAAGTTTTTTTTAGACCTTCTCTTTCTTCGTCACGTTTCCTTAAAAGTCACGCAAAACACTTCCTCACAACCACCAGCCACACACACCTGTCCTGTCATGAGAAGTTACACAGAGACGCATCTCCCACTTCAAAACATTCATGCCCACGTTTTATTCACTGAGACCTTGGGGGTTTTAAGAACATAACATCTAGCCAGTTCCTTCCCTGATCACAAAGAAAGGCCTTGACTGCAAACAGACTCCAAATACATTTCACTCTAGCCAATAAAAATGGTGTTTTTTCCTTAATAAATAAGTATAATTAGCAAAAGAAACAGCTTTGAAACCAACAAATTCAAGTTTATAAGACAACCACTTTCCCTTAAAAACCTAATACAACAATCATCTATTAATAAATCAATTTCCTCTGTCAAATAAAAACAGATCTCTGGGCTCAGCTCATAACTCATTACAGAACTAAATATCCTATTTTCACATCTTACAGTTAGTTAATATGCAACCTTGCACTAAAAACAACCCACAACATAAAAATGCACAAAATATCTAAATTAGGTAATCACATTTCTCAATTTTGCTACTGATATGAAACCTATAATCTCAAATCAGAAGAATGAAATGTATTTACCTGTATTCCTGTCTGGTAAGATACAGCAATGCTTCTGCAGAATGCCAGGCAAAACCTGTTTTAAAACAAACAAATAAAATGCATTTGTTATCATTCGGGTGGAGGAAGGCATCTCACTAACTGTTACGAGTGTTTCTTCTAATAAGGTCGTCCAATGCTGCACAAAGTCAGCACGCCCAGAATGGCCTAACAAATTAAATGGTACAGAAGAATCTTGATGACATACATTTTTCATTGAAAAGGTTAATCAGGTGAGTGTGATTATCATCTGTGCCATTTCTGGAATGGGAATGCAGCCGGGTTTAATGGATGCCCCTAATGGGCCATCAGGGTCTTGAAAGCTGTACTCCAGGGGCTCCCACAATAAGGTAAATGGACCCACCAATTTTTGTGATGGCTTTTAAAATATTAGGCGCAATTACAGCCTGGAGATGGAGGGCTGCTGGAACGTTGTGTTGGGTCTTCTAGAGTCTGAGCTTCCATCAAGTGTGAATCACAAAGAAGAATGTGAAAGTAAGGGCTGCATTTACATTCATACTTCAGTAGTAAAATGTGAAGAAAATACCTTATTTGGTAAGGGAAGGAGAGGTGAAAATAACAGAGAATGGTTTTCCCAAGATTCATCAACATAAAACAAATTGCAAAGCACACAGTCCGGTAACGTGCAGCTGAAGAGATGTCTACGGGAAATGTGTGATTATCTTTCTAAACCCAATTAGAGGAAAAGCTGAACTTTCATCCTAAATACTCCACACGACGAACTTGCAGCCATTCCTCAGCCCTCCATGAAGGCAGCATCTACAGGTCTCTGCTTATTGCCTGTTCTAGGGCAGGGCAGTTTACTCAGGAGAGAGGGAGAACAGAGGTCTCTGCTTATTACCTGTTCTAGGGCAATTTACTCATGGAGAGAGGGCGAACAGAGGGTGTTGCAAAGAAACACCAGTCATATGTTGGCCCTGGATCGACTTTCAGTCTGGCTGAGTATACAGCAGGCTCTCATAAATGCAATGGATGAAACCACAAGAGATGATCTGGAATAACCACTCCCTTCTCCTCCATCCCCCCACCGCCAATTCTTCTATGTTGAAAAAAGAACAATTCTCTCCCAAATACAATCAATCACAAACAAGACAGTATCACAAACTTTCAACTCTGTGCAAATCAAGAGAGACAGAAATAAAACAATAATGAGTTTTAGTACCTAGCAAATGCTGTGCAAAATGTGGAATTAAAAGTTCCATCACGTGCTTCTCATTTGCACAGAGCTGACCGTGCAGCTGAGGCAGAGAGCAAACCCTGGTGAGACAGTCGAGGCAGGGAGGCACTAACCCCTGTGACCACCACAGGGTTGGGTGCTGGCCCCGTGCCACGTGGAAGCTGTCGGTATTTTTCATCAGTGTGGTCTGAGCCTGTGGGGTCATATCTGACACTGTTTCCCTGATGAGCTCCTAGTCCCCATGCCCAACAGTGCAAGAACACACACCCACACTCAAGTCCTGAGGTTCGACACCTCCGAGGGCTCCTTGCAGATCTGCCCTCTGTCTCATTCCACAGCCACACCCATTCACTCACCTTTTCCAGAACTTTCCAAAGGGCCTCAGGGATCAAGGCCAGGCCTCAGAACCCACCCCCTCAGGAGGCAGTCAACGATCCACTAGGTCTGAAAAGGCTACCACCTCCACACCCTACGTGGAGATCAGAGACACACGTTTCCACAGGCAGGCTCTGCCGCGTCCTTCCCTAAATTCAGTTGCCCACAGAATGCTTTTCTGTGCCGACTTCCCATTAACAGCCAGAGGGGAAACGCTGACCTAGTCAGCTGCAGACGCCACCTAAGGGATCTCTTCCCTCACAGTCTCCTCCCGGCTGAAATCGTGAGCTGCTGCTGCTGCTGCTGGGTGCTGCTCCTCAGGAGGGGCTGCCCACGAGTGAGCCCCAGGCACGTCCACAGCGGAACTCGGGGCCTGCTCCGGCATCCCTGGCACCGACCTAACTCCAGACTAACTCCAGCATCCCCAGTACAGCTCTAGACTAACGCGAGCACAGGCGACACCACTCCACAGACACGTCTTGAAGAAGCGGGAATGAAGTCTCAATCAATCAAATCACAGCGCAGGACTCCACCACCATCGGTGCCCTTTCACGGTCTCGGCCACGTTTCTATCCAGATGAAAATCACAGGCAGTGGTGACAGCATTGGAGAGGACCGTGAGAGGTCACGAGACATGCGTGTGAGGCCAGTAGGACACGTGCTTGGGGCAGGAGGGCGGGGCTGGGACCCCAAGCTGTGGGCCGCCGCAGCAGGACCAGCCCAGGATGTCACCTCCATGGGAGCCGGCACCCCCCTCCAATGCTGCAGCTCCCGTGACCGTCCCTCCAAACCCTGGATTCTGACAATGCACAGAACCAGAGCGCTGGAGGTGCTGATGGGAGCCCACGTCCTGCCTCTGGGGCTCCTTTAGGGTCAGGGACGGGCAGGGTCCTCGCTCCGCAGAACTGCAAACCTCAAACCTCATCCCTGGATACGGACACTCAGGCGACCAGGCCTCACGCCTGACACAGTTGCATCTGCTGGGGCCTGTTTTCCACCATCTCTGTTCGATTTGAAAAAGGGCTGTTGGGGAGGAAATCACTGGAGAGCCACCAGTTCAGACGCACGGTGTGTTGGCCAGGTGATGAATGATCCTACGAGCCAGTCATGGGGTTCCTGGGGCAGCTGTGCACCGTCCACTCTCATGGAGCCAAGTACGCCCGACCCCTGGGGTCCTTCCAGCCCCTCGCTCTCCCCAGGAGGCAGCCCCCAGCAGCTCCGACCAGCAGAGCCACTCACTGCACCCTGGAATCTCGTCGGATGGTCCCACAAACACAATGCCCAACACTGCGGCTCCCACAGAGCTTTCCTTGAACCTGCCAGGTAGTTCTTTTCCCTTGAGGATCCAAGACAAATCATCAACCTTCCAGGGCAGAATCCACTTGTGACTTCCCTAAAGGCAGACAATCTGTGTTCGAAAAACGTGCTCATACCTAACATTGACAGCGTCCTCCCCGCCACAGTCACAGGCAGGATAGTGCATTAAATCCAGACCAGCGGCGGCCTCTGGAAGGCTCAGCACTCGTCGCTTCCCGCACCCGCTCTGGCTGGAGCAGGAAGGCAGGACCATAATAGGTTCATTTCTTCCTCTCTGAAGGATTTACAGAAGACCACAGACGCGAATGAAATTATCCTCACTGCCCAAGGCACGTTTGAAAGTTCAGTTCCACGCAACCTGCCTGTTCCACGGCAGCTGAGAAAGATCAGGAGGCTGAGTTCTCCTGCCAGGGCTGCCGCGGCCACAAAATATACTCAGCGGTCACCCCGAGGTGTCCGTCCATATCTGCCCAGCTGTGAGCGCTGACACGTGTTCCTAAAATACTGATTTCTAACCCCTCCGGGGCATCAGCCTGAGCACGGCCCTCCTTGTCTGAGGAAAGCAGAATCGGAGGGTGTGGAGAGGGGGCACCCCCCGGTCAGTGGCCGCACGTCCACTGGGCTGTCACACGCAACCAAGTAATTTTCTTGAGACACAGTCTTGCTCTGTCGCCCAGGCTGGAGTGCAGTGGTGCAATCCCGGCTCACTGCAACCTCCACCTCCCGGGTTCAAGTGATTCTCCTGCCTCAGCCTCCCTAGTTGCTGGGATTACAGGTGCGCACCACCAAGGCTGGCTAATTTGTATATTTTTAGTACAGACGGGGATTCGCCACATTGGCCAGGCTGGTCTCGAACTCCTCACCTCAAGCAATCCACCCACCTCAGCCTCCCAAAGTGCTGGGATTATAGGCGTGAGCCATTGTGCCTGGCCAGCAATGTAATTTTAATTAATGAAAATCAGTTAAAACCTGAAATCTGGGTGCCCGGTCACACTGTCCACATACCACATGCTCACAGGCTGTGTGGCCAGTGGCCTTGTCATACGCTGTGGATGTTGGACACGCGACCAATTTTCAGATGAAGAAACGGCCCCAGCCAGGGCTCTGGACACCCCACCAGCATCCTGTGTCTCCAGACAGGGCCTGGACTGCGTGTGTCCCCTGTGTCCAGAGGCCCAGGCCCGGCCACGCCTCTTCCTCACCCTCCCTGACGCCTCCGGTGCAGCTCCGTCCTCCAGGGGAACAGAGGGTCCCTGATGAATGTGAGTCGGAGTTGGGGAAGTGTTCCTGTGGAACGCATCAGTCTGCTGCAGCTGCGTAACAAGCACCATAAACCAGGTGACTTAACAGAAATGTGCTGACTTGGTTTCCCCCAAGACACTATTTCCAAAGAAGGGCATGTCTGGAGGCACTGGGCTCCATCACACACTTTTCCAGAGACGGGATTCAGCCACAACATCGCCAGGGATGCGGGCGGGAGAGCTTGGCGTCCTCCCTGGCCCTGCCGTGCACCGAGTCACCAAGCTCTTGGTCTCAGGGTCCCCCGTACAGAGCGGGGGGATAACACTCACACCAGGCAGGGCTCATGTAGTAGAAACAAGCTGCCCCGCGATGAGGTCCTGTGGGAAGCAATCTGACACTGGCAGCTGCTGTATTCCGAGATGGTGACAGTCGTTACTAGCTCTACATAAGCCACGGCCACAAAAACACACAGGCCTGTTGTGGCTGATTTTGTGGACATGGCCTTGAACTGTATCACACGTATTGAGCCGACATCACAGCCTTGAAAGGCGCTGCCCCGGGGACTCTGCAGTTACTTCTGCCGCCCCTCCCTGCTCTCCAACTGATGTTTGAACCAGCGGGCAGGACGCCTACACTTCCCTTATCCTACAGCCAAACCCAGCTATCCCCAACCTGCTGAGCAGCTGCATAAAACATCCTTGTTTGTAATCTTTGGCCCCAACCAAAGTCACAGGACTCCCTCCAGAAATCAAAGGATAAAAACGTCCTGACATTAACAAGATAAAAGAGCATGGAGGCAGCAAGGTAACTCACAGGGACTCTGAGGGCGCCGCGCGGGATCCCTCGCCTGCTGCTCCACAATACCCGTCTCAACCACGCCCCCCACCGCCCCCGCCCACCCGCACACTTTCCAGCCCCCTGCCTCCGCCCACCTGTCCACTTTCCACCACCCACCCGCGGACCCGCCCACCCGCACACTTTCCAACCCTCCCCTAGGCCCCGCCGACCCGGACACGTGCCCCCGGCCAAGCCCCCCACCTACCCGCACACTTTCCACCCCCGACCCCTGGCATCCATCTCCTCAAGCCGCCAGCCCTCTTCTTCCTTCCCAGCCCGGCTGCTTCCTCGTGGTTCTCGGCTCCCCACGGCGGGGACTGTATCCCACTCACCCTCACGCAGGGTACCCAGCGCATCTGCGACTCACGCCAGGCTCCCTGGGCTCGAACCTTGCACACGCCTGGGCCCTCCTCTCCACCAGCATGAACCACACACCGTGACTCCTTCCTTGAACCCTCTGAGCCCCCCGCCGCCCCCGCCAGTGCAAGACCACGTCTCCCCTCAAATTAAAACACAGTCCCGGAGCAGACGTCCACTCGATGCCAGGTACATGGGGGCTCAGAGAGGACTCCTGCCCAGTAGGAGTGACCAGAGCCCGAGAGGAATAGACGAACGTGGCTGGGCGCCCGAGGAGGGGAGTGGCCGGGCTTGGGTCTGTGCCTCCGCACTGTCCCCCGTCTGCTGGCCTCAGCCTCAGTCCAGCCTGCGTCTTGCTTCTGGGGCAACATTCCTGACCAATCCCTCTGCCATGGACCCATCAGGGCTCCTCTGTTCCCATGACCATGAGTTGGAATCCCCCTGGGTTCGTCTGACCACAGAACCTCGCGGGTGGGGTCCAGTGGGGGCTGCACGGTTCCCAAGCTGCCCTCCAGCCGTTTCCTCCCTGCCCACCCCCGAGGCTCTCAACTGAGACACAGATGTCCAGCAAAGCCCTGGAACTCTCATGCCCAGCCTGCAAATGGGAACAACGATGTCACAGGACACGTATTAAATGGCTCACAGCACCTGAGATGCTTGTTGATGAGCCTGGAGGGTGTCGAGCTCAAGGGTCAGGAGACATGGATGCTGCCACTGCAATGGGGACGCTACGTACTGCCATCGAGGCTCTTCTTGCTGGATCTCCCTCTCCACTGATCAAACAGTTTCAACTTCCTGTCCAAACCCTCCCTGTACAGCCTTCTTTCTTTGGACGAAATTCAAATAATATAGAAATAGACCGATTTGTGCAGTGGAGGACTGCATTGCTGTTTAAGCGTTTGGACCTACTTTTTGTCTGAGACAGGGTCTTGCTCTGTTGCCCAGGCTGGAGCGCAATGGTGCGATCGTAGCTCACTGCAGCCTTAACCTCCTGGGCTCAGCGCAAGCAATCCTCTCACATCAGCCTTCTGAGTAGCAGGGACTGCAGGCACACAACATCATGCCCAGCTAATTAAAAAGCAAAATCTTTAAGAGATGGGGTCTTTACCAGGCTGGTCACAAACTCTTGGCCTCATACAATCCTCCTGCCTCAGCCGCCTAAAGTGCTAGGATCTCAGGCATGAGCCACTGAGAGGTGACAGCGTGCTAGCAGTCCTCGCTCTCCGCACCTCCTCAGCCTCCGCATCCACTCTGGCCGGCACTTGAGGAGCCCCTCAGCCTGCAGGCACTGTGGGAGCCCCTCTCTGAGCTGGCTGAGGCCAGAGCCGCCTCCCTCTGCTTGCGGGGAGGTGTGGAGGGAGAGGCACGGGTGGGAACCGGGGCTGCGCCCAGCGCTCGTGGGCCAGTGCGAGTTCTGGTGGGTGCCAGCTCGGGATCAGCCCGCTGCACACCGAGCAGCCGGCAGGCACCACTGGCCCAGGGCAGAGCGGGGCTTAGCACCCGGGCCAGCAGCTGCAAAGGGTGCACTGGGTCCCCCAGCAGTGCCGGCTTGACAGCGCTGCGCTCGAGTTCTCGCGGGGCCTCAGCTGCCTCCCCCAGGGGCAGGGCTGGGGACCTGCAGCCCGCCAAGCCCGAACCCCCCCACCCCCTCCCCCGCCCCTGTGGGCGCAGTGGCCCAGACTCCCCGAAGAGCGCTGCCCCTGCTTTGCAGCGCTGGGTCCCATGGACCACCCAGGGGCTGAGGAATGCGGGTGCACAGCTGCACAGCCCGGACTGGGGGCCAGCTCTGCTTGCAGCCCCCCTGAGAAATCCACTGGGTGAAGCCAGCTGGGCTCCTGAGTCTGGTGGGAACTTGGAGAGCTTTTGTGTCTGGCTGAGGGATTGTAGAGGCACCAATCAGCACTCTGTGTCTAGCTCAGGGTTTGAAAATACACCAATCAGTACTCTGGTTAGTTAGTATCTAGCTAACCTAGCGGGGACTTGGAGAACTTTTCTGTCTAGCACTCTGTGTCTAGCTCAAGGATTGTAAAGGCACCAACCAGCACTCTGTCAAAACGGACCAATCAGCTCTCTGTAAAATGGACCAATCAGCAGGATGTGGGTGGGGTCCGATAAGGGAATAAAAGCAGGCTGCCTGAGCCAGCAGTGGCAACCCGCTGTGGTCCCCTTCCACGCTGGGGGAAGGCTCTTTGCAATACATTTTGCTGCTGCTCACTCTTTGGGTCCACGCTGCCTTTATGAGCTGTAACACTCACCGCAACAGTCTGCAGCTTCACTCCTGAAGCCAGTGAGACCACGAACCCACCGGGAAGCACAAACAACTCCAAACGCACTGCCTTTATAAGCTGTAACACCCACCGGGAAGGTCTGCAGCTTCACTCCTGACACCGAGACCACGAACCCACCAGAAGGAAGAAGCTCCAGACACATCTGAATGCCTGAAGGAACAAACTGCGGACACACCATCTTTAAGAACTGTAACACTCACCGTGAGGGTCCGTGGTTTCATTCTTGAAGTCACTGAGACCAAGAACCCACCAATTCCGGACACACCACCACACCCAACCTACACCTACTTTTCTTTTAAAACAATGTGTATAGTTTTCACAATAAAAACTCATATCCTTTCACTTTTGGAAGTTCAAAATACTTCTCTGTTCTCTTCTCCTGGAACTTCTATTATTCAGCTGTCGGACCTACAGAGCTCATTTTCTTTTAACATCTCACTTCTGTTTTCTGTTTCTCTGTGTTTTTGTTCCTGGAAAATTCTCTCGCCTTCCGATTCCAATCCTTTAGTGAGTATCTCAGCTTCTGCCGTCCTGCTGTTAACCTCCCTGGCATTTCTTTCCACGAATGCTCCTTTCAGGCTGCAGCCGCCTCCTGGTGATGGATTCAATGCCAGCTCCTCCCTTCCAGTTTACATGTAGCCTCATAAACATGGGACGGGGCAGGAGCCATCCATGGGTACCGAACTGGGGGAAATTCTGATGGGGAACAAGGTATCATGTGGTTTAAAACTATTCCCCACACACTGTTTATTCGCTGCAAAGGGAGAGAAAGAATAGTAATTATATGTTAGCAAGACCACCAGCTCCGAGGTATAACCAAAATGAACACCAGGAGTGAGAGGACATGGGCCTCGCGGCTCCAGGAGCGACACCATGAAGAGAAGGGCGCCCACCGTCCACCCAGGAGTAACGCCGTGAAGAGCAGGGTGCCCACTGTCCACCCGTGAAGAGGTGGCACCCACCATCCACCCAGTGCTCCTTTATTTTTACAGCTTTTACATGTGAAGTTATTTCCAAACACAGAAGTCTTAAAGATGTGTTCCGCTTTCTCTTCTGTCACCCATCCTCTGTGTCTTCTGCCTTCTGGGATGGTGAGTCTCGCTGTTCCCATCAGCCTCGGGAGACGGAGGGTGCGTGTCCCCCGGGGCGTCCTCACAGTTTCACCCTCTGCAGTTCACATAACAAATAAGTGGTGTGTCGTGAAACGTGAAATTACCCCACACCATTGAATGTGCTTCTCCAGCCACACAAGCCCGAGACATGAATACACGCTTTAGAGTGTCAAGAACATTCACACGTACTCAATTAATTCTTTCCAGCTAATTCAACCTAGAAGAAACAGCCTTAGGTTTTTTTCTAGAATATGCGGCATTACAAGCTTTCTTTGAGATGAGACATAATAGCATTTTAACTTTTGTGATGCCAGGACTTAATGATTTCCAAATTTGTTTGATAATGTCTTCTATCTCTGGCCTCCCTTCTGTGGCATTAAAAGTAGTTAAGAGATGAGGTGCCTGCTACCACACACACAGCCAGAGAGGCTGGGACCAGAACGCCCCTCTGCCTCTCGCGGCCCAGTCCCGTACCCCGTGCACCCGATGTAACACCTGTGCCTCTGCACACAGGGCTGGTATCCCAGGTCTTGCCAGCTCTAAGGAGTCACACTCACCACTGAGGCCCTTGTCAGCAGCATGGCCCAGGGAAGGCAGGTGCAGGCATCAGACAGGCTGCTCGGGGGACCTCTCACCTCTGCCGCCACGGGGAGGCCATCCTTGGCCAATGGCTCACAGGCTGGGCTGTACCTTCCGTGTCCAGGCGAAACCACACCTCGTAGGGCAGCTGAGGACTGAAGGAGTCCCATGAGGAAGGCGCTGTGGGAGCAGGTTGGACAGAGGAACCATCCAGGGGCTGGAGATGTCGTGACACCGTTGTGAAGACATCAGGCTGCTGCTTCACTGGATCTCACCAGCACCGGGATGAGCTGCAATCAGTCAACGGTTGTAATCATGAGGCAGAGGTCTTCACACTTCCACCGGCATCAGAACCACCTGGAGGGCTTGTTAAACGCCTTCTGCTGGGCCCACCCAGGAGTCCCGGGGCAGGGCCCAAGAGTCTGTTTGTCCGTCAAGCTCCCAGGCACTGTTGGTGCTGCTGGTGCAAGAAACATTCTCTGATGTGAAGGGCTCAACCTCCAGTGAACAGGGAGATACACTCCATTAACCCCCTTCAAAGCTGCAGCTGAAACCCCATTTTACACGGGAGAGTGACCAAGGCAAAAACTCACAAGCACCAGAAGAACAGACTCGGCGAGCACACGGTAACAGCTTCCACGTGCTTTGTGAGATAAAGAGCAGACGGAGGGCCTGCTTAGAGCTGGGAATACAGGACCAGAGGTCCTCATGGAGGCATCTGAGAACCCCAGCAATGAGCTGCAGGGGCTGGAAGCATGTGGAGTCCTTTAGGCAGGTGTCTGAAAATCCACATCCAAACCTGTGGCTTCTCCAGGCCCCTTCCCTGCACACGGCACCCCAACCTCATCTCCTTGACTAGAGAAATGGATGAGAGGGAACCGGACGCCGCACGGGCTTTGGACGTGTGCCCTGCGGATGAAGCATCTCAATAAGTGCAAAGTTCACACAAGGAACAGTGTTGCCCCAGCCGATGACCGCCTTCTAGGGACCATGCCAGGATGCACTTCAGCCTGAGGGGATACGTGTGCTGTATAAGAGATTTGGGGAGTGAAGTCGCCAGGCCTCACCCAAGCAGGAGGCTAACGCCCTGGCCACAGTGGGTTGAATCATGGGATAACTGCAAAGCAAACCCGGTGGGGAGCACCTCCGCCCCCGCCCAGGTCACAGACAAGAACGGCACACAGCCTCTCACTGAGCGCTCTCCTGCTGCATGGTTTAACTGTGCGTTTGTACGGGTATCGCAGACCTGATACATGTCTTTTTACAAAAGTTTATATTCATTCATTCGTTCATTCATTCATTCATTCTCCAACCCACTTATTGCAGGTCAGGGTCACAGGTGGCGGGAGCCCATCCCAGCAGCAGCTCAGGGTGCCAGGTGGGAACCAGGCCTGGACGGAGGCCGCCCCAGGCACTGAGACAGGGACCCAGGGGACAGCAACTCGCCGCACGTGCACCACTTTGGGATGTGGGAGGAAACCCAGTCCCCAGAGAAACTCACACAGCCCTGGGGGAAGGAGCCAACCCGCGCATGTGCAGCACGCCAGCTGGGATCCACGTTTTCCTCATCAGTGTCATAAGGAAACGCCCTTGAACAGAAGAGCGTTATTCAGGCATCTGCCGTGCTCACTTCTGGCTCATCTGAAACTCAGGATGCAGCCTTGTGAGCCCATGGGGAGGGGAGGGGAGGGAGGAGAGCAGTCGCCAGGGCCAGGAAGGGGTGGCAGAGAGGACGGAGGATGCAGGGGTGCCGGGCCATGCGGGTGAGACGCAGCCCTTCCGGCTCACACACGCCGCCGTGACTCCTTGGCTTCTTACCGGGCGCCCATGTGTTATTAGACGAGAGTAAAAGGACTCATGTAAAATAATGTCCAGCTGGCCTGCACAACGATTTTTACAACTATGAGGAAGCAGCACTGAAATGTCATTAAGAAAAAAATGTAAAAGGACCGTGAAACTCATCCGGAGTTGAAGTCCTCCCAGGCATTCCTACAGCTTTCCTGTTACAATGTAGATACATCCGCAAACTCATGGTCTTCACCTTCTTATCTAAAACAAGCGTCCAGCACACCCAGACAAGAGCAAACAGGATTCGAAGAAAGAACAGACCCTCAACACAGCCTGGCAGGACCAGGGTCGCTTTGTGACAAACGCCTGTGAAATAAGGGATTGAGGGCGAATCCACACTCACGTTTTACACCAGATTCCAGCATCCCCATGAAATGTCAGCATTTGTCACAACGAACAGAGACCCTGCTGCCGAACCCCCACTCCAAGTGCAGGAAGGGTGCTCCGACTCCACACCAGTGTGGGGGTTTCCTCCAACGCTTCTCGCCTGCGCCAACTCTGGTGGCACTGAGGCAAGAACAGTCATTCACAGCCTGTTACAGATGTAAAACTTGGGGGGACTTTGCTCCCCAAATCTCTTACAAAGCACATGCATCTCCTCCGGCTGCAGCACCATCCACGAAGACTCTTCAAACCACAGAGAATTCATCAATTCATCAAGACACACCACATGTCTTAGTCAGCTGGGGCTGATAAAACGGAAGCCATAGACCGGGGCTCATAAATGAACAGCAGAGTTCATTTCTCACAGTTCTGGAGGCTGCAAATCCAGGGCGGAGGCGACGGCAGTGTCTGGTGAGGACCCACTTCCTGGCTCAGGTGGTGCCTTCCAGCCATGCCCTCCCATGCAGGACAGACCTTGGGTCTCTTCCTCTTCCTACAAGGGCACGAATACCAACATGGGGCCCCCACCCTCATGGCCACATCTCGCCCTCATCGCCCCCCAGGGCCCCACCTCTAAGCACCATCCCACTGGGGACCAAGGCTTCAACACAGGAATTTGGGGGGACACGTTCAGTCCATGGCACCACTTAGATGTTGGATGGGTGTTCCAAAATTAGTGTGACTTCCCCAAATACATCATCTCTCTACCACCCACCCCCCCTGCCCTGGTATCACCCCATCCCGGCAGCTCGGGGTGCTGGGTGGAACTGGCAATGGTACCACCATTCCACTCCCTGCCAGTCCTGCACAAAACCCCGCATCCTCTCCTCCAAACCTGCATCCTGTTCATCATCCCCATCCGACAAACCCTGGAGATTGACACCTCTCACCACTGCCCCACACCTACCTAGCCAGCAACCATCCTCCCACAGCCTGACTGGTCCAGCAGCCTCCTGTCCCATAATCCTCCTTCACACCACCACTGAAAGGGTTCTCATAAACCTCGTAAATCCCAAGTCACGCTGCATCATTCTGCTCAAAACCCTCCGCGATGGCCCCGAACACTTTGTCCTTAAAGAGCCTGAAGGCCTCATGCAATGTGGTTCGAGCTACGACTCCCAGTCTCCTCCCAGTCTCCTCCCATGCTCTGGCTACACAAACCCTTCCCTGCTCCTCATCAGCGCCCAGCGTGTGGTCTCAGAAGGTGGGGGGTAGGGGGAGCGTCCAGAGGTGATGGCCCCCTGCACCCCGGAAACAGAGGTGGTGCAAGCTGCTGTGTCTCAGCATGGGGGGGCCCACACACAAAACGACTCTGCGACTGCAACAGCTATTACCTTATACACATCCACAATTTTAACAGTTTTATTTTTAGTTGACAAATAATGACTGTGCATATTTATGGAGTCTGATATGATGTTTTCATCCTGCATACAATGTGGAATGACCAAATTGAGCTAATTAGCATATCCATCACCTCAAGGCTTTACCATTTCTTTGTGGTGAAAACATTTTAAATCCCCTCTTCTGGCTGTTTTGAAATATGCAGCTCCACGTTATTATTAACTGCAGTCACCACACTGTGCAGCCTCCAGAGTCACCAGCTCACCCACCTGACTCTCCACACCCACCCTGCCCTGCCATCCACCACCCCACTCCCCCCACCCC
>NW_012109252.1:3449114-3453851 GCF_000951045.1 Mandrillus leucophaeus
CCCCACCCAGCCCTGCCAGCCATAACCCCGCTCCCCACCCTGCCCTGCCATCCGCCACTCCACTCGCCCCACCCAGCCCTGCCAGCCACCACTCTGCTCTCCCCACACCACCCCTGCCATCTGCCACCCCACTCCCCCACCCCACCTCTGCCGGCCACTACCTCTGCCAACTACCACTCTGCTCTCCCCACCTCGCCCCTGCTCTGCCTCCATACATTTGCCTTTTCATAGATTCCCACGTGAGTGAGATCAGCTGTGCTTGTCTTTCTGCGCCTGGCTTATTTGTCATGGTGTCCCCCAGCTCCATCCATGTTTCCACAAATGACAGGATTTCATTCTTTTTTAAGGTTAAATAGTATTCCATTGTGTACATGCCACATTATCTTCACCCACCCATCACTGCTGGGCACGCGGGCAGATTCAGCATCTTGGCTGCTGAGAACACACCGGAGGGGAGGACAGCCCTGTCCCTGTCACACCAGTCTCTGTAACACGGAGATGTCTCAACCGTGCTGGAGTGACAGCCTCCAAGTCTAAGGGCTGGAATCCACAAAGACCACTCATTCCATGTCCATCTCAGGCTGTGGGGAGGCTGCTCTGGGGGCATCTCTCATCCAAGGGCTCAGCTGACCGAGCCTCCAACAGCAGAAACATCGCAGTGGCCACGGGAGAGGGAGACGCACACTGCCCAGAGGGCCCTTCCCACAAGGAGGTCTCACCCATGAGGGGAAGACGCCCCTGCCTGCCAGAAGGGAAGAGCAAGAAAGGGCCTGACGCCGGAGCCACACGGCCTGGGTGACCTCAAAGCCTCAGGCCAACAGCCAAGAAGAGGAGCCTGAGCCACCCGGAGACGCTGAACCTCCCAATGCTTCACCAGTAACCATGGGAACCTCTGCACTCCGAGACAACCACATCCACATCGCCACAGCAAGAGGAGGGGCTCGGGCCCCATGCTGTGCTGCTAGCTGAAGGGGGTCTCGCTCTGTCAGGACACACCTCGGACACCCCTCTGTCCAGAGCCTATGCCAGCACCTGGCAGGGATCGTGCTCTGTAAACATTTTCCAACAGAACAACGGTTAACAGAGTCCCGGATAGACCTGCAGGCAGGAGGGCTGCTGGACGCTGTCATGAAACCACAGCATGCCTAACGGACTTCCCTGCCCGCAGAAAGACCCTCCCGGCAGCTTCCGGGCTGAGGGACGGCCTCAAGGCCACGCTGGATGGAGGAGCGGCTTCATCCAAGACCGCAGGACTGGACTCTAACCCCGCCTTCCCCTTCATGGGACACATTTCCTGCCTATCTGCTGCAGACAACGGTGCATATTTGCTCCATCTGCCTAATTAAATCTAATTGAATTGATTTGCAATGTGAGAAATTAGATATGACACGTAAAGTAGATGAATCACAGGGTGGCCGCATCAAATTGGTCATCCTGGCAGGGTCAAAAGGCACCCAGCAGTTCAGGGTCTTCCACGGTGCCTGCCTTCCTAGCTGTCACATGGAGACAGACATGAAACCTTAAAGCTTGGAAGGAGGATTCTGCAAAACCTCATCATTTTACCCAAAGGGAAAGTGACTCTGGAGGGCGGGAGTCTCCCAGGACCCCACGTCGCACGCAGCTCAGCAGGACCCGGCCTGCCCTCGGTTCCACTTCTGCACTTGCAGGCAAGGTTGTCTCACTTCAGGTCATCTTGTAAAAGGCAAAGAGAGCCCCTTTAGCCCCCGGCTTTCCTCTGGAGGTGCAAAGTGCTTCTGTGAGTCAAGAACTCGAACCTGGAACCAACAGTTGCTTGCACATCCACAAACCAATCCCAGAGGCAGGATGCAGACCAGGAGGCACGGGGTTCCGTGGGGGTGGGTTGGCGGGGCGGGGCGGGGCTGGCCAGGGATGCTTAGAAACTGCATTCATCTAACATTTCTGTAGGACCAAGAAGCTGCAGCAGGAAAAACCCTAAATTCCCTCCTAAACCTGAGATGCTGCTGCTACCGCTGGAGCACGGCCCGCCTGGCTCGGCCTCTCCTGCCCATCCCTCTGCCCTGCCTGGTGGTTACAGGTCTCCCCCTGCCTCTCTGTTCTGTAGCAGAAACAGTACTGTGCTTCCAGCACAGGGAACAGACCAGAGCACTGACCTACCCAGGGAGGCCGCGTAGCTAAACACTCCTTTTTCTCTGACCACATGTTTACTCTCCCCATCTAGCTATGTTCTCCTCCCACGCCCCTCCCCAGCCCTGGCACCCCCCATTCTACCTTCTACCTCTAGGAATCTGCAACCCCAGGGGCCTCCTATGAGGGGAATTACACAGCACGGTCTTTCTGTGACTGGCTCATTCCACTCAGCATAGTGTCCTCGGGGTTCATCCACACCGCAGCCTCGTCGGGATTTCCTTCCTCTTTGAGGCTGATACATATTCGGCTGCGTGGATGGGCCGCTCTTCACTCATCCTCCCATCCGTGGACGGACACACGGGCAGCCACCACCCCTGGCTGCCACGCATGAGCCGCTGGAAGCCTGGGTGTGCAGGGGCTGCCCGAGACCCCGCTGTCCATCATTTGGATCAACTCAGGAGTGGAACTGCTGGGTCACACGGTGGTTCTGTTTTGAGTTTTCGATGAATCTCCACACACCACTTCCCACAGCACCTGCCCCATCTTCCATTCCCAACAGCAGCACCCATGACCCAATTCCTCCACAGCCTCCCAACACTTGTTATTTTCTGTGGTTTTGCCAGTGGCCGTCCTAAGGGGCAAAAGAGGCTTCCTCAGCACTGACTCATGCACACTTATGTGTGTTGTTACAGGGAAGCATCGCCCCATGCTCTGTGTGGCACAGCCCCCAGACACCTGTGGATGCGGCCCCAGTCACTAGCCTGGCTTCCCCGTAGCAGTAGGAGCTCTCCCAGGCCCTCCCCGTCCTCGGCTGACTGGGATTCTGACGTGCTTTGCACTCCACCGTGTGTCTTTTAGAATTCTCTTGGCCTCTTTGTCATGGGATTCTTCTTTCTCAAGGGTCCTATTTATCATTTACATTAGATCTTCCTGCCCACACAACCCACACTCTGCTCCCAGAACCGGCCACCTTCCGGCCTCATGCTCTCTGAGACGGAGGAGGCCTGTGATCCACCCTCCCTGGGCAAGGCTTCCACCCTGCAGCTCAGCAGCTGCCCACGCACGCACGGGTGCAGAGAAGGTGCCACCTGGCATCATCCGAACCCCAAGAGAACGGCTTCCGACCGCAGGGAGAGCGCATCCCTCGTCTGTCACGGGTACATCTCACCAGGGCTGCACTGCTCACATTCTCCGCAGCCTGACCTTTTGGGCATCTGCGGCTTCTCAGCCCCACTCCTGGCCTTTCTTCTGCTTTTCTATTGAAATCCTGAGCATTTCTCAAAATTAAGATGAAATAAAGCACCCTTCTTGACGTGCACATGCCACATGGGTCCTGGCCGCCTTTCACCTTCAGCCATGACCTGAATCACATCTGCGGGCTGGAAGCCCATGTCCACGGCCTTGGGGGGGGGGGGGGGAGTGCCTTATTTACCCTGAATTCCTCACAGCCTCCGAAAACCACCCACAGAGGGAGAGGGAGCCAGAAGCGGAAGCCACACCCTGCCCACCGTGAAGGGATGAGGGGAGGGAATGGGGGACACAGCCCTGCAAACCCAATAGCACTGACCCGGGTCCTGGGGGGAGCGAGAACAAGGGGGAGCCAGTAAGGGGCATGGCCAGGTGGGTGGGAAGGCCACATAGTGAGGATCTCCCAGCAGGAGGGCCAAGGACATTCCACACCATGCCCTAGAGTTTACGGGTGTCAGGAAATGCTCCTGGATGGCTTGGGCACAGAGGGGAGGTTTGCAAAGGACATGGGGCTGAGGCTGGAAACACAAGGGAAGCAGATCCCAGCCACACTCTGCTGAGGGGATCTGTGATAGGACAACATTGAACCTGTACCTGGACAGGTGGCTCTGGTAGTGGCACTGGGTGGGTGAGGGCAAACCTGCAGGTCCCCACTGTGAGGCTCCTGAGGTAGAATCAAGCAAGCACAAGTGGAATTACACAGCCTCCGAGGAAAGGGGAGGAGGGAGGGGAGGCAGGGGAGGAGGGAGGGGAGGAGGAGGCGCTTTCCAGACCCAGAAGGGAAGCACCATCCTGGCAAGGCTGAGCAGAGGAATAAGAACCAGAACCAGAAAGGAAGACGGCCCACGTCTCCAACCTTCCATCAGTCTGGAGTGGCAATTCCCAAACTAGATTCCCATGGGAAAAAGAACGTTCCATGGTCAAAGTCGTCGAAGAATCACGGAATAAACACACTGATCCAGGTGCCTGCAATGACAAGTGGCCATAAGCGCTCTGAAAAGTCCTGCAGCAAACTGCACTCTGCCATGCGTGCGCATGGCTCATCCTAGACTTTTCTTAATGTCTGTATCAGAAACTAAATGCCCAAGGATGATTATTCTGGCCGAGATGGCTGACTAGAAGCAGTGCCTTTTGGAGGCTCCCATCGAGAAAAACCGTAACAAGCATGTGAATCCTTCACCAGCAACCAAGGTATCCAGGTTCTGTCATCAAACTTCACCAGAAGGCTGGCGTGACCCACAGAGAGGAGGAAGAGCAGTGTGGTGTGGGGGCCACCCGAGAAACACACAGGGAAGGGGAGCCCCTCCCCCCAGCCAAGGGAGACGGTGAGTGAGCGCCCTACCCAGTGGGGGGGGGAACCGTGAGTGAGCGCACTACCGG
>NW_012109252.1:3454565-3460025 GCF_000951045.1 Mandrillus leucophaeus
GGGGAACTGTGAGTGAGCGCACTACCCAGGGGGAACTGTGAGTGAGCGCACTACCCAGGGGGGACTGTGAGTGAGGCACTACCCAGGGGGGGAACTGTGAGTGAAGCACTACCCAGGGGGGACTGTGAATAAGGCACTACCCAGCGTGGGGAACTGTGAGTGAGGCACTACCCAGCGTGGGGAACTGTGAGTGAGCGCGCCACCCAGGGGGGACTGTGAGTGAGGCACTACCCAGCGGGGGGAACTGTGAGCGCACTACCCAGGGGGGACTGTGAGTGAGCCCGCTACCCAGGGGGGACTGTGAATAAGGCACTACCCAGCGTGGGGAACTGTGAGTGAGCGCACTACCCAGGGGGAACTGTGAGTGAGGCACTACCCAGTGGGGGGAACTGTGAGTGAGCGCGCTACCCAGCGGGGGAAACTGTGCAACCCCCAAAGATCAGAAGATCCCACTCGCAAATTCACCACACTGGGGCCTAGAGTCCCAGCCCCGGAACGTGAAGATTCTTATACCCTCTCAGCCGGAATCTGCTTAATCCTACAGAACTCCCGGGGGAAGGGTGACCAGCACTGGCTGCAGCTGCCTGCTGTCTAAGCTGTTTGAACTCCCTGGGGAGGGGCAGCAGCCAGCTGTCCTGGGGCTCGCGATGGCCTAACACGCTAAGCTCTCGAGCACCCATTTCTATAGCTCCCGGCTGCACTTTTCCTCTGCCGGAGCCAGGGAAGCTGATGGCTTGGTTCCAAGACTGGTCGCTACAGCCCAACACACCCTGTGGCAGTCTGTGGCCAGAGTGCCTCTTCAGGCCGACCCTGTCCCATCCTTCTTCAGTGGGTGGCTTTCCTGCAGGAACTCCAATAACTTTAGCCAGAAGCTCAGGGACAAACCCCAGAACTCCCTAGACCTGAACCCCTAGCTGCAGGGTGGCCAAAGTCTCTGCGGACCAGCAGACTTAGCCTCTCCTCCTGGTAGTTCTGAGGAATCCAGGCAGCCCAAACGAATGGGCTTTCCTGCAGCAAAACACACCCTCTCCACCAAAGGACAAAGTGCTTCCTTAAACGGGGCCTGCTCCTCGTGCCACTCAACTGGCTAAGACCCTCAAAAAAAGGGGTTGTCAGACACCTTATACAGGAGTGATCCTACTGGTGTCAGGTTGGTGCCCCTCAAGGTCAGAGGTCCAAGAAGAAGGAACAGGCACTCATCTTGGCTGTTCTCAGCCTCCTTGAGCAACAGCTCCAGGCACAGGAGCGAGTCAGAGGAAAAGGGCCTGAAGTGAACCCTCAGCAAACCGCAGCAGCCCTACAGAAGAGGGACCTGATTATTGAAAGAAAAACAAACAAGCAGAAAGCGACAACAGCATAAACAACAACAACAACAAAAAAAGGCCCCCACAAAAACCCCATCTGAGGGTCAGCAGCCTCAAAGAGCAAAACTAGACAAACTCACAAAGATGAGAAAGAGTCAATGAAAAAAAAAAGCTGAAAACCCAAAAGGCCAGAGTGTCTCTTCTCCTCCAAATGATCGCAAGTCAGGGTGCAGAACTGGACAGAGGATCAGATGGACGAATTGACAGAAGTAGGCTTCAGAAGATGGGTAATAAAAAACTACGACGAGCTAAAGGAGCATGTTCTAACCCAATGCAAAGAAGCTAAGAACCTTGATAAAAGGTTAGAGGAATTGCTAACTAAAATAACCAGTTTATAAAGGAAAATAAACAACCTGATAGAGCTGAAAAACACAGCACGAGAATTTCATGAAGCACACACAAGTGTCAATAGCTGAATTGACCAAGTGGAAGAGAAGATATCAGAGTATTAAGATCATGTTACTGAAATAAGGCATACAGATGAGAATAGAGAAAAAAGAATGAAAAGGAATGAACAAAGCCTCCAAGAAATATGGGACTTCATAAAAAGATCAAACCTACGATTGATTGGAGTACCAGAAGGAGACAGGGAGAATGGAAACAAGCTGGAAAACACACTACAGAATATTATCCAGGAGAACTCCCACAACCTAGCAAGACAGGCCAACATGCTAGGAATTCAGGAAATACAGAGAATACCATTAAGATACTCCACGAGAAGATCAACCCCAAGACACATAATCATCAGATTCTCCAAGGTTGAAATGAAGGAAAAAGTGTTAAGGGCAGCCAGAGAGAAAGGCCAAGTCACCTACAAAGGGAAGCCCAGTCAGACTAACAGCAGACCTCTAGCAGAAACCCTACACACCAGAAGAGACTGGGGGCCAATAGTCAACATTCTTAAAGAAAGGAATTTTCAACCCAGAATTTCATATCCAGCCAAACTAAGCTTCATAAGCAAAGGAGAAATAAAATCCTTTCCAGACAAGCAAATGCTGAGGGATTTCATTACCACCAGGTCTGCCCTGCAAGAGCTCCTAAAAGAAGCACTAAATATGGAAAGGAAAAACCAGTACCAGCCACTGCAAAAACACACCAAAATATAAAGACCAATGACACGATGAAGAAACTGCATCAACTAGTGTGCAAGATAACTAAATAGCATTATGATGACAATATCAAATTCAGACATAACAATACTAACCTTAAATGTAAATGGGCTAAATGCCCCCAAGTAAAAGACATAGACTGGCAAATTGGATAAGGTGTCAAGACCCATCAGGGTGCTGTATTCAGGAGACCCATCTTACATGCAAAGACACACATAGGCTTAAAATACAGGGATGGAGGAATATTCACCAAGTAAATGGAAAGCAAAAAAAAGCAGGGGTTGCAATCCTAGTCTCTGACAAAACAGACTTTAAGCCAACAAAGATCAAAAATGACAAAGAGAGCATTAAATAATGGTAAAGGGGAACAATTCAACAACAAGAGTTAACTATTATGAATATATACGCACCCAATACAGGAGCACCCAGATTCACAAAACAAGTTCTTAGAGACCTACAAGAAGACTTAGATTCCCACACAACAATAGTGGGAGACTTTAGCACCCCACTGTTAGTATTAGACAGATCAACGAGACAGAAAGTTCTCAAGGATATTCAGGACTTGAACTCAGGTCTGGATCATGTGGACCTAGTAGACATCTACAGAACTCTCTATCCCAAATCAACAGAATATATGTTCTTCTCAGTGTCACATTGCAATTATTATGCAATCAACCATGTAATTGGAAGTAAAACACTCATCAGCAAATGCAAAAGAACTGAAATAATAACAAACAGTCTCTCAGACCACGGTGTAATCAAATTAGAACTCAGGATTAAGATATTCACTCAAAACCACATAATCTCATGGAAATTGAACAACCTGCCCTGAATGACTCCTGGGTAAATAATGAAACTAAGACAGAAATCAAGAAGTTATTTGAAAGTAATGAGAACAAACAGACAACATACCAGACTCTCCGGGACACAGCTAAAGCAGTGTTAAGAGGGAAATTTATAGCACTAAATACCCACATCAGAAAGCTAGAAAGATGTCAGATTGATATCCTAACATCACAATTAAAAGAGCTAGAGAGACAAGAGCAAACTAATCCAAAAGCTAGCAGAAGACAAGAAGTAACTAACAGAGAATAACTGAAGGAGATAGAGACATGAAAAATGCTCCAAAAAGAATAAACAAATCCAGGAGCTGTTTTTTGAAAAAGAAAAATAACAAAATAGACCATTAGCCAGATGAATAAAGAGAGAAGAATCAAATAGACACAATAAAAAATGACCCCACAGAAATACAAACTACCATCAGAGAATACTATAAACACCTCTATGCAAATAAACTAGAAAATCTAGAAGAACTGGATAAATTCCTGGATGCATAGATCCTACCAAGACTAAACATGGACAGGAGAATCAATATTATGAAAATGGCCATATTGCCCAAAGCAATTTACAGATTCAATGCTATTCCCATCAAACTACCATTGACATTCTTCACAGAATTAGAAAAAAACCATTTTAAATTTCATACGAAATCAAAGAAGACCCCGTATAGCCAAGACAATCCTAAGCAAAAAGAAGAAAGCTGGAGGCATTGTGCTACCTGACATCAAACTATACTACAAGGCTACAGTAACCAAAACAGCACGATACTGGCACCAAAACAGACATATAGACCAATGGAGCAGAACAGAGACCTCAGAAATAACACCACACATCTACAACCATCTGGTCTTCAACAAATCTGACAAAAACAAGCAATGGGGAAAGGATCTCCTATTCAGTAAAATGGTGCTGGGAAACTACCTAGCCATATGCAGAAAAATGACACTGGACCCCTTCCTTACACCTATACAAAAATTAACTCAAGATGGATTAAAGACTTAAATGTAAAACCCCAAACCATAAAAACCCTAGAAGAAAACCTAGGCAATACCATTCAGGACATAGGCATGCGCAAAGACTTCATGACAAAAAAGCCGAAAGCAATGGCAACAAAAGCCAAAATTGAAAAATGGGATTTAATTAAACTAAAGAACTTCTGCGGAGCAAAAGAAACTATAATCAAAGTGAACAGGCAACCTACAGAATGGGAGAAAATTTTTGTAATCCTCTCATCTGACAAAGGTCTAATATCCAGAATTTACAAGGAACTTAAAAATATTTACAGGAGAAAAAAAAAATCAAAAAGTGGGCAAAGGATATGAACAGACACTTCTAAAAAGAAGACATTTACACAGCACAGCCAACAAACATATGAAAAAAAGCTCAACATCACTGATCATCACAGAAATGCAAATCAAAACCACAATGAGATACCATCTCATGCCAGTCAGAATGGCAATTATTTAAAAAGTCAAGAAACAACAGATGCTGCCAAGACTGCAGAGAAACAGGAACGCTTTTACATTTTTGGTCAGAACGTACATTAGTTCAAACATTGTGGAAGACAGTATGGCAATTCCTCAAGGATCCAGAACCAGAAATACCATTTGACCCAGCAATCCCATTACTGGGTATATACCCAAAGGAATATAAATCATTCTGCCACAAAGACACATGCACATGTGTGTTTATTGCAGCACTATTCACAGTAGCAAAGAGATGGAACCAGCGCAAATGCCCATCCATGATAGACTGGATAAAGAAAATGTGGTACATATACACCAGGGAATACTATGCAGCTATAAAATGCAAAGAGATCATGTCCTTTTCAGGGATATGGATGAAGCTGGAAGCCATTACCCTCAGCAAATTAACACACCAAACACCAAACACCGCATGTTCTCACTCATAAGTGGGAGATGAACAATGAGAACACATTGACACAGAGGGGAACAACACACACCAGGGCCTGTTGTGGGGTGGGGAATGAGGGGAGGGAACTTAGAGGATGGGTTAATAGGTGCAGCAAACCACCATGGCACACGTATCCTCTGTAACAAAGCACCATGGCACACGCGTACCTATGTAACGAACCACCATGGCACACGCGTACCTATGTAACGAACCACCATGGCACACGCGTACCT
>NW_012109252.1:3460165-3495977 GCF_000951045.1 Mandrillus leucophaeus
GTACCTATGTAACGAACCACCATGGCACACGCGTACCTATGTAACAAAGCACCATGGCACACGCGTACCTATGTAACGAACCACCATGGCACACGTATCCTCTGTAACAAACCACCATGGCATACATATCCTATGTAACAAACCTGCACATTCTGCACATGTATCCTGGATTTTTTTTTAGAAGAAATAAAGGAAAATAAAAGAAAAGAATATGCATTTGCATATCAAGTAATAAAGACGTTATTCTATCCTTTTTTTTAAAAAAAGGATCATTATTCTAAATTTCTCTGTGGCCAGGAATCAAAACAAGATAACCTTCACAACTGTCCCTAGGCCAATGTAGGCCCAGGCTTACCTCCCAGGGCAATGGATCCTTATCCGCCATACAGTGCCTCAGGTGACTCACCCACAGCGAGACTGTGACAGCTGGTCCAGACAGCCTGAGACACTGCCATGAGAACGGTCACTGCACGTGGAGGCCACGGCCAGCACGGTCTGTCCAGCGGTGGGGACAGCACGTGACTTCCACTCAGATCACAATCAGAAAGCTGTTCTTCCTACTGAGAGAGAATAATTCACTCCATTCCAGCAACACAGAACACATGTGCTGCTCAGGAAATCATCTGACCTGCTCCCGCAGAGCACGGGACTCAGAAAGATGGTGTTGGAGGACCAGAGCCTCTGCAGAGCACAGGCAGGGAAACAAAGCTTGTCAGTGTCACCAACAAAAACTCAACTTGTGACATTAATCCTGAGTAGTTACTCATACCCAGACCGATGCAGAGATCTGACCCAACGAAACAACATCCCAGTGTGAGCAATCGAGAAGTGACGACACCACCGGGTGGAGGGGAACGAATGGGAAAGCCGCTGACACCAGGGAGAGGTACCGCTGGGCCAGGCACGGGTGCCCGCAGGAGAGGCCTCCGCAGATCTCTGATGATGTGCTAACTGAATTAGATAAATCCCCGTCGTGTCTCATTCATGTCTCAGGCCTCAGCTGGGTCTCACGTCTCCTTTGGAGCATCACCGACACCTCTCTTATGTTCCCAGTTAAGGAGCCATTTCAAGTATCTACAGGGAAGCCTCTGGACTGGGGGATATCATGTGACCACTGGCACAAGATTCAGTGCCCAGAATGGGCAGAACACAGGTGAGCACTTATGCCCTCTGGAAAGGTGAAATATACCACATAAGGCTATGAGTTTGCATGGTGGGGGACTCAGATATCTTGGAATGAATAAATTCAACGAGACTGGGGATTGGGTGGGAAAATTTATATTCTCTCTGTTACATTTCACAGTTTATTTCTGGGGA
Source organism: Mandrillus leucophaeus (assembly GCF_000951045.1). Taxonomy (NCBI): domain Eukaryota; kingdom Metazoa; phylum Chordata; class Mammalia; order Primates; family Cercopithecidae; genus Mandrillus; species Mandrillus leucophaeus. The sequence goes on from NW_012109252.1 coordinate 3,461,483, forward strand.
CAAAGTGATGGAGCATATGTTTCCAATAAAAAGAGAGATAGGCTGGACGCAGTCAGTGGCTCACACCTGTAATCCCAGAATTTTGGGAGGCCGAGGCAGGTGGATTACAAGACCAGCCTGGCCAACATGGTGAAACCCTGTCTCTACTAAAAATATATATATATATACACACACACACACACATATATACACACACACACACATACTATATATATATACAAAAATTAGCCATGAGTGGTGGTGTGCACCTGTAATCCCAGCTACTCGGGAGGCTGAGGCAGGAGAATTGCTTGAATCCAAGAGGCGGAGGTTGCAGTGAGCCAAGATCGTGCCACTGCACTCCAGCCTGGGTGACAGAGCGAGACTCTGTCATACACACACACACACACACACACACACAAAGAAAATACAGAGAGAGATAAAATGGTAAGGAGAGGATGAGAAAATAAATGTTCTTCTGCATTTATTTCTATTGATGCATTAAAGTATTCTCATTGTAATTTTGTTTCCAAAACATAACAGTCTGAGAAATAAGAACAAAAGAGGAACCAGATTCTCTGGTATCTACGGAGATGGAGATACAACCAGTCAAATTATCGGGGCAAATGTCCTACATAAAACTGAGGGATAAATGAGATTCACAGCCAAGCTAAGTCCATGTAGATGTATGACTACCTTGAGAGAGTTTTATAGCTCAAATGAAGATCGTCTATTAATTTTCTGAAAAGTAAAAATCCCTATCCTAGGTCTCATAACTTCCCTGAATTGTTTTAAAAAGGAAGATTCTACTTTGCAATATGTAAGATTAAGTGTATTGCTATAAGTCATTTTTATGTAATCTTTGCAAATTCTTGTGAATATCACCTTAGCTTTGTAAAATGGAGGTAGACCTTACTCACTTATATATAAGCCACTTACTGAGCACCTATCAAGCATGAGGTGTTGTGCAGGTCCTGGAGATAGAAAGTTGGCTGTGCAATTAGATATTAAGTGATACGACTAGTTATAAATTAACAGAGTGGAGATCAGGGCATTATGTTCATGCATGGAGGAGGCACCCGCCCTAATTTAGGAGGGAGGAACTTCTTAGCAAAAATTACATCTGCAGTGAGTCCAGGAATGAGCAGGAGTTACCGTGGCAAGTGGGTGACGGGAACGTTATTGGGAGAGGAAGGACCCACATACAAAGTCTCCCCAGCACAGATGACATGTCGCAGGCAAGGGCTGGAGAGTGGACACACGCTGGACGGTCACCCCGGACAGGAGCCTGATAGCAGAACCCTCTGTGTGTGAGCATGGACACTTTCCTAGGGAACGATTTATGGTATCGTATGTGAGACAGAAGCACATCTACATTCTAGAAGATGTATGGCCTTGGCAGCAGGATGCACAAAGTATGTGCATGAGAAGAATATTAGAAGCACCGAAATTGAATAGGAGGATGTGGTGGAAAAGAGGGACAGAGGAACAAACCTTAGAGAAGGAGATGCAAGCGCAGTGGGGGGAGAAGGGGCAGGGCCAAGAACACAGGTGAACACACACCACGGATGGAAAGAAAACTTCCCCTCACCCCTCTCAAAGGAAAGACCAGTTCTGATGAATTTGGGAGCAGCAGGACAAGAAGACCAGGACAGAATTTCCTGAAGACCTCTACATTTCTTACACAAAATAAGGGTGCCCACTGGTTGCTGAGATCAAATGAGTAAAGAAGGAGGCTGCAGGCTGGAGGGATATGGATAAGATATAAAATTCCATTCGGGAGGAGAGACATGGAAGGAGAATGGAGAAGTGCTCAACAATGGCATGGAGAAGAGAGTCCAGGTAACAATGAGAGCTCACATAAAGTGGAGGCTGTTGATGTTGTTTTATTTTTATCAGCATCCACTGCACAGATATATGGTTCTTCCTAGCAGCAATCAACTCTTTGGGGTATAGAGTGGAAAAGGTCAATGATGAAAAAATCCAACATTGGAATTTTGCCAAGTAACAAAATGATAGATTAGGGAAGAAAGTGGGTGAGAAGGGAGGTCGTGGCACAAAGAATGGATTTGTGTGGTCTTGGCTCCTAGGAAAGTGATGAAGACAACAGGGGGAGATGGAGGAAGGAACCAGAGATGTTCAAAGACTAGATCATGGGTCAGATTGTAGTGACTCTAACCTAAGGCAGGGATGATGGCAGAAAGATGCCTTCACAGGACAAACCGAGCCTACTGCTCAACACCCCCACCTGGGGAAAGTGACACCTGATGAAGAAAACCATGGGACCTTATCCACGGGTACCACCGGACCCAAAGGACCTCTATCTTCAAGTAAACCCTATGCTCTCCAAGCAGAGAGTGTCATTTTGGTGAATGTCCTAACAGCAAAACAAATGTTTTCTCCAGGGTTCACAGTGAACTCAATGGTCTTCACAAATTACTGCCCAGAGAGTGAATAATAATTCTGTAGCCAGTGGCTAACAGGGAAATTATCTATGTGCCTCTGGACTTGTTCTTGTATCACAGCGAACAAACTGGTCAAATCCAAACTGATACATCCACAAACTCCCTTTGTGATCCTAGTTAAAATTTTAGATGGCATTTGCCAATGTAAAAAATAAAAATAAAGAACATAATATAATCAAACTGCTTTCACACACAACCTAGTTGGCTTTGGCCAGTTAGGATATTGGGAGCCTCCTTCATTGAGCCCAGACCAGGATAACACCAGTTCCAGGACTCTAAAACCATCTGTCTTAGTCCCTTTTGTGTTGCTATAACAGAATATCTGAGGCAGGGTAATCTGTAAAGAGAAAAGGTATGTAACTCATGGTTCTAGCATCTGCAAAGTCCAAGAGCAAGGCACCCATGGCTTCTGGTGGGAGCCTTGTGCTACCTCACAAATTGGTAGAGAAGTGGGAAGGGAAGTGGGCATAGTGAAAGAAGGACCAAACAGAAGAGGTGGCCTCACTTTACAAAATCCACTTTCTTGGAAACCAACCCATTCCCAGGAGAACTCACTCCTGAGAGATGGCATTTAATCTCTCCATGAGGATCCCTTGTGGCCCAAATACCTCCCACCACCCAACACCATTAGACTGGGGACCAAGCCTCAACATGAGTTTTGGTAAGGACCAAACATACCAAACCATAGCACCACTGGAACAACAAGATTGAGAATGGCTACCATAACATGGAAATTCTAACCCATTTTCCTAGAAATTTACTCTCTCATTCATCCCAATAGCTCTGCAGTCCCCACAACCTCCACACATCGTCCTCTGACCCACAACCCCACCACCACCTTCACAAGGAAGAGCAAAGCATTCATCAAGAATTCTCTGAACTTTGAACCACAAAACCTACCATGTGTTCCTCTCTGATTTCCATTACATTCAGAAAGTGTCCCATGGATTTCAAACTAAACACTCTAGCTCTGTTCTCTATCCCATATTCTCCTAAAATAACTTGTTTCTATTGATTATTCCATCTCTGTCTATAAATTCAACCTTCCTCCCACCACTGACTTTTCCCATGAGTACTTAAATATATTCAAGTCTCTCTCATTGTTAAAAAATGGGAGAATGACTTCCAGCATGACAGTATGAGGACTCCCAGTACTCTCAAGGAAAACTGTTGAAAATTATGACAACAACAAAACATCTACAGTCTCTGAAAATGGTCCACTGGCAAACAGCAAATGAAGAAATATCTTTGAAGAAAAGCTATGAAAATTCAGGGAGACAAGCACCTGTGGGATTTGAACCAAGTCTGCTCCCTCCTAGTCCTCCCAGCTCAGAAAGTCAGAGACTCCACTTGGGATGTCTTCATTTTTCTGGTGGAGAAGCAGGACAAAAGCAGATAGTTATGGGCCATCAGGGACATTCAGAGCCATGGAAGACAATCTCTTTCCAAAGGAGCCAAACGTCATTTGCACAGAATATGGAGAAGCTTAAACCTAAGGGAGCTCTCAGGAGTATTGGAGTTTGTGGTGAAATGCAATTGGGAAGAGATTCAAGACACAGGCAAACCTGTAGGTTATTGGCTTGCAGGGAAGAACTAGGGTATAAGACAGCTGGGAGGATCCTTCTTGTGTCAGAGCAAGTATCAAACAGGAACCTCAAACTATTTCTTCAAAGAAGCCACAATTTGATTACGTTTATTTGTGGAGCAATGTATCCCCCCAGGACATTACTTGGAACAATAGAGCAATCAGCAGCAATTAGTGAAATTTAATAGCTGCCTGGGTCAGGGCCAGAGAGGAAGAAAGCCTGCCCACACCACTGTCATCCCAGGTAAAGGGGTCACACCCAAAGCTGCACCCCCCAACAAGGAGCCACATCAGAGGCTAAACACCATGGGGGACAGGGCAGACAGTAGACTCCTCTAAACAAACTCAGGCAGTCACTGAACAAATAAACAACAATAACGAGCCCAGCTGTCGGGGACGGACCACTATCACTGGCAAGACCTACGACATTATATTACCAAAATGTCCAGTCTCAGCTGGGCGCAGTGGCTCACACCTATAATCCCAGCACTTTGGGAGGCCGAGGTGGGCGGATCACGAGGTCAAGAGTTCGAGACCAGCCTGACCAATATAGTGAAACCCCATCTCTACTAAAAATACAAAAGTTAGCTGGGCGTAGTGGCACGCGCCTGTAATCCCAGCTACTTGGGAGGCTGGGGCAGGAGAATCACTTGAACCTGGGAGGCGGAGGTTGCCGTGAGCTGAGATGGCACCACTGCATTCCAGCCTGGGCAACAGGGCGAGACTCCATCTCAAAAAAAAAAAAAAAAAAAAAAAGTCCAGTCTCTAACAACAAATTATGAGACATGCAAAGAGATAGGAAAGTATGATCCATACACTGAAAAAAAAAAACAATAAAAGGCAGGCAACACAAGCTGCCTGTGAAAGTGACCAGATGCCAGGTTTATTAGAAAAAGATTTCAAAGTAGTCACAAAGATGTCCACAGAACCAAAGTAAACTATGACTGAAGAGGTAAAGATGGTATAAGAATGTTGCAAAAAAATTTTTTTTAAAAACTAGTAAAAATATAGAAATTACTGAAAATAACCACATGGAAATTTCGCTGTTGGAAAAGTAAAATAACTAAAATAAAAACTCAATCAAGGGGTTTAACAGTAGATTTCAACATCAGGAAAAGGAATAAGCAAGCTGCAAAATAGACACATAGATGTTCTGCAAGCTAAAGCAGAGAGAGAAAACAAGATAGAGACAAGTGAAGGAGCTCAGAAGCATGGGGCACCTAGAGCACACAAACACAAGCACAGTGAGAGCATCAGAAGGAGGTAAGAGAAAGCAGCAAAAAATATATGCAAAAAATAATAGCTGAAAACCTCCCAAACATACTGAAAAACAATAACCTACACATCCAGGAAGCTCAACAATCTCCAACAAAGATAAAAGCAGAGAGTTACAAACAGGTATGTCACAGTACAGATGCTGAAAGTCAAAGAAAAGGTGAAAATCTCAAAAGCTATAAGAGAAAAATGACTTGTTACTTACAAAGGAAACCCAATCAGATTAATAGCTGACTTCTCAGCAGAAACAGTAGAGGCCGGAAAAGCAGTGGTATAACATACTGAAAGTCCTCAAAAGAAAAACAAAACTGTCTATCAAGAATGCTATATCCAGAAAATCTATTCTTCAAAAATGAAGACAAAATAAAGACATTTCCAGAAAAATAAAAACTCAGAGAATTTATTGCTGGCAGATCAACCTTACAAGAAATTCTAAAGAAAGTTCTTGAGGCTGAAAGCAAGTGACTCCTGATAATATTAAAATTCACATGAAAAATTAAGATAACTGGTAATGGTAATTACATAATTATAAAAGACAGTATTAACATATTTTCTCTCTCCTCCTAACTGAGTTAAAATAAAATTGTATAAAATAATACATATGAAAAAGACTGGTGGACCTATAAACATAAAAATATATGTGTAACATGTTTGTCAATAACAACACAAAGGGGGTTGGTGGAAGCAAAGCTATGTTATACTAAGAACATAATTACAAGTGGTAAAGTAATAATGATAACAAAGTACTGTTTAGTTTGCAACATTAAGAGATGTAATAAGTATAATAATATCACAGAAGAGGAGAAACACAGTATAGCTACGTAGAAGTGATGCTTCTATTTATCACCAGAATTATGCCAGCATAAGTCTGAAACTCATTTTAATAAGCTAAAACATATATGGGAAACTCTAGAGCAAACACAAAATAAATGACTCAAAATATACTGAAAAAATCCTTAAGTAACTTAAAATGCTACATTAGAAAATATTCACTTAATGCAAAAAATGAGTAAGGAGGGATGAAGAAATAAAAAAGATATGAGAATATATTAGTCCTTTCTCACGCTGCTATAAGGACATACTCATGACTCGGTAATTTATAAAGAAAAGAGGTTTAATTGACTCACAGTTCAGCATAGCCAGGGAGGCCTCAGGAAACTTACAGTCATGGTGGAAGGGGAAGCAAACACGTCCTTCTTCACAGGGCAGCAGCAAGGAGAAGAATGAGAGCCAAGGGAAAGGAGAAGCCCCTTGTGAAATCACCAGATCTCATGAGAACTTACTCACTAACACGAAATAGCATGGGGGAAACTGCCCCCATGATTCAATTACCTCTCACCGGGTCCCTCCCATGACACGTGGGGATTATGGGAACTACAATTCAAGATGAGATTCAGGTGGGGACACAGTCAAACCATATCAGAGACATATGAGGGAAAAAAGTAAAACAGCAGATGCAAATCTAACTATATCAATAATAACATTAAATGTGAATGGATTAAATAATATAATCAAAAGAAATATGCTGTCAGACTGAATTTTTTAAAAAGATCCAATTCTATCGTGCCTAGAGGAGACACACTTTAAAGATTGAAAGATACAAATAGAAAGAAAAGGATAGAAAAAATATATTATGCAAGCAGCAATCACAAGAAAGCTAGAATAGCTACATTGATATCAGACAAAATAGGCTTTAAAACAAAAAGTGTTACTAGAGATAAAGAGGGACTAACTATAAAAGAGTCAACCCATCAGAAGCAATAACAATTATAAATATATCTTTATTTGTGTGTGTGCATATGTAGATATACATATATACACACACATGCACCTTAATAACAGAGCACCAAAAAATGTGAAGCAAAAACTGACAAAAATGAAGACACAAATTCAACAATAGTTGAAGACTTTAATACCACACTCTTAATGATGGATAGATAAACTAGACAGAAGATCAACAAGGAAAGAGAAAGCTTGAACAACACTGTAAACCAATTAGACCTAATAATCACCAATAGAACGTTCCATCCAAAAACAGCAGCAAAATATGAAATCTTCTCAAGTGCACATAAAACATCCCAGAATACACCGTACGTTAAGCCATAAAACAAACCTCAATACATTTAAAATGACACAAATAACACAAATTGTTTTCTCTAATCACAATGGAATCAAATTGGAAATCAACAACAGAAAAAAGTTTTGGAAATTCACCAGTTTGTGGAAATTAAACAACGTACTCCCAAATAACCAATGGGACAAAGAACAAATCCCATAGGAAATTAGAAAATACTTTGAGATTAATGAAAATGAAGATTCAACATACCAAAACTTATGAGATGCAGCCAAAGCAGTGTTCAAGGGAAATTTATAGCTGTAAATGCTTATATGAAGAAAAAAGAAAGATCTCAAATAAAGAAGCTAAACTTCCACTTTAAGACACTGGAAAAAGAAGAACAAACTAATGTAAAGCAGGCAGGAAAAAGAAAAACTAATAATATTAAAACAAATTAATAGAGAACAGAAAACAGAGAAAGTAAATGAAACGAACAGCTGGCTTTTTGAAAATGCCAACAAAATTGACAAACTTTTAGCTAGACTGACAAAGAAAAAAAAGAAGTCTCAATTTAAGAGAATCAGATGAAAGAGGGATATCATCACAAACCTTACATAAATAGCAAGGATTATACAGGAACACTATGAATAATTTTACACTAACAAATTAGATGCCCTAAGATGAAATGGACACATTTCTAGAAAGACACAAACTACCAAAACTGACTCAAGAGAAAACAATCTAAACAGACTTCTCACAAGTGAAGACTACAGATCAAAAAACCGTCCTCCCAAAGAAAAGCTGAGGCCTGGAAGACTTCTCCACTGAATTCTGCCAAATCAAAACAAACCTTAACTAAGTCACAAAACAAACTTTCTTTAAATCTATTTAAAGAACAATTAATGACAATGCTTCATAAATTCTTCCAAGAAATAGAAAAAAGGGGGGTACTTCCTAATTCATTTTGTGAGGCCAGTATTACCCTAATATCAAAGCCAGGCAAATACATCATAAGAAAAGAAGGCTAAAGATCAATATCTCAGAAATATAGATTTTAAAATCCTCAATAAAATATTAGCAAAATGAATCCAGCAATTATATATAATTATAAAGTATTAATTAAAAACAAGCAATAAGTTAGAAATAGAAGGAAACCTCCTTGACTTAATAAAAGGCATCTATGAAAACTACATAGCTAACATCATACTTAATGGTGGAAGACTAAATACTGTTTCTCTAAGATCAGGAACAAGACAAGGATGTTGGTTCTCACTCCTTCCTTTCAACATTGTGCTGGAGGTCCTAGCCAGGGAAATGAAGAGAAATGAAAGGCATCCAGATTTAAAGTAAGAAATCATAAAACTATCTCTATTTCCTGATGACATGATGTCATATACACAAAATTCTTGAAAAATTACTAAAAATTTTTAGAATTAATAAATGAAGTTTGGCAAGGTTGAAGGATACAAGGTCACTATAGAGAATCAGTTGTAATACTATTCATGCAAAGCATTTACATTGTATTAAGTTTCATAAGTAATCTAGAGATGACTTAAAGTATGCAGGAGCATGTGTGGTCAATATAAAGAATCAGTTGTAATACTACACATGCATACACGCACACAGTACTTACATTGTATTAAGCTTTATACGTAATCTACAGATGATTTAAACTATGCAGGAGGATGTGCGTAGGTTATAGGCAAAAATAGCCTTTTGCTATCAGGGACTTGAGCATCCGTGGATCTGGGTATCTGTGGGGGTCCTGGCACCTGCCCCACCCTGGATATGGAGGACTGACTGTGCCGATACAGGAGGCAGGGGTGGAGGACAGGGAGGGCACCTAAATAGTGCAGGGCTTCTATTTTGGGTGAGGACAGTGTTCTGAAATTGACTGTGGTGACAGTTGCACATACACCTTTGAATATAATAAAAACCAGTGGATTGTACACTTTGAATGGGTGAATTGTATGGGGTATATGAATTATATCTCAATAAAACTGCTATTAAGAAGTGAGAGAAGGCTGCTCACAGTGGCTCATGCCTGTAATTCCAGCACTTTGGGAGGCCGAGGTGGGTGGATCACCTGAGGTCAGTTGAAGACCAGCCTGGCCAACATGGAGAAACCCCGTCTCTACTAAAAATACAAAATTAGTCGGGCATGGTGACGCATGCCTGTAATCCCAGCTACTGAGGAGCCTGAGGCAAGACAGTTCCTTGAACCCGGGAGGTGAAGGTTGCTGTGAGCCGAGATTGAACCATTGTACTCCAGCCTGGGCAACAAGAGCAAAACTCCGTCTCAAAAAAAAAAAAAAAAAAAAAAAAAAGTCAGAGAAAACTTTCCTCTGTTGAAAGGAAGCTTAGCTGTCATTAAATATAAGTGCAGCATCTTTTCATCTGTCCTAATAGTTCTGGTTTTGAAGTTGAATAATAAAAAAATAGGATTTAATTACATTATTAAAAATGAACCTTAGAATAAATTCCTTCTAAATTTCTGGAGAAAAATGAGAAGAAAGCTCACTAAATAAACACACAGGATAAAGAACACTACATAATTTTTTAAAGCTTCTAAGCAATGAAAACAATGATATAAACCTAAACAAGAATAGCACAAAACTATCTGTTATAATCATATCACAAAATCTGTTATATGTATGGGAATAGCTAACGCAAAAACTGTAGAATATGTAACAAGAAATTCAACAAGAACAGCCCAAATAACACCACGTAGACAAAAAATGCATGAAGGGATGAAACTCTGAATGACATATTAATAAGAATTACTTAATATACATGCCAACAAGTAGGTGGGCCCACCTTGCTCTGTGAGACCCCAGATCCTTAACAGAGGGTCAGTTTCTCCCATTGATCTGTAAATCCAGCCCAGGCTGAGCGTCCCTTACCCAAAATGCATGGGACCAGAAGTACTTCAAATTGTTTATTTTTTTCAGAGTTTGGAAGATATGGACTCTTCTTACCTGGTTGAATGTCCCAAATCCAAATATCCAAATCCAAAATGCTCCAGTGAGCAATTTCTTTGAGCATCATGTCAGCTCTCTAAAGGTTTTGGAAGTTGGAACACTTTGGATTTCAAATTTTAAGATTTAGGATTCTAAACCTGGATAATCGCAATCAAAATTTCAGACATAATTCTTTGGAAACTTGAAAACTGATTGTAAAGTTTATCTGGATGAAGAAACATGTAGGAAAATGAGCAACGGTGGACGCAGAAGCAGCATCACCCTGTCAGATTTTACAAAACTCATTCTTAGAACACAAAAGTAAACCAAAGTGCAAATAGAAATTTAGCAGGTGATAAAGGTTCCATCCAAAACTCAACTAACAGTTTGGACACAGGATAGTGCAGCCAATTAATGCGGGCGTGGACACTGGATGGCCATCTGAAGAGACGCAGGGGGGACCCTGGACTGGGCCTGCAACGGGCCCTCTCAGTATGAAGGGGTGCGGGCTGGGGAGGGCACAGCACCCGACAGTGGCGTAAATCCTCACAGGCAGACACCTGCACGCTGGCACCGAGAGGTGGTCAGGCTCTGACTAATGTCAAAGAGTGCGCGCTGCCACAGAACATCTCAGGGAAGGTTAACGGGACCACTGGGTCCCTTCTATTTATTCTGAAGAACCAGGGGAAGGAAAATGTTGAGCTCAGGTGCCAGATACGTCTACTACAGTTACACATTTTGGAATTGGGGGAATAACCACAGAGTGGTCATGGACCTGCTGGGCCCCCAAGACATGATTCTCAGATTCCCGAGTTCTGTCCTTATCAGTGGCGAGGGAAAGAGAGCCAAGACTCCAGCCCCCACCGGCAGCCCTCCTCCCCCTCACTCACTGACATTGCCAGGGCAAGAAGACATGTGGAGACCCGAAGCCCACTCCAGGAGCTCAGGAAAGATGTTGGGGTGCTGCGGAGGTTTCCGGAATCTCTCCCCAAGAAGTGGCAGATCCAAAAGCTGGATCATGGTCTGGATTAGGGCCATGACCACAGGAAGGAAAAATAAAACAATGAGGTTGTGTTGTGCCTGAGGAGTCCAGGAAACAGAGCAGGAAGTGAGAGGAAACAGAGCAGGAAGTGAGAGGAAACAGCAGGAAGTGAGAGGAAACAGAGCAGGAACTAAGAGGAAACAGAGCAGGAAGTGAGAGGAGACAGAGCAGGAAATGAGGGGAGACAGAGCAGGAAGTGAGAAGAGAGAGCAGGAAGTGAGAGGAGACAGATGCAAAGGGGTGAGAGAGTGCAGGAAATCTGAATTCTCCAGATTTTCAAGCTGGGGTGCCAAGGAGACAGACCCACTAACAGAAGCAGTGAGTCTCCAAGGGCAGCCGCATGTTTAGGGTCCTGAGAGGGAACATGAACGCCGGTTTTAAGAGCTGTCAGTATCTCTCGGTGAAGATGTCCAGTACTGGAAGAGAGGTCAGCATGGAAGACAGAGGTTTATAAGCATCATCTGCATGGACGTAATAACCGCAGTTGTTAAGTGGTGACAGCTCAGGGATCCTGTCAGGAGAAATATGGGCGAGAAAACTTCGGAAAATATCCACGTTTTGGAGGAAAGAAATAGCCATAGAAGAAGTAAAATCAGGATAATGGAGTATTACAGAAGCCAGAGAGAAAAGCTTAAGAAAGCAATAGTTTTGTAGATATAAAATGGTTAAATGTACAATAAGAAATGAAAAGATGACCTAGAATTTGACGTTAAGCCTCAAGTCATCTTGTTTTCTTTTGTAAATTAGGCATGGTATCTTTCTCGGCCAGTTTCTAAATGGCCCTGCTCTCCTGAAGAAACCACCAATAACCTCATTCTGTACTCCCTGATTAGTCCCCTTTCTGGAGCAGAGAGCCGCCGCTCAGAAAGTGTCTTTTCCTGAGCAGAGTCCTGCTGTTTAGAACGTGTCCCGCTGCCAGGGTGCCCGTCAGGCCTGCCCACTCGTCACAATAAACCACCACATCCAGCTCCTGTGACCCAGATTTGGAGAACCAGCCCTGCCAAAATATCACCGGTTTTTTCCCATGAAGTTCCTGATCCCTGAATGTTCCAACTATGATTCAAAACATACGCATATTCATTAAGACCAAGGAGCCTTTTATTTTTCTTATATTTATTAAATTCACCTTTATCCAGCCGCCAGCCTTGGAAGAGACAGGGAGGTCTTGGAGTTATTAAAAAGCCCATGTTTGAGAGTTTTTAAAGTGATTAATTGTGACATGCTATCACTTTCCACAGAGCAAAATTAAGAAACGTCTATTTTAATTACTGTATATTCGAACTCTCAGCATACAAACGTAAACCAAATTTTCTTTTTCTGAAAAAGAAAACATGCAGCATTCTTTCAGCTAGAGAAACAAAACTGCAAATAAATCCCTGGGATTCAGGATCCGACAGGGAGGGCGTGACTCTTGTGATGGAAACAAGCACCTTCAACTCACTTCATCAAATGTGGCGCAGGAAGGACGCGAAAACAGTTTAACAGTAACAGAAGGTCCAAACTGTGACTTCCAGCCACAGAGGAACCGTTTGGGGGTGGCTGGTTGGTAACTACAGGGAAAACAAATGAACTGACTCAAAATTACACTAAGCCTTATATGTAAATAAAGGGGAAGAAGGGAAGGGTGAAGCGGGGTCTGAAGGGAGGAGGGGAAGGGAGGAGGGGAAGGGAGGGCCCAGGGCAGCCGGCCCAGAAACTTGCTCTCTGACTTGGTACTCGGGACGCCTGTGGAGAGACCTGGCATCCTTTTCTGTGGATCAAAGTTAGACCAAATGGTAATCAAACCTTTTCTGAGACAGCAATTTCAGTTTTTAAATTGTCACATATTCACTTCATCGTGGAGAACCCAAAACACCAGGAGACACAATGACTGGACTCTGTGCGGCCCCCACTTCCCCCTCACTCTGGGCTGCCTGATGTTCTCAGCCTCCAGTGACTGCGCTCTCTAGGCCGGGAGGTGTGGTGGCCTCAGATGAACACGCAATCCACCTGAAGAGGGAACATGGTTTGTGCGACAGGACTCCCAGGTGACAGACAGGGTTGCACATGCCTCAGACACACCAAAGCCCACACCAGCGCCTTCTTCAAGGTGTCGCGCACCGTTGGAAGAACACATGAGTGCTCCAGCGAGGCGGACGCTAAAGTATGCCTGGAGCTCTTCTTTAAATCATCTCAGAGACGATGGACACCTTTTCTGGATTAGTGACACATCTTCATCGTCCCCAGTCACTTGAGGCTGACCCTGAGCGGTGTGGCTGTGGGGCTGTGAAACAGGGCACGGCTCACTGTGCGCCAACCAGGCACCTTCTCACAGCGAGACGTTTCTGTGAGTGTCTTGTAAGACGACGAAGATGGCTCGTTTTTCTGTAGATAGACCTCTTCTGGATGAACAGGTGCCAGCTGATCTTGTAAGTACACGCATCCGCATGTGGATACGAGAACAGGATCAACAGCAACGCTAACGACGAGATACACCTCCGCAGCTGCTGACACGAGAGCCACAGCTGTTCCAGAACATGTGACCCCACAGGACAGACAAAAATAAGTGCTCAGAATAAAAAACAATCTCCTTCCTCTCATAAGCCCTTTACTCATTGTATCTATAAGGTTAATTACACTCCTTAAATATAAATAATACAGAAAAAAATGCAAAATCATTTTAAAAAATAGCTCAAAGCATATAACCATTTTGAAAACTGACACCCACAAATAATTTCTACGTATCACACATTTTAAGAGGGATGAAGCTATTGCTGAATTTTTAAAATAATACAAAAATATTAAACTATCATCTCAGATGTTAACAAATCTTTTCATGAGTATAAAATTAGCACAACTGCCAAAAGAAAGTTGAGCAAATATGTTTGCCATAAATGCGCTAAGTGGGAAGCTAAAGACGCCACTTAAATAATGCTCAGCTCACTTCTCATAATTTTGAGATTTATTCAAAACAGAATCATTCGAAGCTTCATTTCCCCTACAAGAAACCAATATGAACAGGAATAACGCACTGAGAAACCTGCATCTGCTGCCACAGCAGAAAGCACAGGTGACCAGGTGACATCGATGTCTCACATTAAATCATTAGGCTACACCCGAGCCAGTATCAGTGATTTACTCCTCGTCAGTAATCCCAGATCCCCAGCCTTCTGAGATGTGTGCGTGTCCCCAGATGCTGCTGTCACCAGGTCCAGCCTGAATGCAGTGCAGAGAAAGCCACATAATGACATAATCACAACACTGTTCCTCTTTTGTTCTCAACTAGCTTGGATATCAAAAGAAGGTCACACCTCAAGGACTAGCACCTGTCAGAACCCTCTGAAGGACCTTCTGTCTTCCTCCTCCAACCAGGCTTCCTACTGACTCCAGCCAATTAAGATAACCACAGCTTAAAGGGTTTATTTTTGCTAATTAAAACGAGGAGGGTACAAAGTTCGGATAATTATACATACTTGAGTTCAACATCTTCTAACATAAAACTGCAAAAGCAAAGAGCTGGTTGCATCCAAGAAAGACCCAAGGAAAACTCAGCATTTTTCTTTCATAAAGCAAATAGCTCCCCAATCAATAAAGATAACATTAATTTATGAACTCCGCATCTGAACTGAGAATTCTGTGGTCACTTTGCCCATGCTGACGGCTGGTAGGTGGCACACGAATCAGTGGTACTGGGTTAGACAGCTGACGGGTGAATAGGAGAGAACGGCGGAAACGCTGGACATCTGACTCATGGGGAAGGAGAGAGGCCCTCGATTTGGAGAGAGAACAAACCCCAGCACGAGGCAGTGAGACCGTGAGGGCTGAACACACTGTCTCCAGACCCTGGGAATGTGACTTCTGTGTGTTGGGGCGACAGGAGAACGCTGGCTCTGAGCAGCTTCTCCAACAAGTCACTGGGAGCGGGAAAGGCCCAGGGACCTGGAATGAATGGCAAATCCTAGTCTGAGTCATAGAAAGGGAGAAATGGTCGATTCTAGACAGGAATATGTATTATTTTGATGCTCACAGTTAACAACGTCTGAGAAAGTGTTTAGAAGGCCCTGGCGTGGTGGCCAGAAGCTGCACAGCTCCCAGGAGCCATCAGAGCTGGCAGCAAGCCCTTCCCGATGGCCACATGGACCAAGGCCAACTCTCCTGTCCCACGGAGACACAAACCCAGCACCCGGCCACATGGACCAAGGCCAACTCTCCTGTCCCACAGAGAAACCCAGCACCCGGCCACATGGACCAAGGCCAACTCTCCTGTCCCACAGAGACACAAATCCAGCACCCAGCCACATGGACCAAGGCCAACTCTCCTGTCCTACGGAGACACAAACCCAGCACCCAGCCACATGGACCAAGGCCAACTCTCCTGTCCTACGGAGACACAAACCCAGCACCCAGCCACATGGACCAAGGCCAACTCTCCTGTCCCACGGAGACACAACCCCCAGCACCCCGGTCCTCCAGACCCTTCTTTTCAGAATCAACTGATAGGCCAGGCCCTTGAGAAGTGAGTTTACCAGAAGGTGGGGGCTGATCAGCTACCCTACGCAGACGGGAACTGAAATGAAAGCACTGGAAGGCAGGCCTGATGAGACGCTGCCTCGGACCCTGAGAGATGGTTCCAAGGCCCTGAGGTCTCCTGGTCACCTGCACCTGCCTGGCACCGACTCCCAGCACAGAGCATGTGCCCCACACATGTTTCCCGGACAAGACACCTAGAAGGGGGAATCAGGGCCCCTTGTAAAAGAGATTCCATGAGAGATACGGGCACGGCTCTGGAAGACCTGGACAGGCCTGGGGTAAGGAGCCTGGCCAGGCACGGGGCATCAGGATGCTGAGGGTGTGTGAGAGGCACTGAGGGCCCCGGCCAGCCATGCTGCAGGACACACAGAGCAGAGGACTCTGCCTGCTGCTACGCCTGAGATAAACCAATAAGCACCATGACTCCAAACACCATCCTGTCCCAAGAGCACACAGTTTCTTCCCCATCAAAATTAAAAAGAGACCCATAAAAGTAACTGGATTCGAATATTGTACCCAACTAAGCACTCCCCTTTCCCTGCTTTTAATGTAGGATGAACAGGGAGGGCCGGAAAAACATGTTCTTATTTCAAGTGAATGCATTAGGCAGCTGTTCCCCCTGCCCTGCTGTTAGCTGCAGACCGCACCTCTCCCTGAGGGCGCAAGCTCAGGGCCCCATAGCTGGGGAGACCCGTCGAACAAGCTGGAACGTCCACGTCCACGAAGGCCCATCCCTGCCAGGAGGGAAAAGGGCTCTGTGGCAGACATCCAAGCAGCTCACAGCGGCCTTATAAAAAAAGAGCACGTTGTTAGGGCGAGTGGCCATTCCCACAACCTTAAAACCGGATTTAACTATAAACCTTACCTTTCCTAATAGTAAATACCATGGAAATGCGTATGCTGGAGAGAGGTGAGCAATTTGGAAGGAAGGATGAGAAGGCAGATGGAGAATTATAGATTTTGGAAGTCACACAATGGCTCACAAAGTAAACAGCCTCGGGCACATCACAGAATTTGATCAACACTGAGAACAACACGAGGCTTGCAAGGAGGCTGCAGGTAGACCTGATACCGCAAATCAAGACACATCCCAGAAAGTCTAACTCTGGAGCACAATCTTAAAATCCATCTTCTCCACCAAAAGCTAATATAAAAGCATGAGCCTGTGGCATGAGCTCAGCGTTTAGAAGCAATAACTCTCCTCTCTGTCATTTTGTATTAACTGGACTTCAACAGGAATAGCTAGAAGATCCCTTAAAGGAAAT
This sequence comes from Mandrillus leucophaeus, assembly GCF_000951045.1. Taxonomy (NCBI): domain Eukaryota; kingdom Metazoa; phylum Chordata; class Mammalia; order Primates; family Cercopithecidae; genus Mandrillus; species Mandrillus leucophaeus. Next base: position 3,478,619 of record NW_012109252.1, read on the forward strand.
TTCCATACATCAGTCTTGCTGGAGCAAAGATGTTGCAGACAGCACATCCAGCGAGGGCACCCATCATCCTAGTGGGCCAGGTCAGCCCATGGAAATCTGGAAGGGCCCCCCTGGTTCCATGGGGGTCCTACAGGGACAGTAGCCATGAGATCGCATAGCCGAGATTGAAAACAACATCATTTCCAAATCTGAGAATGGAAACAAGGTTACTCCATCTAGAAACAATTCAGATGTTCAACAAGTTTATATCTGAGATTCCTAAATCCACTTCCCAGTTTTTCTATATCTAAGAATACATTTAACTTGAAATATTTAAGAAGAAACATTTAAAGAGGGAGGTGTATAATTGGTCTTACAATTATCAATGACAAGAACACTGACCAATATAAATATTAACATTTTATAATATTTTACTCTTTTAAGCCATCCCTCTTTAAAAACAAGCTCTCAGCATTAACGCAGGACCCTGGCAGCTCCCATGGGCCTCCCATCAGCAGGTGCACCCACTTCTGAAACAGAACGCTCAGCATTGTGCAACTGCAAAAGGTTTACTGAAAGTGCACCGGTGACTGTCGTCCTTGAGTCCTATGCTTATAGCTCCTAACTCCCAGTCATTTGAGCGAAAGTGAGTTAAAATATCATATCATGCGGAAGCACCTTGATGATCCAAGTCTCTCCCAAAACCACTGCAGAGATTGGCCTTACGTATTTTTCTGGCCAAAAGATGTCCCAGAATAGTGAGGTTTCTAAAATTTTCTAGTTGACTCACAACAATTGTACTTATTCATGGGGCACAGTGAGATGTTCCAATCCACAGAGACTTTGTGCAATGTTCAAATTAGGGTGTGTAGCATTTCTATCATCTCCTACATTCATCGTTTCGTTATGGTAAGAACATTCCAAATCTTCTCTTCTATTTTGGAACACACCGTACAGTATTGTCACCTGTAGTCACCCTTCCACACAGCAGCACACAAGAGCTTCTTCCCCCTACCCGAGACGCTGCACCTGCTAACTCATCTCCCGCATCCCTGTCCTCCCACCTCCACCAATCCCCGGTAACCATCATTCTACGCTCTGCTCCTGTGAGATCCGCTTTCTGAGATTCTGCACGAGTGGGATCATGTGGTGTTTGCCTTTCTCTGCCTGGCTCACTTCACTTAGCAAAGCGTCCTCTGGGTTTATCCACATTGCTGCAAATGACAGGATTTCATCCTTTTGATGGCTGAGTCATATCTACTGTGTACCGTATTTTCTTTATCCATTCGCCTGTTGATGAACAAGCAGGCTGATTCCATATCTGGGCTATGGGGAACAGTGCCGCAATGGACCTGGGTGCAGATTCTCTTCCACACACCAACCTCATTTCCTTGGGGTTGTAGCCAGTAGTGGGATTGCTGGATCACAGCATTTTGAGAAACCTCCACACTGTTTTCCATAGCGGCTGTACTAATTTACATTCCCACCAACGGTGTGTAAGAGTTCCCCTTCCTCCACACCCGTGCTGGCATCTGCTGTCTTTGTCTTTTTGGTGAAAGCCACTCGAACAGGGGCCAGGGGACAGCTCGTTGTGGGTTTGATTTGCATCTCCCTGATGATCCATGGTGCTGAGGGTTCTATCAAACTGGAGCTTCTGCACAGCAAAGGAAACAATCACCAGAGTGAAGAGACAACCCACAGATGGCAGGAAATACTTGCAAAGCATGGATCTGACAGCGGTTAACATTCAGCATCCTGAAATGTTAATTCCGAGCGGTGTGGGCACCAGCGGAATGCCGAAACACAAGGTGCTGTGTCTGTTTACTTGGAAATGAGAACAGAGAAATTATTCTTCACAGTGAGTCTAAGGACAGCTAACCTTAAATATTTGGGATGTCATCAATATTTGTTATGTGATGCAATCTAGCACTCCATCCACGACTTGAGGGTTTGTTTACAAAGAAATCCACGCCATTGGTATCAAAGCACATCCTTAGATGACCCTGGTGCAGCTGGCAGAGGGAGAGGATGTCCAGACCCCAACTTCCACCCCAATCCTGCCACTGCCCCCTCCACAAAAAAGGCTGGTCCCTTAACCACTGTGTGTCTGAACCTCCTTGGCCGTCAGCAACAGGAATAATATGCACCAAATAAACCTCACAGGATTCACACCTTCCAACGGAATCGTGCATGCATAGACAATTCACAAATAGCAAAGTACAAGATTTCACAGCATGTCCCTGAACTCCATTTCATTGCCATATTCATATCTGTGTTTCTGGAGAGAGACACTAACTGACTCAGATATTCAAATAACTCATATTCTCTGTGGCAGTGGAAAAGTACTATGATTTATTTTCCTGATTTTGTGGATCAATTATGTATGCTAATAAGTAAAATATAAAATAACATCATGATCAGAGACCTCCCACAGTCCCATGTCAGCAGTGCGTCCTCAGTCAATACCAGACTTTGGGACCCTGCGGAACCCATTTTGAAGCCGAAGCTTCGAATTCAACCACGTCCAGTTGGACTCAAAACACCTGAGGTTCCAAGCAACGGTGGACGACATCTGTTCTCACTTGCTGATTTCACAGGCAAGAAAACTGAGGGCAGGGTGGAGTCAAAAGGTTTTCCCAGGACCACACAGTTATTTCCAGGAATAAAACTGGAGTCTAGCCAGGCGCGGTGGCTCATGCCTGTGATCTCAACACTTTGCAAGGCCAAGGCGGACGGATCATGAGGTCAGGAGATCGAGACCATCCTGGCTAACACGGTGAAACCCCGTCTCTACTAAAAAATACAAAAAGTTAGCCAGGCGTGGTGGTGGCGCCTGTAGTCCCAGCTACTCAGGAGGCTGAGGCAGGAGAATGGCTTGAACCTCGGAGGTGGAGCTTGCAGTGAGCTGAGATCGGGCCACTGCACTCCAGCCTGGGCAACAGAGCAAGACTCCGTCTAAAAAAAAGAAAAAAGAAAACAAAAACGAAAACTGGAGTCCAGTCCTCCTGACTGTCCAGGACTTGCTCCAACATACCTGAGAAAAGGATCCCCTCTGCCACAGGACATGTCAGAATTTGGGTGCGACTCAGCCTGTGGATTATTTTTGTTCTGGACGAGGCCCAGAGTCTTCTCCTGGCCATGACGGGGCTCCGGCCCACAGGTGCTCACTCCGACTGTGGCGGAAACGCGCTGGCTGACTTCCAGGCGGCTTTGCCCGTCAGCATCAACGTATCACATGTCTCCACAGCTCCCACAGATCTCAAAAGAGAGGTTTTAATTTATTTCAAGTTCAATTTTATTTGGCTCTACTAGAAGAGACCCCATCATAAATTCATGAAACCACGAAATGACTGTTTCTATGTATAGTTCAGGAGAATTACAGAAAACTGTGTCAGAAACACTGATGTAGAAGGTTGGAATTTCTTTCAAAAGAAATTTCTAAACAGTTGGTGGGATAAGAATTTATGCATAAGTGCCTTTTAAAACAATTTCCTAATGATTTCAAAGAGGACAATTTGCATTTATTTATACTGAGCCCTACAATATTACCTAAAGGATAAAACAACATGTGAATCATCAACAAAGAATAATGCCTTGGCAAAGACATGCGAGCACCCACCAGCAAACACATTTCCACCGGGAAGTTAGGTGTCTCCTGCTTACAAAATGATACAGCCTGTGCATCAACACCACTGTCCCTGAGTAGGAATGGAGCCTCGCCAGGTCTGCAACCGCCATGCCTCACGCTGCCAGGTATGTGTCTTGTCATTTCCTGAATTATTCCTGGGTTGTTTGGAATTCCATATTTGATGTCACATTAAAGGTAACAACTTTTCAAAAGCACTGTTAAAACAAAAGCAGATAAACTACCTGACTCTACACATTCATTTATTCTATCATTCAACAAGACCTACTAAGTGGTAACAAGTATGACAGGAGCTACGGATCCATGAAATGTTTGGTTTCTTGGTTTCTGTTAAATGGTCAAAGCAGATGCTGTGCTAGGGCTTCAGACTTCTTACACAGGTATTTAGGAATTCTGCAAGCATGAGAGAGAAGTGCAGTCATTCCTGGTATGTGTGGGGGAGGGGTTCCAGGACCCCCCGCAGACACCAAACTCCACAAATGCTCAAGTCCCTTATATAAAAAGGGGCAGTGTCTGTATCTAACCTACGCAGCTCCCAGATACTTTAAGTCATCTCCAGATCACCTGTGATAGCTAGGACATTGTAAATACTATGTCAATAGTCGTTATACTGTATCGTTTAGGGAACAACGTCCAAAAGAAGTCTGTGCATGTTCAGAAGAGACCCAATCATTCATTTTCCTGGATTGGGCCCTGCACCACCCAGTCCCAGCTGCCTCCCACCTCACTGCCCCACTCTCCTCCCACTCCCTCTGCTCCCGCTGTTCTCTGGCCACTTACATACACATCAACCTCAGGGCCTTTGCACGTGTGGCCCCCACATATGAAATATTTGTCCAGCAGGGGATGGGCACAGCTCACCCTCAGGTCATGAGCAGCCTTCCTACCTGAGAGAACGCCCATTGCTCCTCCACCCTAGTCCTACTTCATCATTTCTTTATAGGCCTCATGATTTGGTATGATACTTATTACAGCATGACTTGTCTGCTTCTTCTCCGTCTTTCTCACTGACTGCCCTCCGCACAGGGTGCACACGCTACCTGCCGCGCCTCCATCACCAAGAAGCTTGCCTGGCACACGCACGTGATTAAGTATTTGTGGAATAAATGAAAAAGCGAATGAAAGGATAGTTATCGTCTTTACATTTTTTGCCAATAAATAAAAGTTAAAAATGGTTTAAGTCCAGGTTAGGGATTGGAAAAGGACTCTATCAGTCCCCGTGGTAACGACTGAGTCACTGCCGTGAGTGTCATGCAGACACAGACGGTTTGCCGGAGGCGTCCACCCTTTCCATTCTCTACGGCCCCAGTGAAGCCATTTGGTCCACGACAATGAAATTCATTCCATTAGGACAGAAAAGCCAAGGTGATCAATAAGCGGAGAGCCCTGAAGGTGTTTCTGGAGTCCAGGGCTGTTTTCATTTCTCAGCCGCAGCCAGCAGGCCAGGGGCTCTGCTATTCGACGGTATCAGCAGAGCTGGCAGCGGCAGCCAGTCGCTGGTCACAAAAGTGATCTTTCTGCAAGACCTGGGGTGTCATCCCAAAACTCCATTCTCATTTCCAACTAGCGGATTTGAAAGTTTACATAATGAAGGCCACCTGAAATGCTGTATTTAAGGTGACCACAAGAACTATGGAAAGCTCCTGGAGTCATGACAGAATCTACAGCAAAAAACCAAAATGGCCAAAAATCAGAAATATTTATCCTTCTTCATTTATTTCTTTAATTTGGAAACAACAATCTAAACCTAAAACCAAATTTAGTATGTAAAGAAATCATCTTAGTTAGCAGTAACTTTAATCTACTTCTTATTACCGTTAACACTAACAAGCTCCAAAAACAAACAACCAACAACGACAACAGCAGCAGCAGCAGCAGCAGCAGCAGCAGCAGCAGCAGCAGCAGCAGCAGACACCTCAACACTGGAAATGTCACAGGAAGCCCACACAAGCCCACGTGTCTCGTGTGTGCGTTTATAACCCAGCCACGTCTTCAATCTCAGCTGCCTGTGAGGTGGCCCTACACCGCACCTGACTCTAATTAGGGTTGCCAGTTAACCCCTTCACTCCTGCTACTTGAATAACCAAGGCTCTGGAGAAAAATCACCTGCCAGAGTGAATGCAGCAAATCTGGAATTCTAAGAACTTCTCATTCTGCTTTGTTGACCTGGCTCCTCACCGAAGACAGCCAGAGTCCTGGCGCTGAGACAGCTGACTTCATTCCCAGACTCTCACGTCCAGCTAGCCAGCCTCCCCCAGCAGGCTTGGGCAGGGGGTGATGGGCCATTCCGTTTCTGTATTGTAGAAATAAACTAAGCCACAGAGTTAGGAGACCGGAGATCAGCTCAAACGTGCTGCTAACCAGCTGTCAGGCGAGGCACCCTCACTTCCCTAAACTCCAGTCACCTAAACTCCAGTTACAAGACTAAGATGGGGCCAGGTGTGGTGGCTCAAGCCTGTAATCCCAGCACCTTGGGAGGCCAAGGCAGGTGGATCAGCTGAGGTCAGGAGTTCGAGACCAGCCTAGCCAATACGGTGAAACCCCACCTCTACTAAAAATACAAAAATTAGCCAGGCTTGGTGCCGGGCGCCTGTGATCCCAGCTAGTTGGGAGGCTGAGGCAGGAGAATGGCATGAACCTGGGAGGCGGAGCTTGCAGTGAGTTGAGATCGCGCCATTGCACTCCAGCCTGGGCGACAGGGCGAGACTCCGTCTCAAAAAAAACCCCAAAAAACAGAAGACTAAGGCGGGGCTGGTCTACCTCTCACGTTTTCAGTGACAATAAAATAAGAATGTTGATGTATTTTTTAATTAAAAGACTATTTTTTATAGCCTTACAGAAAAGTTGACCACCAAGTTCACCGAGTTCACATATAACCCCCTCCCCACCAGTTTCCCACCATTAACATCTTGTGTTAGTGTGAAACATTTGCTGTAATGAGCGAATATTGATAATTATTAAGTCCACAGATTACACGAGGGCTACTCTTGGTGTTGTCCATCCTGTGGGTTTGGACAAATGCACAGTGGCATATGCCCACGATGACAGCATCACACAGAGGCACTTCCCTGCTGTACAATTCCTCTGTGCTCTGCCCATTCATCCCTCCCTCCCCACAGCCCATGGCAGTCACTGAACCTTTCCAGTCTGCACAGTTCTGTCTTTTCCAGAATGCCGTGGAGTCGGAACCCAACAGTGACACGGAGCCGGAATCCTACAGTGCCACGGAGTCGGAACCCAACAGTGCCACGGAGTTGGAATCCTACAGTGCGCAGCCGTCGGAGACGAGCTTCTTCTGTGTAGTCACATGCATTTAAGGTTCCTCCACGTCCTTTCACAGCCTGGTAGGTCATTCCTTCTCAGCACTTCTTGTCCAGATAGGCCAGTTTGATTATTCATTCATCTTTTAAAGGCACATTGGTTGTTTCCAAGCTGCTATAAACATTTATGTGTGCTGGGCATGGTGGCTCATGCCTGTAATCCCAACAGGCGGGTAGATCACCTGAGGTCAGGAGATCAAGACCAGCCTGGCCAACATGGTGAAACCCCACCTCTACTAAAAATACAAAATTATCTGGGGGTGGTGGCATATGCCTGTAATCCCAGCTAGTCAGGAGGCTGGGGCACAAGAATCACTTAAACCCAGGAGACAGAGGCTGCAGTGAACCGAGATCACACCACTGCACTCCAGTCTAGGCAACAAGAGTGAGACTCCATCTCAAAAAAAAAAAAAAAAAATCATGTGCAAGTTTTTGTGTGAACAGAAGTTTTCAAGTATCTGGGAGACTACCTAGAAGCCTGACTGCTGGACGGCATGGCAAATGTGCAGTTTCATAAGAAACTGCCTAGTGGTCTTCAGTGTGGCTGCACCATTTTGCACTCCCCACAGTGAGGAGGAGAGTTCCTGTCACTCCACATCCTCACTAGCACTTGATGGCATTGCCAATGTCTGGATCTTGGCCATTCTAGCAGGGGTGTGGCACTGTCTCCTTGTTATTTTATTTACTTTTCATTTCCTGGATGATGAATGACATGAAGCATCTTTTCACATGCTTGTCATCTCTGTATCTTTTTTGGTGGAGTCTGTTAAGATCTTTTACACATTTTTAAAATCAGGTTGTTTTCTCACCGTTGAAATTTGAAAATTATTTGTATATTTTGCACACTCGTCCTCCATCAGATGTGTGTTTTGCCACTATTTTCTCCCTCTCTGGACTTTGTGGTTCCATCCCCTGAAGAGTGTCTTCGCAGAGCAGAGGCTGTTCATTTTAATGAAGTCCAATTTTCCATTTTTCTCATGCATCATGCAGTTGGTGGTATATCTAAAAAGTCACCAAATCAAAGGTTACCCAGGGTTCTCCCATATTATCTCCTAGGAGTTTTATAGGTATAATCAATTTTGAGTTAATTTTGTGAAGGTTGTAAGGTCTGGTTCTAGGTTCATTTTGGTGACATGATGTCCCATCACTCCAGCACCATTTGTTGATAAGAGCACCCTCTCTCCACTGAATGGCCTTTGCTCATTCATCGAAGATCAGCTGGCTGTATTTACGTGGGTCTGTCTCTGGACCCTCTGTTCTGTTCCATTGATCTATTTGTCTCTTTGTTTACCAGTGCCACACTGTCCTGATTACTGTAGCTTTCTAGTAAGTCTTGAGGTCAACCATCAGTTCTGTGACCTTGTTCTCCTTAAATACTGTGTTGGCTTGTCTGGGTCTTCTGCCTCTTCATGTAACCTTTAGGATCGATTTGTTGATATCCACAAAATAACATGCTGGGATCTTGATGGGGATTGCACTGAATGTATAGAACACATTGAGAAGAACGCATATCTCAACAACACGGATTCTACCTATCCAAGGATATGGAGCACCTCCCCATTACTTAGCTCTCCTTTCATTTCTTCCATCAGAGTTTTGTAGTTTTCCTCATATAGATCTTATGCTATTTTGTTCAACTTTTACATAAGCATTTTACCTTTTTTTGGTACTAATGTAAATGGTTCTGTGTTTTTAATCTCAAATTCTACTCATTCACTGCTGGTATAAAATGAAGTGACTGACTTGTGCATATTAACCCTGTATTCTAAAACCCTGCTAAAACTGTTGATTAGTTTCAGAAGATTTTTCCACTGCTGGGTGTGGTGGCTCACGCCTGTAATCCCAGCACTCTGGGAGGCCAAGGTGGGCAGATCACCTCAGGTCAGGAGTTCAAGACCAGCCTGACCAACATGGACAAATCCCATCTCTACCAAAAATACAAAATTAGCTGGGTGTGGTGGTGTGTGCCTGTAACCCCAGGTACTCAGGAGGCTGAGGCATGAGAATTCCTTGAACCAGGGAGGTGGAGGTTGCAATGAGCCAAGATTGCACCATTGCACTCCAGCCTGGGTGACAGAGTGAGACTCCATCTCAAAAAAAAAAAAAAAAAGAAGATTTTTCCACTGATTCTTCTTTGCAATCTTCTACATAGTCATGTCATCCGTTGACAAATGCATTTTTATTTATTATATCCCAATATGCATATCTTTTATTTCCTTTTCTTGTCTTATTGCATTAGCTGGGACTTCCAGTATGGTGTTAAAAAGGAGGGGTGAGAGGCCACGCTTCCTCATTTCTGATCTCTGCGGGAAGCTCCAAATTTCTCACCGTTTGGTGAGAACTTAGCTGTGGGGGGTTTTTAGATTTTCTTTATTCAGTTCAGGAAGTTCCCCTCCATCCCCAGCTTACTGAAAGTTTTTATCATTAATGGGACTGGATTTTTTCAAATGCTTTTTCTGCATCTATGAATATGACCACAGGACTTCTCTTCTTTAGCCTGCTGATGGGATGATCACATCAACTGATTTTTGAATATTGAACCAGCCTTGCATAGCTAGAGTAAAGCTTCAACCTGTTTCGTAGGGCCTCAAACATCAGTAACTGAGGACCCCCCCTTCCTGTACTTCCATTCTTACCCCAACCAAATACAACCTGGCTTCACTCTCAAGCACCTGAAGCTTACATGGGAACTTACAGCATCCGTTTTACAGACCCCCCACTGCCCCTCACTGCTCCTGATGTGTCTGTGTGACACGTGGCACCGTCAAACACCCTCCTTCTTGAAATTGTTTTCTCTTGGCTCCCTCAATATGCCAGCCTCCTGACTCTCCTGCCTCTCTGGTCACTCCTCTGTAGTAACTCATTCATTCATTCAACAAACATCCCTGCAGCTCACACTCAGCCTTGGTCCCAGTGTTGACTGGGGAGCACAGAGAACTCTCCTGACCGTACACAGCGGCTGGGAGCACAGGAATTAGTGGAAAACAGAGGCATTCATGCTGAAAGTGCCCATGGGAATACACGGTTCTGAGAAAGGAAAAAAGAAAGGAAACAAAAAGCATAACATAGCTGGAGTGAACGATCCCACATGAATGCCTGCAGGTGTCTTCTAAAAATCTTCATGCCCACGGTTCCAACCGCCACCTGCATGAAGACGCTGCACACAGCAACCCAATCGCACATCCCAGACTCAAGGACCCTCTCCCGCCTCCTCCCCACCGCTCTGCAAGCCCCTCCCATCCCTCCCTACTGGGCCCACTACTGCCAGGCCTGTTTTGGCCTCTTTATTTTTTAACCTGCACTTTGCCCAAGCCCCTCCTCAGTTGCTGCCAGCACCATCTTTCCACAAAGAAAATCTGGGAAGGCCTTTCCTCACTCACTGCTTACCTGCAGGAGCATTTCCCACATGGGAAGCTTTTCTCCAGAGCCTCATTGCATCTCAGGGACCTCATCCTGAAGCTCAGTGTTTCCAGAACCACATTCCTGCCACTGAGGCAGGCCCTACCACACCTGAATCCAACCTGCCACTGCAGACTGCAGACAGCCCTGGCCCTCTGTGTCCCCTCACCCCTGCATGAAAGCACATACGCACACACGTGAACACACACACAGACACATGCACACATGAAAACAGACATATGTACATGCATGAACATGCACACACATGCATGCACATACAACATGCACACACATGAACATGCAAACACACAGAGACACATGCACACATGAATACACACATTGGTTCAGACCTCTCTCACCCACTCTCTCCCACCTCCCCCTTCTGCTACGGGACAATACAGCAAGGCCCTCACCAGACACAGCCTCCTGGCCTTGGACTGCAACCTCCAGGCGGTGAGTGTCTCAGGTGTTGTGTTATAGCCACACAAATGGACCAAGACAGAGCCCACTCTGTCCTTTCTGCCTCCTGAATAAAAGGATAAGGACAGCCACCCAAGGCCCCCACTCAGCGGCTCCTGCTTGCTGGGCCTTGCTCTAAGGACCCCCACACAAGCCCCACCTACCCCACAATGCACTGTCCCCCTCACTGTGGCGAGCCCAAGTCCCCTCTGCTGTGGGGCTCTCCTACAGGGTCTTAGTCATGTGGCTGCAGACCTGGTATCATATAGGTAACAGGAATTCATCTCCCACAGTTCTGGAGGCTGGAAGTCCACCATCAAGGGACAGTGGATTCCAGTCTCTACCGAGGGCCTCTTTCCTGGTCCAGAGACAGTGCCTTCTCACTGTGTCCTCGCTAGTAAGGAGGTGTGGGGAGCTCTCTCGGGTCCCTTTTAAAAGGGCACTTATCCCACCTGTGGCAGACCCACCCTCATGACCTTGTGACCTCCCAATGCTCTCCCCTCCTAACACCATGACACTGGGGGTTAGGGTATGAATCTGGGGGACAAACCTTCAGCCCACCACAGAGAGAATCAACATAGAGAGAAAACTGCCTTGTTTCAGTAACACCCTGGTTCAGTCCCTAGAAATCAGAGCATGAATACTGAATTCTAATTAAATTAAATGACAAACACACCCTCCAGCGATTTAAAGTAGTTAAGCCTGTGCAGGGGGCCGTGTGGCTGCAGGCCTGGAACTCCTCCCCTAGAATGGCTGCTTGTGAGGCTGGCCCTGGGCTACATCTGAGAACTTGGATGTCGTGGGGGGCTCCCCACCATTCCCTAACTGATGAGGGGCGTCCTGTACCTAAACCGTTTGTGCAGATGATGTTTATACCACACACCTGCTCTCCTGCTGGCAGGGGTGTCTATCTGAGCAGACCCCCGCACCACCCTGGGCACCGCATCTCTCATGAGCTTCCTGTTGGACGACTCACGTGGTCACAGCCTGATGCTGGAGGAACCAAGCCCCTCCTGGGACCCTGTGGGGAGCAGCTCTGGAAGCTCCCACCTGGCTTCCCTGGACCTCCCTCCTCCACCTTCTCCCTCTGCTGACCACGCTCCAAGTCCTTTCTCTGTAACAACTCACAGCCGTCCTGCAGCTGTGCCGAGCCCCGGGAGTGCTCCCGGCGAATCACAGAGCTGTGGGTGCTCTTGGAGACCCCAACACACAAGTAAGTGCAATGTTAGACTCAAACTCTAGCACCCAGCATTATAAACTAGGCAATGAATTTCCTCTTTTGCTCCTAAAGTATCTGTAACTATTTAATGTGTCCCGGCAAAGCCCACTGCCCCAAAGCAGCCAGTCTGACCCATCTGCGAAGATCTGGCGTCATGCTGCACAGAAGAACAGCCAGTTTTACCAAAATTGGTTGCAGAAATAATGAAATCAGCCAGGGGATCCATAAACAAAAACAGCACAAAGGTAGATGAGGTGCTTTTGTGAAGCAACAGTAATTCTACATGAAGGACATTGTGATTCAGAATGAAACTGTGCTACTTGGATTTCCCAAGGAAACACTCGCCCGAGAACGCCCTCAGCCTTGCTGGGTTTGGGTGGATATTTTACCCTTTACAGAAACGTTGAAGTAGCCAAGGTGTGAGCATGACATCTGCGAACATAATCAGTACAAATCCTGTCTGCTGGGAACATAACACTCTGTCCGTGATTTATACAAAAGCCCATGAGGCTGAGAGATGTTGATTTGCTCATTTACCACAATCAGACAATCGATTAAGCTGGCAAGAGAAAGAGGAAAATGACCCACAGAATCTTGAGTAAAATCAAGCTAATAATTCATTACAATTTACAGCTGATGAGCAGATAAAAGACACAAAAGAATCATGATGGTTTCATTGGATTTGCCATTAGTGTTCTTTCTTCCATCTGGAAAATTGATGATCACATGTCAAAAGCCAATCTCAGATTTCAGACAGGAGGATACTGTGGTTTCATGACAGCTCAGTGGAGGCAGGAGGCAGACCCCCAGGACTGTGGCCTCCGAATCCAGGTGCAGGGAGAGGGGACACAGAAGTCCGTGTCATCCACTAAGACAGAGCACAGTGAGAGATTTCCTATCCCACAGAGCAACTCCTTAAACTGTTTTTGACGTGCTTTTTAAGCTTCCAATGTGTCACTTCTCAGAATCTCCACACACACATAAGAGGAAATCGAAATTTACACCAAAGCCAATTCTCACAGCTGGCAGGAGGCTGCACGCCTTTGTCGTCCACAGGGCAAGCAGGAGCTTGGGTTTCGGGGCTGAGTCCCAGGTCCACTGCCCACTAGCTGAGTGCCCTGACCAAGTCACTGCACCTTCTCAAGACCAGTGTCCTTGCTAATAAGAAAGGAGTGATAACAAAGACAGCTCCAGGTATTAGCGAAGGTGAGAGGGAAACACAGCGGGGCCACCTGCAGCTCCCACCACCCAGCAGTCACAGAACAGTCGCTGCTTCCCAGCTCCGAGTGTGGTTCCTGGCATCTAGCAGGCTGTGGGGCACATGGTGTGGGCTCCATGAGTCTTGTTAAATGAGGGAGGAAATTCATGTGCCCCATCCATAGCCACAAATAACACAAAACTGCATGCTTTCTGGCAGTTGATCTGAGCAATTTGGCAGCTGGATAAATAAATGTGACAAGTTTTTCGAACAGAGGAAAAACTGACCAGTCCACAAATCCCAGGAACTCATCTCAGAACTGTGTTTGTAAATGTACACAATAAAATGCACACAAAAAAACATATTGTAATAGAGTAATCAAATAGTCTTCATCACAATATACGAATATAGGTGCTACCTATAAACACATTATTTTAAATTACCTAGTAGCAGGGAAATAGCAACACCCATTCCGAAGCAGCGATGAGCTTACACGTCACTCACAGGTAACACAACACTGACGTGGTAAGAAAACACAGTCATAAGTCGGTTAACAATGGGGCTACGTCCTAAGCATGCATCATCAGGCGACTTTGTCAGGGTGGAACAGCACAGAGTGTAATCTTACACACCTGGATGGTGCGTTCTACCACACCCCTGGGCTGAATGGCAGCCCACAGCTCCTAGTCTGCACACCTGCACAGTGTGTGACTGTACTGAACACCGAAGGCAACTATAACACACAGCACCTGTGCATCTAAATACAGAAAAGTCTTCTCTCAACAGCAAACATCTATGGCACAAAGAAACAGAAAACTCGTATTGTTAAAAACGTGTTGTTTAGATATAGAGAACTCCATCTGGACAGTGTGTCTTTCATCTTTTGCTGTACCTCTCCCTTGTTCATCACACAGCTCTGTACGTGGCCTCTTTGCAACGTTTTCTAATGGTGTGAATCTTGGTTATTTCAAAAATGAAAAGAGAGAGAGTGAAAGACAATATTATGTGAGAAAAATTTGTTACCAAACTTTACTAACTTATCTCTGAATTCTTTAAAGTAAAAAAAAAATTGTAACTATTATTTTAGGAAAACTGAGACAATCACAGTGTATTACAATACTGTGGTGTACTTTCAGTATTAGCCTAATAGTAGCCAGACAGTTTCACAACATTTAAAATTTCATGCTATTATAAAATAATTATAAAATACATAAAGGCCAATAATGCATATATTGCTCTCTGGGGTCTAATTTTACTTCTTAGGTAAAATAAAGCATGCCAACATTTAGCTGGGCTATTCAAGCAGCAGCCTCATTTCATACACACACAGACACACAAATATACATGAACATAGATATATACTCTGCCAAATTGTGAAAATAAGAGTTTCTCTATTCCAAAATATTCTTGTAAAAATTAATTTAAACCTTTCTGTGAAACAATAAAAACACTTAAAAGCAAATTTCGTGATTTTTTAAAAAATACATTGTAAATTGGAAATGAAATCTTTCGAGAGGCAGTGTAGCTTCTAACTACTAGCAACAGGTGGAAAGTTCAAAAAATTGCTTTTAGATACAACTCCAAAACCACAATGCATTTAAAAATGTGATAAACTGGATATTATTGAAATTAAAATATTCTGTTGCTCAAAACACTATTTTGACACACCGTTAAGAAAATGCAAAGACAATGCAAAGGTGGGGGAGATACATTTGCAAATGTCATATCTGACAGGGGACTCAGACCCAGAATACAGGAGGAAGTCTCAAAACCAAATATTAAAATACAAACAACCTAGCTTTTTTTTTTTTTTTTTTAGACAGAGTCTCACTTTATTGCGCAGGCTGGAGTGCATGGCACGATCTAGGCTCACCGCAACCTCTGCCTCCCAGGTTCAAGCAATTCTCCTGCCTCAGCCTCCCAAGTAGCTGGGATTATAGACCCGCGGCACCACGCCCAGCTAATGTTTGTATTTTTAGTAAGACGGGGTTTCACCATGTTGGCCAGGCTGGTTTGGAACTCCTGACCTCGTGATCCTCCCACCTTGGCCTCCCAAAGTGCTGGGATTTCAGGTGTGAGCCATCGTGCCCGGCCAACCTAGCTTTTTTAAGTGAGAAAAATAATTGAACAGATACTTCACCAAAGACTAAAGATGGAAAGCAGGCATGTGAAAAAAGGTCCGATGTCATCAGTTATTAGGGGAAATGCAGTAAAACCTTGAAAGAGATACAACTCTCCACTATTAGGATGGCTGGGAGACCATTAACCCAGGCTACAGGGGTCCTGGAGGGATGTGGCACCACTGGAACCTTCCGGCAAGGCTGGTAGAAACCCAAAAGGGCGTAGTCAGTTTGGAAAGCAGCTTGGCAGCTTCTCATAAAGTTAAACATACACTACCATTGGCACAGCCACTCCCATCCCAGGCATCAAACTAAATGCCCAAGTGAAATGAAACCCAATTTCCACAAAAAATCCTGCACTCAGTATTTACAGTAGTTCATTCATCATTGCCAGAACCTGGAAACAGCTCCAACGCTTTCAGCAACGGAGTCCATAGAAACACCGGCACGATCCCATACTGGAACATAACCCCGGCACAGTCCTGTAGTGGAACAAACACTGCACAATCCTATACTGGAACAGACCCCAGCATGTTCCTACCCTGGAACAAACCCCGGCACGTTCCTATACTGGAAAACACACCACATGATTCTATACTGGAACAAACCCTGGCATGTTCCTATAGTGGAACAAGCACTTCACAATCCTATACTGGAACACACACTGCACATTCCTATACTGGAGAAGACACCGCACATTCCTATACTGGAGCACACACTGCACGTTCCTATACTGGAGAAGACAACACATGTTCCTATACTGGAACACACACTGCACGATCCTGTACTGGAGCACACACCACATGATCCTATACTGGAACAAACCCGGCACGTTCCTATACTGAAACAGACACTGCACAATCCTATACTAAAACAAACCCCAGCATGTTCCTATACTGGAACACACACCGCACGCTCCTATACTGGAACAGACACCACACATTCCTGTACCGGAACAGACGCCACACGTTCCTATATTGGAACATGCATCACACAATCCTATATTGGAACACACACTGCACGTTCCTATACTGGAACACGCATCACACAATCCTATATTGGAACACACACTGCACGTTCCTATACTGGCCTATATTGGAACACACACTGCACGTTCCTATACTGGAACACGCATCACACAATCCTATATTGGAACACACACTGCACGTTCCTATACTGGAACAAACACCACACAATCCACCGCACGTTCCTATACTGGAACATGCACCGCACATTCCTGTACTGGAATACACACCACATGATCCTATACTGGAATACTACTCAGCAACTTATAAAAACCAACTATTAATTCACATAGCAATATAGATAAGTCTACAATACATCATGCTAACTGGAAGAAGCCAGTGTCTCAAGGTTGCCTCCGGTAAACTCCATCTATGTCACATTCTGGAAAAGGAAACATGACAGCCAGAGAACAGGCAGGCAGGTGCCTGTGGCTGGGAGCAGGCAATAGGAAACACAGAACTGAAGAGTAACAGGCCCACACTTGCAGGTGCCACTAAACAAGATCTTAGCAGAAGTGTTTACCCCTTTAATATTCACATTAAGTCTAAATCAAAGTATAAACAAACAAGCAAGCAAGTATCCAAGCTAAAAAGTCAAAATAAGAACCATTGAACAGAAGAAAGTAAAGGGGAACAAAAGTAATAAAGACAGGAGCAGAAATTCATAGAAATTAAATAGAAAAAAGTTCCCAATCAAAGGCCGGGCGCAGTGGCTCTAGCCTATAATGTCAGCACTTTGGGAGGCCGAGGTAGGCGGATCACTTGAGGCTAAGACTTTGAGACCAGCCTGGCCAACATGGTGAAACCCTATCTCTACAAAAATTACAAAAAGTAGCTGGGCATGGTTGCGTGTACCTGTAGTCCCAGCTACTCTGGAGGCTGAGGTGGGAGAATCGCTGGAACTCAGGAGGCAGGGCTGCAGTGAGCTGAGACTGCGCCACTTGCACTCCAGCCTGGGTGACAGAGCGAGACCTTGTCTCAAAAAGAAAATGAA
>NW_012109252.1:3496027-3512104 GCF_000951045.1 Mandrillus leucophaeus
AAAAAAAAAAAAAAGAAAAAAGTACACAATCAAGATAATCCAACCAAAAAGATCATTTTAAAATTCTAGTCAGAGTTACATGAAAAAGAAGGGGAAAAAACTGTAAACTACATCTCAATTATGCTGATATTAAAACTGTTTTTAATTTTAGTCAAAAATTAAAAATAAAACACTAATAGCCAGAATCGATGAAAATGGAAACATAAGTAAAAACAATGCAAAGATTAAACAGATCAAAAGAAACACTGTGAACTTTGACCAATACATCTGAAAACTAAGATAATATGGAAAAGTTCAGAAAAAACAACATTTTCCTGAATTATGTCAAGAAGCAGAAAACCTAAATATTCCTATAACCCTAACGGTTACTGAATCAGTAGTTTTAAATCTTTCCACAAAGAAAACACCCAGGCCCATGTGGTTTTAATGGCAAGTTCTGCCAAATATTTAAGGTAAAAGAATTCCAACTATACAAAAACTATTCTGTAGTAATCAAAAGCACCATTTTACAACTCATTTTGTAAGGATATATAAGCTTAGTAGTAAACCCTAACAAGAAAAACAGGAGAAACAAGAATTACAGGCTAGTATCATGTGAATATGGATAGAATAACCCTAACCAAAATAAGAGCAAGCCAGACATGAACGTGCTCAACATCACTCATCACTGGGAAAATGCAAATCAGAACTACAATGAGATATCTCCTCATCCCAATTAGAGTGGCTATTACCGAAAAGACAAACATGTCAGGAACAATGTGGAGGAAAGAAAACACTTGTGCTGCTGTTGGGAATGGAAAACAGTATCAAGGTTCCTAAAAATAATTAAAAATACAACTACCATATGATCCAGCAATCCCACTACTGGGTATTATCAAAAGGAAATAAAGTAAGTGTCAAAGAGATCTCTGCACCGTCATGTTCACTGCAGCACTATTCACCATATCCAGGATATGGGACCAACCCAACTGTCACACACCAAAAGATGAATGGATAAAGAAAATATTGTACTTACACACAGTGGAATACTATTCAGCCATAAAAAGTGGGATCTTTTCACTTTGGGCAACATGGATGAACATAAAGGACATATGTTAAGTGAAGAGAGCCAGGCACAGAAAGGCAACCACCACATGATCTCACTGATGTGCAGAATCTCAGAAAGTCAATCTCATGGAAGCAGAGAGTAGAATTGTGGTTACCAGAGATTGGGGAAGAGTGTGGAAGGGGAAGATGGCAAAAGGAAGGTCAATAGTGTGAAGCTACAGTTAGATAGGAAGGCTAAGTTCTGGTGGTCTGTTGCATAGTGGGATGATTGGAGTTAACAATAATGTATTGTTTATTTCAAAATAGCTAAAATAGAGGTTTTTTAATGTACTCACCCAAAGAAATGGTCAATGTTTAAGGTAATAGATATGCTAATTGCCCTTATTTACCCATTATGCAATTTATACATGTATTAAAACATCACATTGTACTCCATAAGTGTGTATAAGTATTATTTTCAAACATAAACAACAAACGTTTACAACGAAACTCATACATCTATGGCCAATTGATTTTTGACAAGGGTGCCAAAACAATTCAATTATGAAAGAACAGTCTTTTCCACAGACGATGCCAGGACAGCTGGACAGCTAAATGCCAAAGAATGAAGTTGGATCCCTTCCTCACACCATATACAAACATCAATGCAAAATGGATCAAAGACCTAAATGTAAGAGCAAAAGGTATATAAAACTCTTAAAAGAAAACAGCATAAATCTTCATTACCTTGATTAGGCAATGGTATCTTAAATATGACATTAAAAGCACAAGCAACAAAAGAAGAAATAAACTGGGTATCATCAAAATTTAAAACATCTATGCTTCAAAGAACACCATCAAGAAAAGAAAAGTGAAGGTGAAAAGACACTCTAGAGAATGGGAATAAATTATTTGCAGGTCATACATCTGATAAGGACTTGTATCTAGAATACATAAATCCTCACTATCCAATAATAGACAAAAACCTAGTTTAAAATGGGCAAAGGATCTTAATAGATATTTCCCCCAAAGAAGATATACAAATAGCCAACAAGCACATGGAAAAATGTGCAACATCATTAGCCATTGGAGAAATAAAATCACAACCATAATACCATACCCTAAAATACCACAATACCATAACCTTCACACCACTTAGGACGGATAGAATCAAAAAGCCAAATAACAAGGGCTGGTGAGGGTGTGAAGAAACCAGAACCCTCCTACACGGCTGGCAGAAACATCAAATGGTACTGTAACTTTGGAAAACAGTCTGGAACGTCCTGAAAATGTTCAAACAATTCCACTCCTAGGTATATACCCCAGAGAAATAAAGACATATGTTCATGCAAAAAGTTGTGCATGAATATGCACAGCAAAATTATTCACAACAGCCAAACAGTGTACACAACCCAAAAGCTTTCAACTGATGACTGGATAAAATGTGGTATGCCTGTACAAAATGAATGTCATTCAGCAATAAAAAGAGAATACCTGCTATAACATGGATGAACCTTAAAACATTATGCTAAGTGAAAGAAGTCAGTCACAAAAGTCCATATATTGTACAATTCTGTTTACATGAAATGTCCAGAGTGGGGAAATCAACCCAGACAGAAGTGGATTCATGGTGGCCAGACCTGGCCTGGGGAGGGGGCAGGGAGAAGAGAGGATGGCTAAGGCAGGTGGGGTTTCTTTTGGAGATGCTAAAGCCACTGAACTGTGTACTTTAAACAGGTCAACTGCACAGTATATGAGTTATATATAAGTAAATTTGTTAATAAAAGATAACATTTACTGTACAATTTCATGTATTTGAAGTTGAAATATAAGCAAAACTAATCCATGTGGTTTGGAGTCCCCACAGTGGGGATCCTTGATGGGCAAGGAAGGACAGCATGACTGGAAAGGGGGTCGAGTGAGACTGCAGTCTACCAATATTTCCTTATTGATCCTTGATGGGCGAGGAAGGACAGCATGACTGGAAAGGGGGTTGAGTGAGAATGTAATCTACCAATATTTCCTTATTGATCCTTGATGGGCGAGGAAGGACAGCATGGCTGGAAAGGGGGTCAGTCGAGACTGTAATCTACCAATATTTCTTTGTTGATCTGGCTGCTGAGCAGAAGGCTGTGCTCCTTCCATGAAAATTCAGTGGCTGTGAACTTAATGACTGGCCTAACTTTTCGCAGGTATGTCATAGTTCAATAAAAATGTCTTTTAAAAAAAGTAAATCAAATCGATGTATACATGAACCATCCCTACTATTTTGACTCAGTTTCACTTCCTAATAGAGAAATTACTAATTTCTCCCTCTCACAAACACACTTCCTTTCTAACTCATTCACTGCAATGGCAGAGCTGACAAATACTTCGTGGTAACAAAGTAAACAAAAATATGTTAGACAAATGAAAAAAATTAGTAGACCACTCCACATCAAAAACATTTTTGGCCACAGGTACTATTAAATGACAAAAATCATTCACAAAATAATTTACATCTGACACATTAAAACATATTACCAACGTTTTAAAATATTTAATCCCCTAAATAATCCATTAAAATGTGTCTAAAACACGACAGATAAACATCAATGACTTAAACATATCTTTTCCATACAGTTACTCCTATTGACAGCTTAAAACAATACACGTGAAGAAATGTAAAGATATCATGTAGCGAGGACACAGTGACAGAAAGCCTAAGGCTTTCTTTTTAAATACTCCTTTACAACTACTCAGTGTGAGGAATGTGGTGAATGCAGCGACACAGCTTTCAGTCCTCCCAGACCAATTATATCGCACATCACATCACACAAAGCAACAAGACAGCAAAACCCAAAAACCATTTACAGCAACTAGGTGACCAGACAGCCCAAGGAGTGTAAAACATGGGGAAGTACAAGGACCACCAACCACCCAAGATCTGCGTGGCGTCCGTGTCCAAGGACAGAGGGGCAGTGACTGGTGAGGGACAGGCCAGGCCCGGTGGAACCCCAGGAGAGGCCGTGACGCCCACTCCACATCGTGGCACAGTGGCCCAAGCCAGGCTGCAAAGCTGGAAGGGGATTTGCCTACCGGCAGTCAGTGAGCAGAGGGGTCTCCCCATAGACAGCCCCCGTGAACTCCTGAGGCTGATCAGCCACACCGCCCTTCCAGGAAAGGGTCTGAGGTGACAATAGGTCTGAGGGAAAAACACCTCCATGAAACCAGGGGAGGGGAACAGAGCCAGGAAATCTCAGAAGTCAAACTGCCACCTTCTTAACTCCACAGGAAAACGACAGAAGGGAGAGCTCTAGGAAGTCGGAAAAGCTCTCCCGGATTCTGCTTTCTTCCCAAAGTTCAGCTACATCAAGGTCACATAAAAATAAGCAACAGAAAACTATCATCATGGTCAAATCAATCCAATAAAAGTTATTACGGAAAACAAAGAAGCTGAATAACACCCCTGCCTGCAAACAACAAAAGCCCGCTAGAGAGGCACATCCACAAAGTAAGTCAAAACTACCACCTGCTGCTGTAAAACGAGCTGGAAGACACTAAGAAGATTACATAAGGCAGAAAAGAACAATGTAAATCAGAATTAGAAAAACTTAAAACTGAAGCAACAGAACTCAGACAAAAACTTTTAGAAATAAATGATAGCTCATTTCAGAAATGAAGAATAAAATAGAGGAAACAAGAATGAATAATCACAAATGATGCATTAAGAGAAATATAAGGTTAAAAAAAGAAAACCTCAAAAAATGAAGTTGCAAATGTTAGACAGGCAAAGAAAACAGAAAGAACAGATAATAGGAATCTCTAAAAGTGAAAATCAAAGCAGCAGAAGAGAACAAACGTTAAACGCTATAATTCGTAAATGTTCCCTGAAAATTTAAAAGTTTGACTACATATTGAAAGAACAACCATGTACCAGAGAAATTAACTCAGAACGATGAACACCAAGGCATATAATAATACGGTTACTGAGCAATAAAGACAGTAAAAGTCCTTTGGCATCGAGGCAGAAAGATGAGTGACTTTTAAGGGAAACAGATTCAAGCACTTGCCTGTTCAATAGCATCGTTCAGGTTAGTGGAATACAGAATAACACCCTTCAGATCCGCCAGGAAAGTAAATATAAGCCAATCATTGCATACGCAGCAAACCTGTCCTTCGGGTATAAAGGACACAGAAAAACTGACAGCAGCGCATAATCACTCAAGGAGTATTGTTCCCATGAGGATGTTTTGAAGAAAGTTCTAGACAACAAACTCCAGGGAACCACAGTGACTAGAGAGATGGTGGCCTAAGGGCGAGTAGTTAGGAGTAAACATGTGGCTGCTCATAGAACCCTAAGTGATGACCAGAAGGGAAAGAATGCAGAATTTAATGGATCTGCTCTGACAATGCCAATATATTATGGCACTAAAAATGCAGGACACGGGGAAGCATGTGAGAAAGGTACTTGGTGTCTTCCGTAGTCACACTGGTGGCAGTGTCCATATCATTATGTTAAGACTGCCAGGTGCACGATGTAGGAGAGAGGAAATGTTTAATTATGGACCACTGTAACTCTATTATATCTTGTGCTCTTGAGAATCAGGATACCCAGCATGGAAAACAACAGACACAAATGTGATATGAAATAGCTGTAGTAAAAAGTATTCCAAATTCCTAAGTTCAAATTGGAAGTACCAGTATTAATTAATGTGATAGTTAGTCTTCAAAAATTCACATGCTGCTGGGTGTGGTGGCGGCACCTGCAGTCCCAGCTACTCAGAGGCTGAGGCAGGAGAATCGCTTGAGCCCAGGAGTTCAAGGCTGCAGTGACCCAAGGTCACACATGAATGGCCACTGCACTCCAGCCTGGGCAATATAGCAAGACCCTATCTCAAAAAAAAATCACATGTATTTCTAACTTTGCCTTACAAGGGTCTAGAAACAATGACCTTCATGTAGCAATGTACACCCCTAGTAACTGGGTCGTGTTCTTGAAATGCCAGTTTCACTAAACAAAGCAGAGCTCCTTAGATAACAGATAATTCCAAGTCTGGGACAGAACTTGGGCAACATGAACATCTATCAAAGGCTGCCAGGGATGTGTCCCAAGGACTCAGTAGCCAAGAGAAGAGGGCCCCACTGGTCACAGATGGATGAATGTGAGCATCAGTATGAGCCACCATCACAATGTGCTGAGATGCCAAACGTGCGCCATGCATGAGTTCATCATAATTTTAATGAATTGGTCCTCTTTGGAGGGTGAGAGAAACCAATTCATTACTTGATAACTTTTAAATTCAGGGGAAGAATCGAGAATTTATCTTGCCTTTCCCATATGAACCGCTCCATTTCATAATGAAATAGATGAAGGGCTATTGTTTTATAGAAAGAAATCCAATTTATATATGAGAAATAAAAGGTAAAATCAAAATATTACCACTCCTCAACCCCCAGCGAATTAACGGACCTAGGCTCTCATCAAACAATACTTTCTGACATCACCAAGAGAGCAAGAGCTAGACACACTGTCCCTGGATGAAAGGGCACAGCCATGGCTGAGTCCTGCCAAACAGAATACACAAGGGGATCCAGTCTCTGGATCCAGCTGCCAAGGCTGAAAACACAGAGGAATGCACGATGTGCACTGTGTAGACATGCTCACAAAATCCAGCGTGTGGGGAAACGTGCAGGCGTGCACCCTGTAGACGCGCTCGCAGAATCCAGAGTGTGGGGAAACATGCAGGCGTGGGCCCTGTAGACACACTGGTAGAATCCAGCTTGTGGGGAAACGTGCAGCCCAAACGGCCCGGGGAAAGAGGAGCAGTAGAAGAGGCTGTGGGTCGAAAGAGACCTAAAAGACATCTCAGTGGAGACAAATCTGAAGGCTGAGCTGCAGAGACAGGGAATGCTCATGTGGGTGATAAAATGATGAATAAACATGAAGAAATGATAATCATGAGCATCAGGACAGGGGCACTTAGGGCGGGAGCAAGGGTGCTGACTAGGACGAGGCACACAGAGGGACAGGTGGCACTGTCCTGTTTTTCACCAAGGCGGCGATTCATCTCACCAAACTTTCGTACCCTTTGGCCAGACTCTTCCCATCCATCTAATCCCAGGCCTGGGAACCACCATGGTACTCTCTGATTCTGTGAGCTCAATGTTTCAGATTCCATGTATAAGTGAGGACAGGCGCTATTTGTCTTTCTGTGCCTGGTTTATTTCACTCAGCATCAAGTCCTCCAGATTCATCCAAAGGATAAAAATTCTTTTGTCTTTTTAAAGGCTGAATAGTATTCAGCATGTGCATCTATATTGGCACATTTTCTTTATCCATTCATCTGCTGTTGGACACCTAGAATGATTGTATATGTTGGCTATTATAAATAATGCTGCAGTGAACATAGGAATGCAGGCATCTCCTCAACACACTGAGTTCATTCCTTTGGATTTGAGCCAAGAAGTGGGACTGCTAGATCACATGGGAGTTCTACTTCTATTTTTTTTGGAACCTCCATACTGTTTTCATAATGGCTACTCTAATTTACATTCCCACAAAGCACTAGGGTTCCCTTCTCTCCACCTCCTCACTAACACTTGTTGTCTTTTGGTTTTCAGTAACAGCCATCCTAACAGGTGTGAGGTGATATCTCACTGTGGTCATATGTAAGCTTTTCCTGATTTAACAAAATAACAGGTAAACTCATTGATAAGAATTCTGAGCATCTAATCACTGTGATTAACTTCTGCTTACAGACTGGCTAAAAGCAGCACCTCGCCGTTTCAGATGCTGTTTGTCATAACCACAGACATGCTCTCACTCCCCAGGAAGTTACTAGCAGGGGAATCACAGTCCAGCTTTAATTAATTGTCTTTACTTCTGTCTTCTGTCAGCCATGATGTGCAAGCAAGAAGGCTCTTTTTCCCTCATTAAAGAAAGTTCTTCATGACTTGTTCTTTCAAGTCTTAAGGGATCCCTGTTTGCAGTAAAAGAAGTTTAATTACATTAACACGACAATCTAGTTAGGAGTAAAAACAAAAATGTGCAAGAGCTTTTCCCTTTTTTTGGTGTCCCTGAGCACTTGTCCAAGCTAGAAAGGGAAATCCACTGGATCTATAAGTAATATTTTTTACTTTAAAGCTTATCAAACAATGTATATTATAGATTAAATGAGATTCCTGAAGACCTGTATATTATCAATGTATGGCAGTGGTTCACAACCCTGGTTGTACAATGAAATTTTTCAGGAAGCACTAAAAAAAATAATAATACTGATGCCAGGACCACACCCCAGAACAAGTGAATCAGGATTTGTGTGAGTGGAGTAGCTGATTTCTGTTAGGTTTTAACCATCAGATTTCTAAACACAATGAGTTCATTATGCTGAAAGAGAAAAAGGTTCCGACCATTTTTCATTTTAAAAACATTAAGAACTTAACAAAATAATAACCATAATTTACAGCAAGCTTTACTTACTGAGACAGTCTTAGACAGTATCTAAACTTTAGTTATGGAGGGACAAATGGAAAGAAAGGAAGTGAGAAGAAGGAAGAAGGGGGAGAGGAAGGAAGCAACAAAGGGAGGGGAAAGACAAGAATTGCAATGCCAGCATCCCTTAAATTATTGTAAAGTATGTTTAGGACATCATCAGGAGTCTGCACATATTTAATTCAATTTCCACCATCGTCCACACTACAGGATCCACACACAGTACCTCATTTAACATTTGTTTACCAAATATTAATATATACGAATTTCAGGCTGTGAGCAGTGGCTCACACCTGTAATCCCAGCACTTTGGGAGGCCGAGGCAGGCAGATCACTTGAGGTCAAGACCAGCCTGGCCAACATGGTGAAACCCCCTCTCTACTAGAAAAACAAAAAATTGCCGCCCGTTGTCGAGCGTGCCTGTAATCCCAGCTACTCAAGAGACTGAGGCAGGAGAATCGCCTGAACATGGGAGGCAGAAGTAGCAGTGAGCCGAGATCGCGCCACTGCACACCAGCCTAGGCAACAGAAGGAGACTCCATCTGAAAAAATATATATAAATATATATATAGACACACACACACACACACACACACACACACATTTCTACAATGTGCCCAACACAGCAGCCAGCCTGGGAAGCCAGGATGGACCAGAGACGCTGCCTGCAGCCTGAGTGCGGCCTTAGGTCAGGCAGGTAAATAAAAGCACGTCTGCACTGCTACTTACTAAAGTACGGATGGTGATGAACATACTATAAAAATGTTGAAGGATTCTGAGACATAATTTTTCATATTACATTCTCTAGCATTCTCATCGTGCTTCAGTTTGGAGTCTTGGTCAAAACCGATGTTTAATAAATTCAATGAACAACATTTATTATGAATCAGGAACCACAAAAAGTGCCAGGAACACAAAGATGAATGAAACACACTCCTTATCCACAAGGTGCGGCCCCTTCTTCGGCAGGATACACAGGTCCAAGGACCTGCCAGGCTGCCTCGAACACCTGGCGGAGCTCATGCCAGCAGCACTGGGCACATGGCCCGCGAGATCCCGAGGCCAGAGCGCATCCGGTCCCAGGATCCCCGCCAGGAGGAAGGCGCTGCCACCCACGTGTCACAGATGGGAACACGGAGATGCCAGGGGTGGCGCCCTGCCCCTGCCCAGGAGACGGGAGGTGGTCGAGATGCGACTCAACCCCCGGAATCTGGCTCCAGAATCTGTGTTTCTAGCCACGGCATTATCTTGCCAAGTAAAAGAAGAACATTGTTTTTCTACCAGGGAATGTTAGAGGTGGGATCTTCCAACCAGAACAGCACCAGGTGTGCGCATGTGCCCTGGGAGAGACGCGCCAGGAGAGGCAGAACGGAAGAAAAACACGAAAGGAGAGGAGCGCTGAGTCTGGTATCGTCCTTCAGTAAAGTGACCACAAAAACAAAAGATCTCCGTTTGGTGCCATCTTTAAATAAGCAGCTCGTTAACGCGGTGCCCGCATGAAACGCCCTCGTCTCCTTAGCAACGCGGCCCTGGCCCCAACAGGGCCCTCTCTCTCCAAAGCCCTTCCAGGGTCAAAGGGCAGCGCCGCAGGCCCGGAAACGGAAGTAGGAGCACCCTACCCCCACCGCCTGCCCACAGGGCCTGTTCCCCAGCTCGGCTTTATTCCCACGAGACGCTGGCCTGAGAGGGTCACCCCGGCAAAGCCTCAGCCTTCTGTGCCCCCGCACCTGCCAGGCCTCGAACACTTGCCAAGATCTCAGGAGCCTGGCACACAGGAGCCCCCGGGCCCCATCCCTGCCAGGGCACCTGCAGGACCTGCAGAGCATCGTCCCATCCAGTGCCTCTTCCAGGACAAGGGCCCAGGGCCCTGAGACCTGCTATCCCACGGACACCCGCCAGGCAGGGCCCAGGACCAAGCCGACATCTCACCCGGTGGCCGCACAGCGTCTACTCCACAGGGAAGAACGTGGACGGGCACAGTCACCTCCCGCCTGAGCCTTGCCGGGTACTGGAAGCAGGAGGCGGCTGGGGCTTTTGGCCGAGTCCCCAGCCCGCAGCTGCATTCTCTGGCTTTTCCCGGTATCTGTAGGATTCGGTGTTTACATTTAAGACCAGAGAAAAAGCGTTCACGAACAACACAGCTGTTGTGCCGCCGCTGTGCTCCATGGCTGCCGGTGTCCTTTACATCTCGGCGTTTATTCTGAGTAATTGCGGATCCATTCACCCTCACGGACAAAAAGTCTTCCAAGGAAGGAACGTGTCTCAGACCCAAAAATGACCAAACCTGTGAGAAAACGTCTGCGTTTGACACATGAAGGGATGGATACACAAACATTGCAGTTCTGACAGCGTAACAGGAAAGCCGTTCTGAGAGGGCCACGGTGAGCCTGGACCCACAGAAAGAACTCGCCACAGACTGGCTGGTACGGGGAGAAAGCATGAACTCCAGAGAAGGGAAAGCCTGAATTAACTGTAAATTAATAGCCATAAATACTCTTTAATAACTCAAGTATTTCAGAAATTTGGTGACACAGCCTAGCACAGAGAATAGCAAAATTCCAAGTTCACAGGTAGCAAACCTGAAGTTCAGGAAGAGAACTCGTTTTAAGAGTGCCTCAAAACCCACACAGCAGAGAGACACCCTGTTAGCAGGGCCAGCCACAAACGAACCCCCGGACACAGGAGCACAGGGGACCCAGGAGCACGGGGGACCACGGACTACAATACCACCACCAAAAACCTGAAACGTCAAGATGGGAGAGGGAGATGGAGAGAGGGGTGGGGTGGGGAGCATTCTAGGGGGTGGTGTGAAGCACCGTGCAGAATCTAAAATAGAGCCTGGCCTGGGAGCGATGTCCTCATGTTTTGATTTTTTACCTCCCTTCTCCCAATGTCTCTGAAGAAAGCCACTTTAACCCCAAATGTTGGCTTACTAGATTTTGGAAGCAGATAATATTTGAATAGAAGTGGATAATATTTTAAGTATATAAAGAGAAACTTAAATATTTAAAAGTAAATGTTTTAAATGGTAGGCAATATTTCAACTAAAGTTTTATTCCTTACTACTCAGTTTGGTGAATTCAGTTCAGTGCATGGTACCAGAGGAGGAGCATTAACTCCATCCAGATGACAGCAGCCCCCCTCCACAAACACCCATGCATATTGACACACGTGCACACTAACATACATGCACACTAACGTGCACACGTGAGCAGTAACCTGCATGTACCTGTGCACCCCAACATACATGTACACACAGAGACAGGCACACATACATGTGACACAATGTGACAGCCTTGCTTGGGTTAAGTCTCATTCTAGAAAGTATTTTTTTGTTTTTAAACTATTTCAATCTTTATTGTAGGTTAACAGTTACATGTGCAGGTTTGTTACATGGATATACTGCATGAGGCTGAGGTTTGGGGTACGAATGATCCTGACGTCCAGGTACTAAGCATAGTACCCAATAGGATCCTGTCAGGTACTGAGTGTAGTACCCAATAGGACATAGCACCCACTCAGCCCCCTCCTCCCTAGCAACAAGGAGGTGGTCCAGGGCTGCATTTCCCAGAAGGTTTCCTTTTTTTGCACTGATTTGGTCAAGGAAGACAGGGTGTTTTAAAGGTAGAAAGATCTAACCACTCTAAAAACAATCACAGGTTAAAGTGCAGGTAGGTGGAACACAGCAGTGAGATTTGCACTTAACGTTTAAGCTGAATAGCATTAATTCTGTTCACCAAAAATGTCCTGAATGATGTGCTCACGGCACTGAGGAAGGCAGGCACATGTGTCGGCCTGCATTTGCTCAGAACCTATTACCAACTTCATGGAACTATAATGGCTTAAACTTCTCAGCTTATCTTTATGCCTGGCTCAAATTTTGCATGTTAAAGCCCACAAATTAAAACAGCCACATGCTGGCACGCAGGACCAGCTCTGCCCCAAGTGAGGGGCAGGGGGCATGTGGGGTCACAAAAGCCAGCGCTGCTCTACTGGGACTGGTCAGCCCGTGGTCTAGTCCTCCGCTTCTTCCATGAGTGGAGACACAAAATGACTGAATAGGATCGCATCCTGAGACGAGCTCGGTGTACTAGGCAACGCTGAGTTGCCTGGGAACGTGATTCAGCCTGGTTTCCGTTTCCCCTAATGAATCCCACTCCTTGGTTACTGATTGAATCAGGCAACGTCTCCAGGCCTCTGCGTGTCCCACACAAGGGCGAGCCCACTGCACCAATGAAAAGGCACGAATTCTCATCCCACTGAGGAGCCACCAGCTCCATAAATAATTTTTCTTTTTTACCACTTTGAAAATGGCAAAGAGGCTAATCCAACCTGTCATGTTCTGAGATAAAAGATGAAAAACTTCCTTTGCAACTATTTTCCCAGGAAATACAGAAATTTTGTCTAAATCCATGGTAAAAATAAAATCTCTAAAGATGAAAGGTATGCATACATTTAAATAAAAAACAAGTCCTCTGGCAGCAGAATAATGACTCCCAAAGAAGTCTACACTGTGATCTTCAGAAGCTGAGAATTGTGACCTCACATGGCAGAGGGACTTTGCAGAGGGGAGAAGCCGAGGGTCCTGAGATGAGACAGGGGTGATCCTGGACTAGCCATGGCCCACTCTAATCACGAGAGTCCTTAAGCCAGAGAACCTTGAGCCACAGGTGCAGCATCAGAGATGTCCCCACCCCACCCTCTGCTGCTGGCTTTGCACACAGAGGTGGGGCCACAAGCCAAGGCAAGCATAGGACCCTCCAAAGCTGGGAAACACTGAGAAACAGGTCCCCCCAGAACCTCAAGAGGAGCTGGCCTGGCTGACGCCTGGATTTTAGCCCACCAAGACCCCTGTTGGACTTCCGACCTCTAGAACTCTAAGATAATAAATGTATATTGGTTAAGCTAAGAAGTGTGTGGTAATTTGTTACAGCAAAGAGCCTGAATTCTCTCAGGAAATGGGTACTGGAGTGCTGACTCCCCGAGTGTGCCTTTCCAAAGTCTTAGGAATAACTGGGTGATGTCACCACTACTCTGACAGAGCTCTCAGGCATCAGCATTAATCATATGTCTGCCATTTTTTAGAAACACTGTGAACACACCATGAAGACAGGTAAGCCCTGTCTCAACCCCAGTGCTGCTCGCAGGGATGATGGGAGGATGTGGTGCTTGTCAGAGGTGTTTACTGGGTTTACACCTTCATCTACACAAACTTGAAATCCAGATCAGTGTGCTGTGTGAGAAACCAGAGTGAATGAGGGGCCCTGTAGCCATCATCCCATTACAAATAACTGACTCCCAGGAGGAAGAGCCCACCCCATGTCCATACACCCCGTGCCATCTCTCTCCTCCTAGTTGATCCCACAGTGTCTTCACTGCTCAGCCCCCGCCCAAAGCTGAGCATGGTCTCCTGTCAGGGACCAGCAGAGGCTCTCAGCGTGTGCTGCCTACTGCAGCTGACATTCTTACACAAACACAGTCGTCCTCACTTCCTCCACAGGCACTCTGAAAAGGGAAATAAAGCTTTAACATAAGTGTTTATCAAAAAAATCAATGCAAAAGAAAAGTGACAAGTGGATATCCTATGACCACAATTAACATTTTCCCAAAATACAAAGATAATGTGACATTAGAAAACTTTTAGTAGTATCATTTCTCAGTAAATACAACAGTGGATTCACCAATCAGAGGCAGAGACAAGCAAAGACTTGACTTACAGATACACCTAAATAAATCCAGAAGAATGCCGGAGATGACTGTAAACAATAAAATTTAAATGTGACATCTGGAAACTGGATCCCTTCCTTACACCTTATATAAAAATTAATTCAAGATGGATTAAAGATTTAAATGTTAGACCTAAAACCATAAAAACCCTACAAGTAAACCTAGGCAATACCATTCAGGACATAGGCATGGGCAAGGACTTCATGACTAAAACACCAAAAGCAATGGCAACAAAAGCCAAAATAGACAAATGGGATCTAATTAAACTAAAGAGCTTCTGCACAGCAAAAGAAACTACCATCAGAGTGAACAGGCAACCTAAAGAATGGGAGAAAATTTTTGCAATCTACCCATCTGACAAGGTCTAATATCCAGAATTTACAAGGAACTTAAACAAATTTACAAGAAAAAAACAAACAACCCCATCAAAAAGTGGGCAAAGGACATGAACAGACACTTCTCAAAAGAAGACATTTATGCAACCAACATATGAAGAAAAGCTCATCATCACTCATCATCAGAGGACTGCAAATCAAAATCACTTTGAGATGCCATCTCACGCCAGTCAGAATGGTGATTATTAAAAAGTCTAGAAACAACAGATGTGGGTGAGGCTGTGGAGAAATAGGAACAGTTTTATACCGTTGGTGGGAATGTAAATTAGTTCAACCATTATGGAAGACAGTGTGGTCATTCCTAAGGATCTAGAACTAGAAATACCATTTGACCCAGTGATCTCATTACTAGGTATATACCCAAAGGATTATAAATCATACTACTATAAAGACATATGCACATGTATGTTTACTGCAGCACTATTAACAATAGCAAAGAGTTGGAACCAACTCAAATGTCCATCAATGATAGAGACTGGATTAAGAAAATGTGGCACATATACACCATGGAATACTATGCAGCCATAAAAAAGGATGAGTTCATGTCCTTTGCAGGGACATGGATGAAGCTGGAAACCATCATTCTGAGCAAACTATCACAAGGACAGAAAACCAAACACTGCATGTTCTCACTCATAGGTGGGAACTGAACAATGAGAACATGTGGACACAGGGCAGGGAACATCACACACTGGGGCCTGTCAGGGGCTGGGGGACTGGGGTTGGGATAGCATTAGGAGAAATACCTAATGTAAATGACAAGTTGATGTGTACAGCAAACCAACACGGCACATGTATATACTTATGTAACAAACCTGCACGTTGTGCACATGTACCCTAGAACTTAAAGTATTTAAAAAAAAAAAAAAAGAAAAAAGTAACAGCTGGACTGAGCATGGTGACTCACGCCTGTAATCCCAGCACTTTGGGAGGTGAAGGCTGGCAGATCACCTGAGGTCAGGAGTTCAAGACCAGCCTGGCCAACATGGTGAAACCCTGTCTCTACTATAAGTACAAAAAAATTACCCAGGTATGGTGGCCCGTGCCTGTAATCACAGCTACTTGGGAGGCTGAGGCAGGAGAACTGCTTGAACCCAGGAGGCGGAGGCTGCAGTGAGCTGAGATTGTGTCACTGCCCTCCAGCCTGGGTGACAGAACAAGACTTCATCTCAAAAAAAAAAAAAAAAGAAAAAGTTACAGCTGAATGTTTAAATAGGGTTTGTTGGCAAAGAAAGGCTTTTAAAGTAAGGCACCAAAGTCAGATATTTTACTTCTTACATAAGAAACAAAATAACTCAAATGGCAATCTGAGAAACAAAAATACTTGAATTGTAAATATATGAAAAAAGGTTAATACCTCGTTTTGATTTCAAAAGAACAAAATAAATATCCTAATAATATTGAAATGAGAAAATAGACCATGCAAGGAATGCACCAAAAAAAAAAAAAAAAAAA
>NW_012109252.1:3512312-3514598 GCF_000951045.1 Mandrillus leucophaeus
ATGCCTATGTCAAAATGTCTCATGTACCCCATAAACATATACATCTACAATGTACCCACAAAAATTAAAACTTAAAAATTAAATAAAAAGCAAATGTGACATGTACAATATTGGTGAGAGGGCAAATAGGTACATTTACCTAGAAACTATATTAAAACTTTACAATGAAGATCTTTAAAAATCTCCACACCTTTTGAAATATTTTAAGTCCCAAGAGCTATTCTAAGGAAATAATTAAGTACCCAAATAGAGGTAATTTATCTAAGCATTATTTACATCACTGGAGAATTGAACATTGTTGTCAATAACGAGAGACTGGTACATAAACTGAGGTGTGCCCATGTTATGGGGAACCTCATAGCTATGAACACATTTTGAATATTTGATTGACAAGGAAAGTACCATAATATACTGTAGTTATTATAATAGGCACAAGATATCTATTTTCATTAATATAAACTGTGAACCTATATGTGACTAAGAACATAGAAAATGTGGAAAGTAAACCAAAATGTCAATAACAATCATCTCTGAACCTTCCATCTTTTCTTCATTTTGTTAATTTTTCTATGGTAAGACATATTGCTTATATAGTTTGAAAAAAGAAATAACTAACAAAACAATTTATGGTTTTCACAATTTCTAGAAGTAAAGCTCTGAATTTGATAGAAAGTACTTTTACCTTTATAATGTGTATGCTTACTTTTAAATAATAAACTTGTTTCCTAACTTGTTGAAGTAAAAGTCTTAGAATTCTTTACTTATAAATAGGCACAATGGGTATTCATCATCCCATACCCAGAAGGCCTTGTAATAAGACAAGTGTTCTCTCTCCTTGAGAAACAGAGAGACCTCGGGGCATTTGGTCAAAGCTTGTCACCTTCATGGGTGATTAAATGGGACAGGTGGAACAAACTTCATCAGGGTCAAAAAAGAGACTGACAAACCTGAACTAGAACTCGGTTTCCGACAGCCAGGCAAATATTGGTTACTTTCACACATGCTGCCTCCACTTCATTTTGTAACATGAGAAACTGGATTCCTTACCACTCTAACAGGCAACGTCAGTTATCTCACAGTGTTCTTGCTAGTTAAGGGAGAAATGGAAGAAAACACTATGGATTTCTCCTGGTTTCGCCTCATAAACAATGAAACCAAATTGGACTCGTGGGTTTAATTAAAAAAAATTAGGTTTGTCAAAGCTAAACACACTTTAAAAAATTAGAAGCCATTCCCAAACCCTAACTAAAAGCCAATGATTCATTACCCAGTAGAAATAAAAAAAAATATTTTAATACAGAGTTGCTTTTTGGTACATGATTACATATAGACACTTAAGATAATAAATGTGTCATCCTTAGTTTCTTTTTCACATAGTCTTTGTCTCTGAGCAACATAGATCTATTCAGTTACCTGGAGGAAAGAGAATTTTCTTTTGCAAAATAAATTAGATTTCTTCATTCAGAATTATTGTGGGTTGACCCAGAACTAATGCAAAGAATTCATGCTATAATTTATCTTATTTCAGATGAGACAAAATATCAAAATGCAGTCATTCTTATGCTTGTCTAAACACAACAGAAATGTAAATACTGGTCTAAGTTCTGCATGAAGATTGCAACTGCAATAATTACCACAGAAAGGGTTATAAATGCAATTACTTACACTGAACTATCATATCATTGAAATAATCATTTGAATAAGTTCAGTAGGTTGTCTCAAAGACATTTTATTGTTATTCCCAAAAGTCCAAATGTGTATTTTAAAAATAATCCATTTAAATGAATTTACATGCAAGTCTGCTACCATTCAATGCCCTAAGAACACCCATGAAAAATCCTCACACTGAAGACGAACAGTTCTATATCAAGGTTATATTATCTCCTTACCCTTCTTATTCACACTCCAGAAGACACCTAAGTGTTATAGGTTAGGTAATAAAAGAAGCCTTTTTCAGCATTTTGGTCTGGATGATTCTTGGCTGTGGGGCCGTCCAGGCACTGTAGGCTGCTCGGTGGCATCTTCCACCATGACCCATCGGATGCTGGAAGTAAACGTCCTCCAACCGTGTGACCAAAAATGTCTCCCCACCTGGCCAAATGTCCCCGGGGACAAAACTGCCCCCATTTAGAACCACTGCCACAAGGGGAAACAGCGTACGTCCCCAGAGATGTGGGGCAAGCCCTCCCCTAGTTGTGAAACACCTCCTGTAGTGAGAGGAACACCTCCTCTGCCTCCTCTAGCGAGGGAAGCACCTCCTCTGCCTCCTCTAGCGAGGGGAGCACC
>NW_012109252.1:3514723-3517921 GCF_000951045.1 Mandrillus leucophaeus
CTCCTCTGGCGAGGGGAGCACCTCCTCTGCCTCCTCTGGCGAGGGGAGCACCTCCTCTGCCTCCTCTAGTGAGGGGAGCACCTCCTCTGTCTCCTTTAGCGAGACGGCATGGAAAGCCCGGATGTTTCTACGAAAACATTCATGAGAAAAACTGGCGGGAGGCTGGGAAATGAGGACACCCCTCAGTTTCTCTCTTCTTCCTCAAATCCACATAAATGACAGAGGTCTAAGAAGAAATCCCCAACATAGCTGGGACACAGGAACATGCAGGCCACCGATGAAACACAGCACCGAGGTCCCTCAAGCAGCAGGAGAGACAAGTCAGCCTGACCGAGTGAAGCACAGACGGGCAGAGAGGGCTGCGAGAGGGGTCGCGGGCCCCTCGAGACACCAGGCTGCAGCCACAGGCAGAAGGCAGGGCTCCCAGCTAATTCTGCTCAGCAAAACAGTTACTCCCAAGAATGTCACAGAACACAAAATACCCAGCACCCAAAAAGGTGGAAATTCACAGGGAAACTCTGTAACACTAAATGCCTGTGGGGAAAGTCTCACATCTCTGACCTCAGCTTTGACCTTTAAAAAACCTGAAAAAGAAGAGCAAATTAAAACCAAAGTGAATGAAAGGAAGGAAATCATAAAGACCAGGACAGACATGAGCGAAGCAGGGAATGTAAACATAACAATGAAAATCAGTAAAACCAAGCCCAAAGGAAGGAAATCTGGACATCAAAGAGGTATCTGCATGCCCATGTTTACTGCAGCTCTGTTTACAACAGCCAAGATCTGGAATCCACCTAAGTGTCCATCCACAGACAAATGGATACAGAAAATGTACACATACACAGTGGAGTACTATGCAGCCATAAAAAAGAATGAGATCCTGTCATTTGCAGTAATATGGATGGAACTGGAGTTCATTGTGGTACGTGAAATAAACTGGGCACAGAAAGATGAACACAGCATGTTCTCAATTATTTGTGGGGGCAAAAATTAAAACCCTGAACTCATGGAGATAGAGCAGAAAGATGGTTACCAGGGTAGTGGAGGGTAAGAAGGGCTGGTTAATGCACATAAAAATATAGTCAGATAGAATGAATAAAATCTAGTATTTGATGCCACAACAGGGTGACTACAGTCAACAGTAATTTCTTGTATGTTCCAAAATAACTAAAAGGGTATAATTGATTGTTTATAACACAGAGTAAAGATAAGTGCTTCAGGTGATGGATACGTTTTTATCCTGATGTGATTATTTTGAAGTGCATGCCTGTATCAAAATATCCCAAGTACCCCATAAATAAATACACCTAATAGGTACCCACAATAATTAAAAATTTTTAAAAAAGAAAATCAATGAGACCAAAACCTGGTTCATTGATAAAATCAACAAAATGGATAAACCTCAGGCTGAAAAGGAAGAACTGCGAGAAGACCCAAATTAGCAACATCTGGAATGAGAGGGACGATGTCGTTAGAGATAATAAAGGAACACGATGAACCTCATGCTAACAAAGTTTCTCAGTGGGCAGGGACGCTTTGCCCACAGGACTTGGCAGTGCTGAAGACTGCCTAGCACTCACTGCTGGAGGGAAGTGCGGCCGCCTCTGGGCAGAGGCCAGCAGCTGTGGAACGGCCTCCACACCCAGGAAAGCCCACAACAGAGAACTCTCTGATCCCAAATCCAAACCGTGGTGCCCATTCATCCTAAAGGTGTGCAGGTTCCCACAGAAGCTCCACCCTCCCAAGGTAGAATCTAACAGAACAGCCTGATTCAGCAGCTGTGTGGCCGAACCACAGGCACGTGGGTCTCAGGCGTCGAGGGCACGTATCTGTCCTGACAGCCGTACAGTAGCAGAGACCCTGCAGACGGTTCTGTGGGGTCATTTTGGGGACAGTGAGGGCAGAGGAAGAACCCTCCTTTGGCCGGGTCCACAGTGAGTTCTGGGGGTCTCTCAAGCCGGCTCCTGCAGGATGTGGTGGGAATCTCACTCGCACCTGGAGCCAACACAGGGGGCTGCTTGTCCCGCAGCCAGAAGTCATCGAGACATCGCTCCAGAGACTGCCACGGAGGTGAGCGGCCCCTCTCAAAACCTCTGTCTCCTGTCCCCTGATGCCCTGCGGCTTCCATGTCCCCTCAGGGAGTGAGGTGCCAGGGGACATGCGGGATGCTCCATGAATTGCAGCTGGAGGCTGAGCTGCCTGTGACACCAGACCAGGGGGCAGAAAGGAAGTGGGTGTGACCACGTCCCTGGGGTGCAGGAGAGCCTCTGCTGCTGCTGATGCGGGCAGCGTGTCCAGAACCGGGGTCCTCTGAATCGCTGGTTCTACCACACTTACCAAGCCTTGCAGAGGATGGCAGTGACCCCAGTGACCCCACACAGAAGGAACCACCAGGAGGTCAGCAGTCGTCTTCACCAGAGGGAAAGCTCCCGGAGCCAGGACTGGGACCAGGACAAGGGGAACACAGGTGGGGGTGGGGACAGGAGTCATGAACACCGGGTCCTCAAACCATAAAGGCTGCCCGTAACACTGCTGTGTCATGTAGATACTTATACATCAAAACTAAGCCAGCACGCTCCCTCATTTCCTGCAGGGAACCCTGGCAGCATCTAAATCGAGAGGGGCTGTGCTGACCCAGAGAAAGAAGAAGGAATGCGCCCGGGCATGGTGGGCTCACACCTGCAATTCCAGCACTGTGGGAGGCCGAAGACATCGTTTGAGCCCAGGAGTTCAAGACCAGCCTGCGCAACGTGGCAAAACCCCTTCTCTACAAAAACTACAAAAATTAGCCAGGCATGGTGGCAAGTACTTGTAGGCCCAGCTACTCAGGAGGCAGAGGTGAGAGGATCACCTGAGCCCAGGAGGTTGAGGCTGCAGTGAGCCATGATGGTACCACTGCATTCCAGCCTGAGTGACAGCGGGAGAAAAGAAGAAAGAAGGAAGAAGGAAAAAGGAAGAGGAGGAGTAAGAAGAAAGGAAAGAAGAAGGAATGTTGTCCCAGGATCCTTTAGGAGTTAGGGGACATGACAAATGCAACTCACTTCCCCTTTGGGATAAGGCTAAGTGGGAGCCCATCTTATAAGGGATAGCTGTGTCTCACAGGAGCTGCCGTTGACATCACACAACAAGAGAACAAGAGGACAGCCTGGGTGGATGGACCCAGGCCGCAGACTCTGGGCCTCCCCGGTCCTGGCTGCC
>NW_012109252.1:3517971-3522989 GCF_000951045.1 Mandrillus leucophaeus
GAACCACAGGCACGTGGGTCTCAGGCGTCGAGGGCACGTATCTGTCCTGACAGCCGTACAGTAGCAGAGACCCTGCAGACGGTTCTGTGGGGTCATTTTGGGGACAGTGAGGGCAGAGGAAGAACCCTCCTTTGGCCGGGTCCACAGTGAGTTCTGGGGGTCTCTCAAGCCGGCTCCTGCAGGATGTGGTGGGAATCTCACTCGCACCTGGAGCCAACACAGGGGGCTGCTTGTCCCGCAGCCAGAAGTCATCGAGACATCGCTCCAGAGACTGCCACGGAGGTGAGCGGCCCCTCTCAAAACCTCTGTCTCCTGTCCCCTGATGCCCTGCGGCTTCCATGTCCCCTCAGGGAGTGAGGTGCCAGGGGACATGCGGGATGCTCCATGAATTGCAGCTGGAGGCTGAGCTGCCTGTGACACCAGACCAGGGGGCAGAAAGGAAGTGGGTGTGACCACGTCCCTGGGGTGCAGGAGAGCCTCTGCTGCTGCTGATGCGGGCAGCGTGTCCAGAACCGGGGTCCTCTGAATCGCTGGTTCTACCACACTTACCAAGCCTTGCAGAGGATGGCAGTGACCCCAGTGACCCCACACAGAAGGAACCACCAGGAGGTCAGCAGTCGTCTTCACCAGAGGGAAAGCTCCCGGAGCCAGGACTGGGACCAGGACAAGGGGAACACAGGTGGGGGTGGGGACAGGAGTCATGAACACCGGGTCCTCAAACCATAAAGGCTGCCCGTAACACTGCTGTGTCATGTAGATACTTATACATCAAAACTAAGCCAGCACGCTCCCTCATTTCCTGCAGGGAACCCTGGCAGCATCTAAATCGAGAGGGGCTGTGCTGACCCAGAGAAAGAAGAAGGAATGCGCCCGGGCATGGTGGGCTCACACCTGCAATTCCAGCACTGTGGGAGGCCGAAGACATCGTTTGAGCCCAGGAGTTCAAGACCAGCCTGCGCAACGTGGCAAAACCCCTTCTCTACAAAAACTACAAAAATTAGCCAGGCATGGTGGCAAGTACTTGTAGGCCCAGCTACTCAGGAGGCAGAGGTGAGAGGATCACCTGAGCCCAGGAGGTTGAGGCTGCAGTGAGCCATGATGGTACCACTGCATTCCAGCCTGAGTGACAGCGGGAGAAAAGAAGAAAGAAGGAAGAAGGAAAAAGGAAGAGGAGGAGTAAGAAGAAAGGAAAGAAGAAGGAATGTTGTCCCAGGATCCTTTAGGAGTTAGGGGACATGACAAATGCAACTCACTTCCCCTTTGGGATAAGGCTAAGTGGGAGCCCATCTTATAAGGGATAGCTGTGTCTCACAGGAGCTGCCGTTGACATCACACAACAAGAGAACAAGAGGACAGCCTGGGTGGATGGACCCAGGCCGCAGACTCTGGGCCTCCCCGGTCCTGGCTGCCACAGGCTCCCAAATGGCCTCCCTGCACTTCTGACAGCTCCCCGTGCTGCAAATGACCCCTTTCCAAAGTGCAAGACAAAACGAAAACAAACATCAACAAAAACGTTTTGATCGACATCTCTGGCAGCTGGAGGCAGGCGCCATAGCTGTATCCTGACACCCACACATCCCTGCTGGGGTGCGTGTCCCAGGAAGGGGTCTGTGCAGAGCTCTCCGGGGTCTCCTGTTGAGCCCCACACTGCTGGAGCTGACGGAGGTCCAGGGTCTATGGGATGCCTGATTTCCTTTTTAACAAGTTTTCTTCTGCTTAAACCCACCAGAGTGAGTCTTTTCTTGGCCATCAAGCACCCTAACTAACTCACAGGACAAATAAGCAATTGCCCCTAGCTGGTTACAGGGAGTTTCAGTGGAGAGTTGACGAGCATACTGTGGACTGTCTTTTCTGATCAGAGGGGAAAGCAGATATCAAAAAATAATAATGAATTCAAGCTCGCCTTACAACTCCTCAGAAGCTGTACACAGAGCTCCCAAAATCCCAGAACAAGAGCTGCCTGTTCCTGGGGTGGCAATTTGGTCTGGCAACCTGAAGTCAACACCATCTTCTGAGGCCACCAAGTAGGTACAGAAAGTATCGGAACCCTGAGCCAGAACGTGTGAAGCTGCCACCAAGTGAGACGTAAAAGAAGGAAAGAAACAGAAGGAGATGACAGGGCAGCGGCAGCAACATGGCCCCCCTGAAATTTAGACATTTCCATCAGTGCAAAACACTTCTGGAATAAGAAATAAGATTGTATTATATATAATCCTCTCTTCCCTTCGACAAATCACGTGAAATGCCGCCTCCGTGACCGTGTGCTTCACCCACTGGCACTGCAGCAGGTAAACTGACAAAACCCTCCTCTCGAATATGCTCTTGTGGGTCTGGGGACTGCAGGAGGTGGGCACGGCTCCCTGGACAGTCCCTGCAGCACCCGGCAGCGGTCACTGTAGTATCCACAGCCCCAGGATGCTGTTGTCTGAAGGCTGTGTCCCGTCTCACCATGCCCAGGCCTGTGGCCGTGCACTCCTGTTTCCCCACATACCACCAGCTTCCACAGGAAAGCTCTTGGAAAGCCACTGGAAAACAGTTCACACTGCTATTGAAAAACTCCATTCTGGCAGTATCTGGGGACAATCTGCAGTCACGCGTACTCTCGGTGAATGCACGGATTCATTCGGAGCACAGGCAGTGACACGGCCCAGCTCCTACCCTCCATCAGGCCTCCCGAATTTCTCAACATTCTGTCACCACTGCCAATGACACCAGAGCAACAAACACTGTGCACAGGAGAAGTTTGTAAACACAGCTCCGTTTGAACAGAGAAACATCCAGCGGAAGCTGTGCGCAGTGTCCGCAGCCTCTCCTGCTTCTGCTCCAGGAACACTCACCCCTCGGCCTTACCACGCCTGGCTGCCTGGCTCTTTCCAAGTCTGGCCAGGCCCCTGTCATCCCTGTGCCCCCTCCCCAGGTGGAGCGCCCATCACAGCAGGCAGGAAGCAAATGCTGGGTAAGGACCGCAGGACGGACACACAAAGGAAGCAAGAGCAAGATCACACTGTACCTGAGCAGTCCCCATTGTGGCTGGGCTGGGCGCAGGCAGAGGGTCCGCAGCCGCGAGGGAAGCCGCACAGGGCTAGGGCCAAGCCTCGGATGGCGAGAAAGCCTAGGTGAAGAATGGATAGAGATGGGGAAAATGTGATAAAAAGGGCAAATAACCTCCCCCATGGAAAAAACAAAACAAAACAAAAACATGGAAAGTACATTAAAAAGTGAGACTAAGCAATAATTAATCAGCTGAAAAGAGCAATATGGCAAGAAGAAGCAGGCATAGAAACTGTACATAAAAATCACCACCAAGTGTTCGTACACCAGACCATGGAATGGCGCGCCGCGTGAGTGGATCCAGGATGTATGGTCGTGGAAACTACTATTTCCATTCTAAAGCAGGATTTGAAATGATAATAACATACGTTTACCATCTCGAAATATTGAACCAAAGAAAAATAATGAAACCATACTTTAAATCAGGAGTTATGATGATTTCTTATATAATTTGATGATAAAAATGGTATCTGTGAGCTTAGTCCAGTCCTGCAAAGAACCAAACAGATTCCAAGAAACAAGCAGTACCAGAGAATATTAATAATTGATCATTTTCTTTCCAGGACACAAAAATGCTATGTACCCAGATGAAATTCAGTGTAGCATGTTTTTAAAAAGAAGGTGCTAATATATGATTTTTGATAAATTACAAAATTCCGTGCTCATTTTTTCCATGGCATACTAATGCATGAAATTATTATTCCCCGCCAGAAATGAATCGGAGGAAGAACGAACACTTGTGTTTTTTCTAAGGAGACTTACTAGGTTTATAAAGTTATATTGGAAAGATACGCCACTCTTCTCACTGAGCTGGTGATTGCAAAACACTCTCCTACATACACTTTATATAGCCTTAAACACCATGACAAAAGTCACATCACAGGACTCTGCAGACACCCCCCAGCACCAGCTCAGAGCCTGTAGCTTCACTGGGTGGCTGGACCCAGAAGAGCAAACACAATCACTACGGTTTGGTCCCCAGGAAGCCACATACCTAAGGGAAGCCACATCAAGGGAGCACCCCATTGGAGAAAAGAATCTGAACAGCAGCCCTTGAATCCCAGATCTTCCCTCTGA
The DNA here is from genome assembly GCF_000951045.1 of Mandrillus leucophaeus. Taxonomy (NCBI): domain Eukaryota; kingdom Metazoa; phylum Chordata; class Mammalia; order Primates; family Cercopithecidae; genus Mandrillus; species Mandrillus leucophaeus. Next base: position 3,522,100 of record NW_012109252.1, read on the forward strand.
CGTAGTCTACCCAAATGAGAAGGAACCAGAAAAACAATTCTGATAACAGGATAAAACAAGGTTATTTAACACCCCCAAAAGATCATATTACCTCACCAGCAATGGATCCAAACCAAGAAGAAATCTCTGATTGCCAGAAAAAGAATCCAGGTAAATTATTAAGCTAATCAAGGAGGCACCAGAGAAAGCTGAAGTCCAACTAACAAAATGAAAAAACATAATACAGGATATGAAAGAAACCTTCTTCAGTGAAATAGATAGCATAAATGAAAAACAATCATAAGTTCTGGAAATCAAGTACAAACTTAGAGAAATGCAAAATGCACTGGAAAATCTCAGCAATAGAATCGAACAAGCTGAAGAAAGAACTTCAGAGCTTAAGACAAGGCTTTCAAATTAGCCCAACCCATCAAAGACAAAGAAAATATAACTTTTTTTTTTTTTGAGACAGAGTCTCACTCTGTCGCCCAGGCTGGAGTGCAGTGGCATGATCTCCGCTCACTACAAGGTCTGCCTCCCAGGTTCAGGCCCTTCTCCTGCCTCAGCCTCCTGAGGAACTGGGATTATAGGTGCCTGCCACCACACCCGGCTAATTTTTTTTTAATTTTTAATAGAGACAGGCTTCCACCATGTTAGCCAGGATGGTCTCGATCTCCTGACCTCATGATCTGCTCAATATGAACAAAGCCTCTAAGTTTGGGACTGTGTTAAATGTCCAAACCTAAGAATAATTGCTGTTTCCAGGGAAGAAGAGAAATCTAACCATTTGGAAAACATATCTGAGGGAACAATCAACGAAAACTTCCTGGCTTTGCTAGAGATCTAGACACTCAAATACAAGAATCTCAAAGAACACATGGGAAATTCATCACAAAAAGATCACCTTCGGC
>NW_012109252.1:3524844-3525846 GCF_000951045.1 Mandrillus leucophaeus
AGTATTTCTAGCGGCCTCTTCAACAAAAGAACTTCAGCACACGTCCCTTCCCTCCAGGCTCACATCTCCCTCACCCTCACCCTGCTCTGATATTGCTGTCTCTTATACACATCTAGATGTGTATAAGAGACAGCAATAAATGTGATATACCACATAGACAGAATTAAAACCAAAAATCCCATGATCATCTCAATAGATGCAGAAAAAGTATTTGACAAAATCTAGCATCGCTGTATGATTAAAACCCTCAACAAAATCAGCATAGAAGGGACATTCCTTAAGGTAATAAAAGCCATCTATGACACACCCACTCAAACATTATATTGAATGGGGAAAAGTTGAAAGCATTACCCCTGAGAACCTGAACAAGACAAGAATGACCACTGTCACCACTTCTATTCAACATAGTAGTGAAAGTCCTAGCCAGAGCAATCTGACAAGAGAAAGAAAGAAAGGGCATCCAAATTGGTAAAGAGGAAGACAAACTGTCACTGTTTGCTGATGATATGATCATATACCTAGAAAACCCTAAAGACTCATCCAGAAAGCTCCTAGAACTGGTAAATGAATTCAGCAAAGGTTTCAGGATACAAAATTAATGGACACAAATCAGTAGTTCTGCTATACACCAACAGTGATCAAGCTAAGAATCAACTCAAGAACTCAATCCCTTTCACAATAGCTTGAAACAAAAATAAAGTAAAATACTTAGGAATATACCTAACCAAGGAGGCAAAAGACCTCTACAAGGAAAACTACAAAATACTGCTGAAAGATATCATAGATGACCCAAACAAACAGAAACACATTCCATGCTCATGGATGGGTAGAATCAATATTGTGAAAATAACCATACTGCCAAAAGCAATCTACAAATTCAATGTAATTCACATCAAAATACCACCACCATTCTTCACAGAATTAGAAAAAACAATTCTAAAATTCACATGGAACCAAAAAAGAGCCCACATAGCCAAAGCAAGACTAAGCAAAAAGAACAAA
>NW_012109252.1:3529241-3531563 GCF_000951045.1 Mandrillus leucophaeus
TGGGACTGTGTTAAATGTCCAAACCTAAGAATAATTGCTGTTTCCAGGGAAGAAGAGAAATCTAACCATTTGGAAAACATATCTGAGGGAACAATCAACGAAAACTTCCTGGCTTTGCTAGAGATCTAGACACTCAAATACAAGAATCTCAAAGAACACATGGGAAATTCATCACAAAAAGATCACCTTCGGCACACAGTCATCAGGTTATCCAAAGTCAAGACAAAGGAAACAATTTTAAGAGCTGTGAGGCAAAAGCATCAGGTAACCTATAAAGGAAAACCCATCAGATTAACAGCAGATTTCTCAGCAGAAACCCTACAAACTAGAAGGCACTGGGGTACTATTTTTAGCCTCCTTAAACAAAAAAAATTATCAGCCAAGAATTTTGCATCCAGTAATACTAAGCTTCATAAATGAAAGAAAGATACACTCTTTTCCAGATAAACAAATGCTGAGATAATTCCCCACTACCAAGCCAGCACTCTAAGAACTGCTACAAGGAACTTTAAATCTTGAAATAAATCCTTGAAATACACCAAAATAGAACTCCTTGAAGCATAAATCTCACAGGACCTATTACACGTAACAATAACACAATAAAAAAAAAAAAAACCCAAGGTATTCAGGCAACAAATAGCATGATGAATGGAATAGTACCTCACATCTCAATACTAACATTGAATGTAAATGGCCTAAATGCTCCACTTAAAAGATACAGAATGGTAAAATGAATAAGAATTCACCAACCAAGTTTCTTCTGTCTTCAGGAGACTCACCTAACACATAAGGACTCACGTAAACTTAACACAAAGGAGTGGAAGAAATATTCAATATGCAAATGGACATCAAAAGCAAGCAGGAGTCACTATTCTTGTATCAGACAAAACAAACTTTACAGCAACAGCATTTTAAAAAGACAAAGATAGGCATTATATACTGACAAAAGGACTAGTCCAACAGGAAAATACCACAATTCTAAATATATATGTACCTAACACTGAAGCTCCCAAATTTATAAAACAATGGCAACTACATCTAAGAAATTAGATAGATGAAAACACAGTAAGAGTGGGGGACTTTAATACTTCACTGACAGCACTACACAGATCATCAAGACAGAAAGTCAACAAAGAAACGATGGACTTAAACTATACCTTACAACAAATGGACTTAACAGATATTTACAGAACATTCTACCCAACAACTACAGAATATGCATTATGTTCATCAGCACATTGAACATTCTCCAAGACAGACCACATGATAGGCCAGAAAACAAGTCTCAGTAAATTTAAGAAAACCAAAATTATATCAAGTACTCTCTCAGAACACAGTGCAATAAAATTGGAAACCAACTCCAGAAGGAACCCTCAAAATCATTCAAATACATGGAAATTAAATAAACTGCTCCTGAATGACTGTGGGGTCAAAAATGAAATTAAGATGGAAATGAAAAAATTCTTTGACTGAACGATAATAGTGACATAACCTATGAAAACTTCTGGGATACAGCAAAAGCAGTGCTAAGAGGAAAGTTCATAGCATTAAATGCCTACATCAAAAGTCTGAAAGAGCACAAACAGACAATCTAAGGTCATACCTCATGGAACCGGAGAAACAAGAATAATCCAAACCCAAACCCAGCAGAAGTAAAGAAATAATGAAGAACAGAGCAGAACTAAACTAAACTAAAACAAACAGAAAACACAATACAAAAGATAAAACAAAAAGCTGGTTCTTTGAAAAGATAAATAAAATTCATAGACCATTAGCAAGATTAAACAAGAAAAGAAGAGAGAAGATCCAAATAAGCTCAATTAGAAACAAAACGGAAGATATTACAACAGATACCACAGAAATATAAAAGATCATTCAAGGCTACTATGAACACCTTTATGCACATAAACTAGAAAACCTAGAGGAGATGGATAAATTCCTGGAAATATACAGCCCTCCTAGATTAAACCAGAAAGATATAGAATCTCTGAACAGACCAGTAACAAGCAGCAAGATTGAAACAATAAAAAACAAATTGCCACAAAAAAAAAAAAAGTCCAGGACCAGACAGATTCACAGCTGAATTCTATCAGATATTCAAAGAAGAATTGGTACCGATCCTATTGACACTATTCCAAAGACAGAGAAAGAGAGAATCCTCCCTAAATCATTCTATGAAGCCAGTATCACACTAATACCAAAACCAGGGAAGGACATAACAACAACAACAACAACAACAACAACAACAAAACAGACCAACATCCCTGATGAACATAGATGTAAAAATCCTCAACAAAATACGAGCAAACCAAATCTCACAGC
>NW_012109252.1:3532378-3562948 GCF_000951045.1 Mandrillus leucophaeus
CAAATTCAATGTAATTCACATCAAAATACCACCACCATTCTTCACAGAATTAGAAAAAACAATTCTAAAATTCACATGGAACCAAAAAAGAGCCCACATAGCCAAAGCAAGACTAAGCAAAAAGAACAAATCTGGAGGCATCACACTACCTGATTTCAAACTATACTATAAGGCCACAGTCACCAAAACAGCACGGTACTGGTATAAATAGGCACATAGACCAATGGAACAGAATAGGGAACCCAGAAATAAAGCCAAATACTTACAGCCAGCGGATCTTTGACAAAGCAAACAAAAACATGAAGTGGGAAAAGGACACCCTATTCAACAAATAATTGGCAAGCCACATATAGAAGAATGAAACTGGATCCTCATCTCTCACCTTATACAAAAATCAACCCAAGATGGATCAAATACTTAAATCTAAGACTGGAAACCATAAAAATTCTAGAAGGTAACACTGGAAAAACCCTTTTAGACATTGGCTTAGGAAAAGACTTCATGACCAAGAACCCAAAAGCAAATGCAACAAAAACAAAGATGAGACTTAATTAAACTAAAAAGCTTCTGCACAACAAGAGAAATAATCAGCAGAGTTAACAGACAACCCACAGAGGGGGAGAAAATCTTCACAATCTGTACATCTGACAAAGGACTAATATCCAGAATCTACAAAAAACTCAAATCAGCAAGAAAAGAAAACAAACAATCCCATCAGAAAATGGGCTAAGGACATGAATAGAAAATTCTCAAAAGATACACAACTTGCCAACAAGCATATGAAAAAAATGCTCAACATCACTAATTATTAGGGAAATGCAAATCAAAACCACAATGCAATACCACCTCACTCCTGCAAGAATGGCCATAAACAAAAAAATCAAAAAATAATGGATGTTGGTGTGGATGTGGTGAAGAGGAAATATTTTTTCACTGTTGGTGGGAATGGAAACTAGTACAACCACTATGAAAAACAGTGTGGAGATTCCTTAAAGAACTAAAAGTAGATCTACTGTTTGACCCAGCAATCCCACTACTAGCTATCTATGCAGAGGAAAAGAAGTTATTATACAAAAAGATAAAGTGGATAAAGAAACTATAGTATATATATGCCATGGAATACTACTCAGCCATGAAAAAGAATGAATTAACAGCATTTACAGCAACCTGGATGGAATTGGAGACTACTATTCTAATTGAAGGAACTCAGGAATGGATAACCAAACATCGTATGCTCTCCCTTGTATGTGGGAGCTAAGCTATGAGGACACAAAGGCATAAGAATGATAAATTGGACTTTGGGGACTCGGGAAAGGATGGGCAGTGGTGAGGGATAAAAGACTACACATTGGGTACAGTGTACACTGTTCTCAGGTGATGGGTGCACCAAAATCTCAGAAATCACTAAAGAACTTATTCATGTAACCAAACACCTCCTGTTCCCCAAAAACCTATTAATGTAAAAAATTAAGAAATAATAAACAGCAGATAACTCAACGTTGTATTTATTCTAATCTGAGAATCTTTGTTTTTAATGTATGAGTTTCATCCATTCACATTTACTGTGATCAATGATATATTGGAATTTGTTTTATTGTAATGTTTCATGTTTGTTAATTTACCATGTTTTTCTTTGTACTTTTTTCTGTTTTCCTGGCTTCTACAGATAGGAATTATACTTTCTACTTTTTCAGTGCCCATACGTTGTACTTCTCCCTTTAAAGTTTTAGCTTAGGCAATTATATATGCACATTTTCCTAATAAAGCCACTAATTAGTCAGTATTTCTAGCAGCCTCTTCAACAAAAGAACTTCAGCACACGTCCCTTCCCTCCAGGCTCACATCTCCCTCACCCTCACCCTGCTCTGATATTGTTACATATATCATCAGGGACAGTTTCTTATGAAACAAAGAGAGAGCATATTACCAACTGTAAAATTAATATCTACGTATTAATTAATACCTGAATTACTTATGTTTCTTTGATCTCTTTTCTAACATCCTTCTAGGTTCGTTTTCCTCATGCTCCAAAGTATTTTTCTTTTGCATCTTCTTGTCTTCCTTTCAGTATGGCCTCTGTGAACTTGCCAAGTCTGAAAATGTCTTTCTTTGCCCTCAGTATCAAATGATAGGTATATTAGGGATAGAATTCAAGACATTCAATAAATATCTTCTGCTAGTATTATTGTTAAGGTATTATTGACCAATCTATAACCAATTTATATTTTCTTTACCAAGTTGCTTAGGATTTTGTTGTCATCCACGACACAGTGAAATTTTACAGTGATATATCAGGGCATAGAATTTATCTTTATTTCTGCTTAGCAGGTGATACAATGTATCCATCTGAAAGGATTTTCTCTCAATTTGGGGAAATTATCTGCCATTTTAATCTCAAATACTGATTGACCACTGTGATGGTCTAAAAATGTCTCCAAAATTCACATACTAAAACTTAAGTCACAAGGGCAAAGCCCCCATGGATGGGTTATGGCCCTCATAAAAAGGCTTGAGGGAACAGGGTGTTCTGCCCCTCTGCCAAGTCTGGACACAGTGCTCCTCCCTTCAGAGGACACAGACACAGAGCACCACCCTACAAGCAGACAGCAGCCCTCACCAGACCCCAAGTCTGCTGTACCTTGACTTTGGACTCCCGGCCTCCAGAACTCTGAGAAATAAACTCCTGTTGTTTATCAAGAAACCAGTCTCAAGTATTTGATTGCAGCAACACACATGGACTATGACACCCACCTATTACCTCCTTCTTTAGCTTCTAATGGATCTATTTTTTTGCTTTTCAGATATATCCACTCCATTAACATGCTTTCTCATGGTCTATCTTTTTATGCTTAACACTAGGAAATTTCTTTAGCTAAATCTAGTCCATTAATTTTTTCTTCAGCTATATCTGATCTAGAAATATCTACCGAGTTTTCACTTCAAGAGCTATAATGTTCATAATTTTTTTTTTTTTTTTGAGATGGAGTCTTGCTCTGTTGCCCAGGCTGGAGTGCAGTAACGTGATCGCGGTTCACTGCAAGCTCCACCTCCTGAGTTCACACCATTCTCCTGCCTCAGCCTCCCGAGTAGCTGGGACTACAGGCGCCTGCCACCACGCCCAGCTAATTTTTGTATTTTTAGTAGAGACAGGGTTTCACTGTGTTAGCCAGGATGGTCTTGATCTCCTGACCTCGTAATCCATCTGCCTCGGTCTCCCAATGTTCACAGTATTTCTGATTGGTCATTTTACAAAACTACCTATTCCTGTTTTACAGGTGTTCCGCATAGCACATTGGTTTATGGGATGTGAATCAGGGTCTGAATCCAGGATCCAGCCCTTACTAGTAAAACATCCTCGGGACATAGGTACATAAACTCTCCATACCTGTTTCCTAGTGTGCACATGAAAATAATAACACTTACCTCGTACGCTATGTGTAAGGATTCAATGAATTATTCAGGTAAAGTCCTCAGAACATGAATAGAAATGTTCTAAGAGCTCAACTAGGGTTGCAAACACAGCATCCGGAGCCAAGTGTGTCTGTTCATTCTTATGCACTACACAACCTGGGGCCAGTCACTTAACTCAGTTATCAAAACTGAGGTGTTATAATATCTATTCTACTTTTCACTGCCTCTACTGATTTTGAGGGGAAAAGAAACTAAATTGTGATGCTAAAATTCTTCCTTTGTTAGGGCATCCTGCTCTTATTTTACAGAAGAAATCTGAAACCTTCCCTCAAAGACACTTTAGATCTTTTTCTGAGTTCCCAAGGGAATGATTCCCTTTAGATGTCCTATACTTTTTATCATCTATTCATCCTCATCACTACACACTGAGTGCAGACAGGAGTCCTGCTTCTGGGGTCCCAGAACATTTGACAGGAGAACATTGAGAGGCAGGTAGTTGTTGCATAGAATAACAGGCATCTCACTGTTTATCTGCTGGGGAAATGTGGAGCCTCAACCAGTGGAGGGAGAAGGAACCCCAGATTCTTCAGCTCTCCTGGGAATGCGGAGCTGGCGAAAGAGGGAACTGCCCCTACTTTTGTGCTAGAGACAAAAAGTTCAGCAGAGCAGGCCCTGGAGGAGGGTTCAGCCAGCAGCATCAGCGAGTGGCTAGGCCCTCACCTCCTTTAAAACACGCTGTATAATTTCTGTATCAGTTTACCTTCCTACTTATTCCTCAGTTTTGAAAATAAAAGAATAGGTTTGAAGAAATCTAAGACACACACACCTCAAGGGTACCAGGAAGAGCAGAGTTCAAGTTTCTATTTCACATGGGGCATCTTTTTCTAATAAAAAGAAACAAGATGATATTATAGAATCTACCTTCCAAATCACAACATAATATTTTCTGTAATACAAGTGTTTATATGAATATAGATACTTTATCAAATATCCCCCACCTAATTTATATCCATAAATACTGTAACTAACAATCCCAAACTGTCTCATTTTGGGTTTTTTATCTTTTCCTTTAACAAGGAAATATAAACCACTAGGATATCTATGAGATAACAGAAACTATAGATCACAATGTTTTTTGTCTTGACCACATAATAAGGTGAGAAAATATAGCAATTTTATGTTCCATTTTGTTGGTTGAAAGGTATTACAGATTGAAAATAATATAAAATTTAGAAAGTCTTCCATTATAGCTAAGAAGCAGCTATGGCAAAGCATACCGGGGTATTATGAAAAATTACACGTGTTCTCTTATCACGTTTTGTCACTTACATGACACACAGCCATCGGCCATTCCTCATTTGAGAATCAGAGATTCTCTACCAAAGGTTTTAAACTCATAAATGTATTCAAAAGCACTATTAATCTAATCAATACCTAAATACTTAAATAGGCATTTTACTACGGGTGCATTAGCATAACCACTATTGTGCCTGGAATTCAGCTGCTCCCATGCTCCAAAGCTGAATGTTGTAATTTTGATCTGATTTCTCAGTCCCATTTAAACACTTAGCTCCCGTATGCCGTCTGATTGCTAATCTGTTATCCCCATCCTTATCAAAGCTTTGATTAAATCTCAGCACACCAAGTGCAAGGATCTGTAGCTGATAATTTCATCTATCTGATTAGTTTATAATATATTACTCTATAATTATAGATTTAATTGAAATGTCATAGGCATCTCATCAGCAAAAAAAAAAAAAATCATTCTCAAAACTACCTTCTCTAATGATACTGTCTTTGCCACAAAATGCCACACCTGATTCCTCCCATGCTCAACGCAGCCACCCTTTCTTCAAGTCCCCATTCCTCTTGGGAAGAACTCCTGAGTCGATGCTGAGAGTCTGGCGGGGCTGGCGGAGGGCAAGGCAGGACGGAGAAGCCACGCACAAGAGGCTGGGAGGCAGGGACTTCCCATGGACACCATCGCTAACTCGTTCCCTCACCACCCTCTGTGGGCAGTCAGGACACACCACGGGACAAGCGTTCCCACTGCCATAGGGACAAGGTCACCCAGAAGGTCATGGGGGCTTCACCTCCAGATGGCCTTCGAACCCCAGCTGCAGCACCAACCCTCCCTGGGTCTCCTGCCCGCTGGCCCACCCCGCAGATTTCAGACTCACCAGTCCCTACAATTGTGCAAGCCAGTTCCTGGCGTTAAATCCCTCTCTCCTTCCCTCCCTCTTGCAGAGATGGAGGAGCATAGACACATCCTACTGATCCCGTTTCTCTGGAGAACCTCGACCAGTACAGGCTTTGGCAGAAGTCCGGAGGCCTCACCACCCCATGTCCTTCCAGAACTCCGGCCGGTGCCAATCACGTCGTGTTTGATGAAGAGTTAAGGAAAAACCAATTCACGCTTGCCTAATGGTAAAGGCAACTTACTGGCTCACAGGAAGGCAAAGTGCAGAGCCTCAGAGTCAGTTTGGTCCCACGGCTCAGTGAAGCTGTGGTTTATTTTCTTCCCCTTATATCCTTTGATGGGAGCTTCATCTGAAAGCTGGTGGCCTCTCACCACGCAGGAACCCTGGCAGGGCCCCCAGATAGTTCCTGCTCATTCCAAGGATGATGGGAGTTTCGTCCGAAAGCTGGTGGCCTCTCACCACGCAGGAACCCTGGCAGGGCCCCCAGATAGTTCCTGCTCATTCCCAGGAAGGGGAGCGATCCGCACTCCTAGAAGCTGTCTCCGAGAAGGGAGGAAACCTCTTTCCCAGAAGCCCCTTCTCCAGTTTCACAGACTTGAATCAGGTTACTTGCTCGTGCCCACAGGCGGGATAATGGAGTGAGCTTCACCAGCACACCCAGGCTGCACGGGGACAGGCCAGGGAGGCGCCGCGGACAAACAAACAGAAATCAGGGTCACGACCAAGAAAGTGAAGAGCAAAGTCCAGGAGATGACAGCGATGCCTTCTACACAGCGGCCATCCAAGCTCACAGCCTCAAGTTCACCCTCCCCGTACATTCTTCCTTTTCCAACAGGCATTATACCCGAACACCCAACAACAGCCACCTCTAGATGTCAACACTGACAAAGGATCGCCTAATCAAGTTTGCAATTCCGCGTAAACACGTGTCCCTAAGGAACATAACTGCATTACTGAACTAGAAGTGTGTCAGACAGAAATTGAGCTCTGGCATGTGTTGGCATATGGGAAAACAGTCACAGGATAAGATGAAGGAATTGATTCATAAATCACTGCCAGCTATTTTTCTTCCTCCTCTGTTCTCAGTTTAAAAACCCACTGATAAACAAATTGGACAAGAAAACTCAATTATACCTTTTTATAGTTGATTATCTTGTTAAAAATGGCAACAGAATTTAGTAAACAATGGTTAGAAAAAATTGCAACACAGCATGTCTCATAAATAAGGATTACAGAAAAATAATTTACTGTGTAATGAAGTTTCATTTATAGAATGTACTTCAAAAACAATAGGTGGCAAAGAGCTTTGTGTGAAATCCAATTATCAGAGTATTAGGTACTTACAACTTCATATCTGCAATTGTTTTAAAATCACTGTATTGCCACGAGCATAAAATGTGTAATGGTGTGTACCAGATAAACTACCCTCTATTTTCCTTAATATTTTAATTAATGACTAAAATGATATGAAACAGCATTTCAGTACAAAATGCATTTTGAGCAATATTAAATTGTCAAGTATTGCAAGAATCAGTAAAATTGGAGGAATTAAAAGACAGAGGAAAGCTGCAAAGATCAGAAGTGGGGACAGTAAACAGCATGAGATTCACAGAGGAAAGTCTACACGTTCCAGAGAGAGGAGGGTGAGGAGGAGCTGATGCTTGAAGGCCTGCAGGTCATGAACGGTAGTTAGAAAGGGACGGAGCGAGCTCACACCCCCAGTCGTGCTGATGGGCTGAGCCCCGCTGAGAGGAGGAGTTAGAGCAGACTGTCAGGTGCAGAGTTAGTCTCAGAGCTGAGGGCCTCGACCGCAGTCCAGGCCTTCTCCAAGACATCGCCAACCAAAGAGAAATCAGCACCAGAGCACACCATGCTTCTGGGCGAGTCAGAGCCAGATGGAGGACAGAGTGGTACCTCCCGTGACAAACCCTAGAGAACGAACAGTGAGGGACAAAGAAACAGAGATAACTCATCACCCTAGGAAACCAGGAGAATGGCAGCACTTCCCTTTCCTCTGGTCACCCTCTCTCTCCAAGGCCAGGGGAGGGTGAAATCTTCAGCCAAACACTCATCTCAAAGGAGGTAAGTTCACATGAAAACAGCACTTCCATTATTTACCAATTTCAGTCAGGTTGACTTGTATTGGTAGATTCTAACTTGTGCAAAAAGAAGCCATTTCATCTGTAATTTTATGGTTTTTCCCAATGCCATACCATCAAGTAACCATGTCAAACTAGACAGACTCATGCTGTGTAAATGGGAAGCTGAAAGTGCCTAAGATATCGGCTGCATGAAATTAGCCACAAAAAAACCTGCCAGAGAGAGAGTACTTACCCTAAGCACGTTACTGATGACGTATTTCCTTAGCAGTAAAAACGTAGACAAAATAAATGGTGTAGGTAAAAGTCAAAAGGTTACAGGCCAAGTGCAAATAGTGAGAAAGAACCCTAAATGAAAATAATTGTCTATGAACCAATTTGGACATTAAAGGTGTTTCAATAGTAAATCATTGAAGTGTGCCCACGTGCTAATATAGAGTGTAAATAACATATGAAGAAGTAATCACTGGCCTGGTGTGGTGGCTCACACCTATAATTCCAGCACTTTGGGAGGCCAAGGTGGGCAGATCACTTGAGGCCAGTTCGGGACCAGCCTGGCCAACATGGTGAAACTCTGTCTCTACTAAAAATAAAAAAATTAGCCAGGCGTGGTGCTGCACACCTGTAATCTCAGCTATTTGGGAGGCTGAGGCAAGAGAATGTCTTGAACTCAGTAGGTGGAGGTTGCAGTGAGCTGAGAGTATACTACTGCACTCCAGCCTGGGCGACAGAGCAAGAAAAAAAAAAAAAAGTAGCAACAGCAATTATCATCCAATGTGAAAGGTACTAAGCACCTAAAGGTTACATATAAGGGTTATTACTGGGTAAACAAGTATTTCACAAGTATTTCTCTCAAAGAGAAAGTGTTAGCACACTGCTTAAAAACGTAGGGTGGGTGCCTCCTGCAAGCATGAGGTGGGTTGGCTGGCAGGCTGCCCCGAGATGGCCCACACACCTGTGCCATAAAGCGGCACTGCCCCTCAGCACTACCGTCCACCCTTGGTCAGCAGCAGCTCGGGCAGCGGCCACTGTCCTCACACAGGCTCCATCTCGCATGCCACTCACACATCCCCTCGTCCCAGCCTCACTGGAGGCACCAACCCCACCCTTCAGTCTCTGTGGTTCCATTTGGATGAGGAAGGAATCCCACTGCTGGTCCTCCCTGTTCCCAGAGCACCCTTTTGGGGTGGAATGTCCTTCCGGGGACTACTCCCTCTCCGAGGGCTGAATGCCACCTTCCTGGATCTCAGCAGACGCAGGAACAGACTCCAAACATCAGAGGGAATAAGGGCCCCACACCAAGAACTTTAGGCATCTTTCCCAGTGAAATGCACCATCACACTCCTGGCGTGGTGCACAGGCCCCCTGGAGATGGAGCTGCACCAAACACCGCTGCATGCACACGTAAGTGCATCGTCAACACGTATCACTGAGGCAGAGGTCAAATGTGCCAAACCTGCATGATGCTGAAATCAGAGGCCTCCTGTCACCCCATGACACAGAAAGCAGAGGATCCACATGCTGATGACCCTGTGAGGCAGGTGTCACATCCGCCACAGGACAGGTAAGGCTGACACAGATGAGCATAAAATAATCCAAATAAACCAGAAGCAAAGCCCAGACTCCACCATAGACCTTCTGCCTTGGAACTGCACGTAGCAATTGCTTAGTAGCATGAATTGCTTAGAAAGTGGCCTCACTGCTACCACATTTTATCCCAAGACCCGGTTCTTAGCTCCCCGCCAACCTTCTCCCCTTTATCTTCCCCCGGCTGCTGTGATTTACTCCCCCCACATCCTCCCTTCCTCATTCCCATGCGCCAGCACCCCCGTCATTTTGAAAGTAGCTTTAAGTTCAAAGGGAAAATGGGTAGCAGTAAAAAGAGACAGCTAAGTAGCTACGAAATTGCCTTTTAGCTATGGGAAAACACACAGGGACACACACACATTGCATCTACAACCTCATTCCTTGGGTTTCTATCAAGAATAAAATGAAGAAAAAGAGGAGAGAGAACATATGAATGAGAACGAGTATCTTTCTTTGCATCAGACCAAAGAAGAGCTTGGAGTTTAGGAAGAGAAGATGAATATTTCATGCCACCAGCCCACTGGGAAAAATCCACACAGAACAAGTTAAAACCCTAAATACAGAAGTGCGTGGGAGAATCTGACCTCTGCTGCAGTGGCTGAAAGTCTTTCAGTCAAGAATTACTTGAGGTTTTCTGTCCCAGGAAGGAGACTCAGGGTGAAAGCACGTGCTTGTGTTATTAGACGCCCGGTTCCAGGGGAAAACTGCAGTGTCCACCACCCCAATCATACAGTGCGGTTACCAAGGATCTCGCCTTTCCTTCGACGGTCTCGCCTTTCCTTCGAGGGTCTTGTCTTTCCTTCAAGGATCTCGTCTTTCCTTCAAGGGTCTCACCTTTCCTTCCAGCCTTGCTCTTAGGGGTCCGTCATTTCTATCAGTGATAATTTAATGCTGCTTCTTTCATACGCTATTCTCTAACTTACATAACCTCTTTAATAAGAAGAGTGACATCATATTTCAAAATGTAATTGAGTAGGAGAGTCTGCTGTGTCACTCAACAATGATTATGGGAAGCAAATGCTGTTTAATCAATCATAACTTCTCTGAAATGCATTGAAAAGTTCCAACGAGAAAGGAAATGGAGTGCTGGCCCCAAGGCGTCAAAATGGACCACAGGAGCAGCTGAGCAGGGAAGCCCCTTCCGGGGACACCTGTTCCGGGGGCACCTATTTCCAGGGCACCTGTCAGCTCTCTGCAGAGCACCTGTCCCTCTTGTGCTGTCTTGCCTCAGTCTCCCTTTGGGGAGCCCTCCCTCTCCATACTTCCCAGGCTTTGCCAATTCTCCAGGTGCACACTGGATCCCCTGGCCGCAGTGACCAGTCTAGAGATGCGAACACCACTCACAGATCCAGAAACGGTTGGCGGCATGGCTGCTGCAGAGCGATGGGCACCGAATGCTGGCTGCCTGGGCCGCCCTCCGGAGAGAAGAGCTGCAACCCCTTGAGACCCAGCCCCATGACACCTGTGAGGCCTCAGATCTGCTTCCAATCACGTGATCCTGTAGAGTCTCTACTTCTGTAAACCAGAATGAGCTGAGTATCTGTCAGTCGCAACCAAGTCAATCCGACTAATCAAGTCAGCTGCAATTCTATGCAGGTAAATTGCTGCCTGGCATCTTCTTCGAGTCTTAAGCTGATAACGGACACCCAATTTTCCATGTGGTTTCCAAACAGTCTTGGCAAAAAACCTATGTAAAAGGAATTGGCAAAAGGCATCATTCTATCTTTTTCTCCTGAAAATGGAAGGGCTAGATGGGAAACCCAGCAGGAACTCACAGACCAAGTTGAAATTCAGAATGTGGTTTCCCCTAGAAACATGCTTGTAGGTGCTGGCTATGTTCCCAGCCTGGACCACATCCAAACAAGATCAGCCCACAGCAGTGTACGGGACACTAGAAACTAGTTTAAAAATCATAGTGCAGGCCTTGTGTGGTGGCTCACGCCTGTAATCCCAGCTCTTTGGGAGGCCGAGGCCAAGGCCGGAGGACTGCTTGGACTCCCAGCTACTCAGGAGGCTGAGAAGGGAGGATCGCTTCAGCCTGGGAGGCGGAGTGAGCCCAGATTGTGCCACTGCCCTCCAGCCTGGGTGGCAGAAAGAGAGCCTGTCCCAGAAAAGAAAAAAAAATCATAGTACAGATACTTTTAGAACCTTAGAAACTACAGGTGGTCTGGGAGTTCAAAACAACGACACAAGGGCATTCTGAAATGCAACCCGACTGTAAGCTGGGAGCCATCTGAATGTGGGTGTGGGCCTGATTGTCAGGGAAGAGCTTTACATAAGTGAAGAGTCTAGTGGGACATAAAAACGTAGTGGCAGCGGGTGAGGAAGACCTACAGGAAGAAAGCCCCAGCCCCACAGACACTCCCTCAGCAGACTGGGAAGCTGTGCTGGCGACCAGAAGGGCTTCCCTAGATGAAGAACCCGCCCAGAAGAAGTGAAATAATTTGGGAAGCTTTGTTGGTAACCAGAAGGGCTTCCCTAGATGAAGAACCCGCCCAGAAGAAGTGAAATAATTTAGGAAGGATTGTTGGTAATCAGAAGGGCTTCCCTGGACTAAGAAACCACCCAGAAGAAATGAAATAATTTAGGAAGGATATATGGTCATGGGGTTGGGGACAGGAAGAAGTAGTTCTTATCCTAATCACCACGGATAGAGCTTCATGAAAACCCTTCATTATTCTGGGCATTATACATGAGAAAAGAAAAACTCTACCTTTATACAATAATAGTTTGCTTAGGGGCTAAATCACCCCCATTACTCATCACTCAGGTAAGTACCTGGAGCTTTTAGAAAAAGGAAGAGGCCGGGAGCAGTAGCTCATGCCTGTAATCCCAACAGTTTGGGAGGGCAAGGCAGGCAGATCCCTTGAGCCTGGAAATCCAAGACCAGCCTTGACAACATAGGGAGACCTCGTCTCTACAAAAAAACAAACAAACAAAAATTAGCCAGGTGTGGTGGCGCACACCTGGAGTCCCAGCTACTCAGTGATTGAGGTGGGAGGATCACTTACGCCTAGGAGGCCGAGGCTGCAGTCAGCCATGATTGCACCACTGCACTCCAGCCTGGGTGACAGTGAGATCCTATCTCCAAAAAAAAAAAGAAAGAAAGAAAAGAAAATGAAAATGAAGTGATATTAATTTGTACAGGACAATGAGTGCCCTTTCTGGATGAAATCAGAAAGCTTAAGCTGAATCAAAGTGAAAAGATTATTTAAAAGTTTCAAATATTATTTAAAAGTTTCAAAGAGAACATAATGAGCTTTTTTCTTACGTTAGAATTTTCCTGGTAAAGAACAGGCAGCTTAGCCAGCGTTCATTTCTTCAAATAAGCACAAATTGTGAACTAGAGAACACAGAGCAAACCATAGCAGGTCAGCCCTGCGTGCTCGTCACCTGATAACACATGGAAACAGCAACAAGGCCGGAGGATGGGTCACCCCGGATCTCCTCGAAACAGAAAGCCGTATCTGGTGCAGCAGCGGCTTGTACCACTGCCACAGAGGCAGGAGGGCTGGGACGTGTGCAGACTCCAAACAGAGACCATCGCTGCCTGCCTCTCTTTGAACTTACATAAGGTCTAAGCATTGGATCCATAACATCTAAGAAGATACAGAGGAAAACAGTCTCCTTAAAAATCCCAGAATCATTGGACTAAAATAGACTTCAAGGAAAAATCTAGAATAGCTCTGACTCCAGGGAACATAATAATCTATTATTAAACAAATATATGATTCTCCCTCCAGTTTTTAAAGATCTCTACAATAAGAATCCTATAAAGCTGTGCATAGGATATCCTAGTGCTTCATCACCTACAACAGAGAGGCCTTTTCCTATTCTGAACCAACGTCACTCTTGCCACCGTTTAAACCAAAATCCACACTCCCCACCAACCCGGCAAGAAGACAGTAGCTTAAAATTCACATTGGAGCTATAGTTAAATGCATCTCACGGATACATCTTTCTATCCATAATCTGACTCCAAATTTCTTTTGAAAGCCCTGAGTGCATGAATTATATTTCCTTCCTGGTGTTAGCAAAATGTTAATGTCTAATCAATAGTGCAGTGCAAACATAATGTGCTCATTCATTATGCCCATGATTTTAGCATAAGTATCACAAAATGGGAATATAAAATCCAAAGTACAGCATGTTTCTCTGGCTAAAACAGAAAAACAGTCCTTTGACCCAACCACTCCTACTAACCATGGAAGGCCAGTGGATTGAGGCAGCCCTGCTTCTAACTGTATCTTGTGATTCAAGTTTTATAAAAGAATGAACCCACAAGTAACTTAAAAGCGGAATTCCGGTGGCTCAAGCCTGTAATCCCAGCACTTTGGGAGGCCGAGGCGGGTGGATCACGAGGTCAGGAGATCGAGACCATCCTGGCTGACACAGTGAAACCCCGTCTCTACTAAAAAATACAAAAAACTAGCCGGGCGCGGTGGCGGGCGCCTGTAGTCCCAGCTACTCGGGAGGCTGAGGCAGGAGAATGGCGTGAACCCAGGAGGCAGAGCTTGCAGTGAGCTGAGATCCGGCCACTGCGCTCCAGCCTGGGAGACAGAGTGAGACTCCGCCTCAAAAAAAAAAAAAAAAAAAAAGCGGAATTCTGGGCATGTAGATGTGTGATCCTTCTCTGGTGGGCATCTCACTGGTAACGTCAGAGGCAGCTCCTACTGGGAGCCATCTCCAAGCTTTCCTGGGCTCCCATTTTCCCATGGACAGAAGTAGCTGGAGTAAAGGTAGCCTCGAGGATCCCGTTCCCTTTCAATCAATAAACACTGGAAAAAAGACGATACATGCAGATGTAGATGTTATTTGTATAGGGTTTACAGCCTATATAGCAAGGAATAAACCACAAGTAAAAGTAACTATAATATAAGGAATATACTGTAATTCTAGGAAGAGAGGCAGAGATAAAACGGGGCTTGAGCTCCAGACTGGGAGAAGCAATTCCACGCTGAAGAAACACGGAGAAGTTTGTGGGGAGGAAGCGGCACCCATGCTGACCCTGACGGGACCTGGGGGTGAACCCAGGCCCAAAGTCTAAACGCATGAATGCACCCCAGCCACAAAGCCAGGAGCCGTGGGAGCCATGGAGCCCAGAAGCCGCCACCAGCGTCCAAGTCCGTCATGGGGGCTGTTTCCTGGGTCTCCTCGTGGCCTCTTCTCACCCTACTCAAACTCTAGAGAGGATTTAAGGTCCCAACAAATGCCTACCTTTTCCGTAATCATTCTCAACCTCTTTTGACCCCACCCACCTTTCCTTTATTTGGAGTATGTGTAAAATCACACCCCCTCCTAGACACAGCACTGTCCACTCTGCCCGGAGCCTGCTCACTGCTGCAAATGAGTTCATTCCCATTCACTTTCTCAGAGAGGCCCCATCAGCCCCCAGGGGTGAAAACGGGTACTTGGGACCTGAAGAGATCTTAGATGTTATGGTGATGTGTGACCCCCTGAGAGGTCCAGGCTTGTAGAAAGATGCAGCCCATCTCTGCTAGTAAAATTCCATGGAGGGTGGTGATCAAGGGAAAACCTGTCTAAAAGATCCCTTAGAGGGTGAGATGCAGCCTCTCGGGAACTGCGGGTTCTGATGGTGGCTGGGTCCCACCCCGCCACGCAGTCCCTGAGTGCCTGGCACAGAGCTGGATGTGCCGTCAGGACTGGATGGGCCCATCTGGGACCTCAGCTACCACCACCCAGCAAGTGGGGAAGCAGCAACAAAAGGACAACACAACAAGTAGCGACAAAGGGACCAAGGCCACCCCAGGGCGGAGGTGCTGCCCAGGGGCTCAAAGCACTGACTTCAACCAGGAAGACTGGGCCGGACGAGGGAAGTTGTGGCCTGAGGCCAGGGGACCCAGGAGGAGTGCAGACCATTCCCCAGGCCATGAGGACAGAGGACCTGGGAAGTGTGCAGACCATTCCCCAGGCCATGAGGACAGGAGGAGTGGGGACCATTCACCAGGCTGTGAGGATGGAGGGCCCAGGAGGGGTGCGGACTGTTTCCCAGGCCGTGAGGACGGAGGACCTGGGAAGAGTGCAGACCGTTCCCCAGGCCCTGAGGACAGGAGGAGTGGGGAGCGTTCCCCAGGCCGTGAGGAGGGAGGACCCAGGAGGGGTGCAGGCCGTTCCCCAGGCCATGAGGACAGAGGGCCCAGTGTTCACCGAATGGCCATTTATTACACTATGACAGTGAGTGTGAGTGAAGACAATGGGACCAGGTGGCTCAGGTACGAAAGGGCACAACCACCTGGGCGGCGAGCAAGGGTGGTAAGCCATCCCTGAGCAGGGACCATCCGTGTGAACTCCCAGGAGATAGCCAGCCTATTGTGGACATTATTTTTAATCAAAATGAGCTGAAAGTCATATTGCTGGAGAGTGGGAAGGCACAGTGGGCTAAGGACAGCTGCTCCTCACGAGAAGCCCGCTGCACAGGAGAAACAGGTATTTCAAAGCCCATCCCAGCAGCCCCACCGTCCAGCAAGCCCCACAAGCCACGAGCCACACAGCTACTCAGGGAAGATCCAGGGCCAAGGCAGAACCAGGCAGCACAGCCTTTCAGCGTTCCGTGACCTCACCGCTCTTAACTTCATGAACGCACATGCTCTAAAAGCACGTATGTGCCATCCTAATGAAGGCAACACTTCCAGCCTGAAAACTTTAGCCTTAAGAGTGGGGCCCACAGGGCCTTATGCAAATCTGACCTTCCTCAGTTTCTCTTTACAAAGGAGGTTCCCTACACCTGAATCCAAGGCCCTAAGGTCCACTGCTGCACTCCTCAGATTATCTCCTCATGGAGATGCTTTTCTTATTTCCTTAAACTACTTCATTAATCCAACAAAGTTGTATTGATCATAATGATCGCTTGGCGGCTGCTTGCCACCGTGCGTATTCACCACCGAAGGTGCACCCAGCACTCTGTGAAGTGAGAAACGCGCAGGAGCGACGGCTTCGGCTTCCGTCTAATCAACCTATCGTGCAGTGGGATCTGTGAACACACGGCATGGTAAGAGAAGACCACGGATCTGGAGAGAAGTTACTATCAACAGGATTCATGAGCCATAAACCCCGCACCAGCCATTGAAAGTGCATCAGGCTGTGGACGGCGGTAGGTGAGGAAGGGTGGGGGGGCACAACAAGCAAGCCAAGGAGAGAAGCAGCGTTTGCGGGGGGCAAGGATACTGCACGGCCAGGGGGTGCTGGGGCAAGCACAGACTTGGCCTCGGAGAGGCAGGGCCACCAATCTCCACTTCTTCTCAGCAAATGTCACAGCCCCACCTGCACAACCGCACTCTCAGAAAACACATGTGCACGCAGACACACACGTGCACACACGCATATACACATACAGACAGCCATGGACACACAGACACACACGTGCACACACGCACATATACATGTATATACATGCACACAGACACGTGCACACACATACACATACATGTACACACATACACACAGACACATGCACACACGCACATATACATGTACACACATGCAGACACATGCACGTACATACAGGTACACACATGATCACGCACACACCCGCACATATACATGTACACACATGCACACAGACACGTGCACACACGCATGTGCACACATGCACACACGCACATGTACATGCACACACATGTACACACACATGCAGGTGCACAAGGTTCTCCACTGTGGATGTCAATGCAGGCATCTCATCATGTGAATCTCAACTCCCAAGGCAGCAGGACACAGGCCCCAGCCCAGCTGTGGGTTAGAGTCTCCATGCCCGGCAGATGGTGGCTGCTCCGCCATGAGAGCTGGGCCCTTGGTGTTCGTTACATGGTTGTGTACAATCGTCTAAACTCATTGTGCAAACAGCCCATATCTAGCTGATTCTCCTTCACAGGCAACACTAAACAAACATCACAGAACTGCCTCACTAGGCTTCTCCAGCATTTGCCCTCTGATCTTTAAAGAAAACACAATCTCTGAACATCTTTAAAATCCTCTCAAACCACCCAGGAACGCTGATGATTCCATGCACAAAGTCCTCACACAGGCCTGGAGCCTGGCAGGACCCGCACCTCAGACACATCACCTCATCCTCAGGAGCTCCACTTGGCACGTGGCACAGACCAGATTAGAGCCAGCAGACACCAAAAGTGGCGGGCATGGCTTTCTTCAGAATGTGGGCCTGTGCTGCAAGTTTTTAAAGGACATCCAGAAACATGGTTTTCTCGGTACGCTGCTTCTGCCTGGCCATGACTGCAGCTTTCATTAACGCATTAGAAATGAGAATCCAATCACTGCAATTACAGTATTAATTCATGAGGCTTAAGCACTTTTAATAATTCAAAGTGAGGGGCTGGGTGCTGTGGCTCTCACCTGTCATCCCAGCACTCTGAGAGGCCAAGGTGGGAGGACCACCTGAGCCCAGGAGCTTGCAATCAGCCTAGGCAACCTAGCAAGACCCCAACTCTACAAAGCAACTAAAATGTAGCTGGATGTGGGGGCGTGCACCCATGGTCTCAGCTACTCAAGAGACTGAGGTGGGAAGATGACTTGAGCCTAGGAGTTTGAGGCTGCAGTGAGCTGTATTTGCACCACTGCACTCCAGCCTGGGTGACAGAGACCCTGCCTTTAAAAAAAAAAAAAAAAAAAAAAAACTAAAGTGAGCTCACAGTTCATATCAGCTGTTTGATAGGCATCATTTACAAAATGCATTTTTGCAGAATAAGTATTGTCATAATGTGGACGCTGTTAGGTACACAGAGTCAGCCAAAAACAAAATGTGAAGTAAGCTGAATTTGCCAACTTCCATCCTCTTTTCCAACTTCCAGCAGAGCGCACGTCAAATGCGTCTAATTCTCAGGTGCGGCCACCTCCCACCCAGGCACCCAGGATTCTGCTGCTCCTGCCACACTCCCTCCTCTGCCCACAAGACAAGCGCGCGACTGTAAACGAAGCCTCTGCCCACTGAAACGGTAAGTGCCTATGCATAAGCACCCAGAAAACAGAGCCGTGAGGGTGCTGACCAGGGAAGGAGCCCGAGAAATGAGCCCAGGCTGAGCTGAAACCCAGAGAGAAGGCCTGGGGTGTCAGCCTCCCAAAGACACTCAGATTCTTAGAGAGAAAACTGGCTTCATCCAAAAGAAGGCACAGCTGGTGTGAGCGTGCAGGGTGGGGGCAGCGAGGGAGGGCAAGGGACCGCCAGAGTCTCTTAATCCCAACATGTGTCACACTGTCCCCAGCGCCCTGAAATCCTAGGTCAGGACGTGAACACACACAAAAACACTCCAAGATTCTAAGGAAAACACCAAGTGGGAAGGCTCTCAACAAGCATTTGCTTTCAGTGCCAACAGAAGCAGGCACCCATCACCTGGCAAGGGCCGGGGCACGGGGCTGCAGGTCCTGACTCAACAAGCTTTTGCTTTCAGTGCCAACAGAAACAGGCACCCATCACCTGGCCGGTGACGGGCACAAGGCTGCAGGTCCTGAGCACCACAGGGGGTGCCAGGACAGAGAACCAGACCCTTTGGAGGGTCTTTCAGCTGACAGATGAGAGACTGACACAAACAGCCTGGTGAAGATGCAACAGGGGCCTTGGGAGCAGTTAAAATACAAAAGACTGGCTGGGCGCGGTAGCTCACGCCTGTAATCCCAGCACTTTGGGAGGCCGAGGTGGATGGATCACCTGAGGTCAGGAGTTCGAGACCAGCCTGGCCAACATGACGAAACCCCATCTCTTCCAAAAAAATATAAAAAATTAGTCAGGTGTGGTGGCAGGTGCCTGTAATTCCAGCTACTCAGAAGGCTGAGGCAGGAGAATTGCTTGAACCTGGGAGGCAGAGGTTGCAGTGAGTGGAGATTGCACCACTGCACTCCAGCCTGGGCAACAAAAGTGAAACTCTGTCTCAAAAAAATAAATAAAATAAAATAAAACACAAAAGACTGACACCAGGAAGTGCTGATGAGGACCTGGAGTGCCAGGAGCTCCCAGCCCTGCCTGATGGGAGTATGAGACAGTGCAGCCATCACCGAGGGATGTGTGCCAAGTTCTCCAAAAATTACAACATCTCACATTGACATCTATGGCCAGCAATTCCTCTCCTAGAATTACCCAAGAGAAATGAAAACATATGTCTATAGAAAGACTTCAACAGAAATAGTCACAGCAGCCCCATTCACAACAGCCTCAAATTCCTAACAGCCAGGAGTCCATCTAGAGAATGGAAAGGCCAACTGTGGCACATTCTTCAGCAGAAGATTAATCAACAATGGAAAAGAAACTCCTGATACATGCACCAACGTGAATAAATCTCAAAAACACTACGTTGAGAGAAATAAGCAAACTCAAAAAAATTCATACTCTACGAGTCCATTTTTTTAAGAATAAGAAAAACATTTCACAGTGATATAAGCAGCAAGGGAGAGCCCCTGGGGCGGTGGGTGGGAGACCTTCCATGAACAGGCACAGACGACTTGTGGAGGTGATGGGATGTCTTTGTCTTGGGTGATGACTACAGAGTTGTGTTCAATTGTCAAAACTCATGGAACTCACTCAATAGCTGTTCATTTTATTGCATAAAAGTTATTCCTTAATAAAAGTTTAAAAAACAAGAAAGTAATATTGGATCTTCCAATGGAAATACACTTTAAGTACAAAATACTATCTGCAAACAGGGTTAAAAGTTTGGGAGTTGGGGAAGGCTTGCCATTTGATCCTATGCAAAAGTGATCCTTGACTTGTGTTTTGAAAGATAGGTGTTTGCTGAGCAAAAAGGGTGGGGTGAAGGGGGCAGCACTAAGGGAAAAGGTGGCAGCCCCAGGAGGCTGGAACATGGAAACCACTTGGTTGTCATGGTGCCAGTGGGGGTGTAGCTGCAGAAACAGCTGGCCTGTCATAGTGTGGGCATGGGGCCATGAAGGCCTCATACACTACAAAGTCACAACTGCACACTAGAGGTGCAGCCGGCAGGGGAGTTTAAATAGGGGAGCAGCACGGCGGGCTTGTGTCTGAAAAAGCATTCCAGCAGGGACAGGAGGGACGCACTGCTGGGCTCTGAGGCTGCAGAGGAGGAATCCATTCAGACCAAGGAAGGCCAGTGAGCGCTTGAGCAAAGGGAGCGAGGGGCAAAGGGAGCGAGGGGCAAAGGGAGTGAGGGGCACCGGGAGGAGAGGCAGGGAGAGAACAGAGCAGGCCACGCCCTCTGCCCCTCCCCCGCAAACCTCCAGATGTTGCCAAGATTTTACAGACCAGCACCAAACATCAGGAAAGCATCCAGGCAGTCGCAGGGAAATCCTGAGGGTACCATGAAAGACAGAAGTCAGTTCGGAGGCTCTGAGGGGCCGTGACAGAACTCTCCTGGCAGCGGGTGGCCTGATGACGAGCTTAGACCAAGGACACAAAGTCCAGGTGGGATCCCAGGACCAGAGTCAGCTCATCACCAGGGAGCCTGGTCCTGAATCCATCTGCTTGCTAAACTCTACCTGGAACCCCCAAAGCTGTGCTTTCACTGGACACCTGCTCACACTGGACACCTGTTCACACTGGAACACCTGCTCACACTGGACACCTGTTCACACTGGACACCTGTTCTCACTGGACACCTGCTGGACACCTGTTCTCACTGGACACCTGCTCACACTGGACACCTGTTCTCACTGGACACCTGCTCACACTGGACACCTGCTCACACTGGACACCTGCTCCGTGACAGACCTGTGTGTCTCCGACGCACAATTTTCTGCTGCACTCAAAAGGACGACACGCGGCTTCGTGTCAGCTCACGCTGCACATGCCTGTCCTTTGCAAGCTTTATTTGGTCCAGATTTGGGTGCATTTTTGTGCTTTTTGTGGGTGATTTCACTGTTTAAAATGGCCCCAAGCTTAGTGCTGAGGTGCTGTCTACATAGCCTAAGTGCAAGGCTGTGATGTGCCCCACGGAGAAAACACATGTTAGAGAAGCTTCGCCAAAGCTCAGGCCATGGGCTGTCGGCTCTGAGTTCAGCACTGATGAGTCAGCAGCAGATATTAAATCAGATGTCTAAGCAGAAACACACGTAAAACAAGGTAATGCACTGACTGATTGACAAAATCGCCCTGACTAGAGGCTTGCAGGAACCTGTGTTTCTACAGGAGCGAGGGTTCAGGGTTCACGGTGACTTCACAGAACATAACTGCTATTAACAACGAAAACCCGCTGGAGCCAGGTGGTTACTTGAGAAAATGCAGTCGGGTGTCTAAACAGTGCTCTCTGGTCCCTATGCCACGTCACCAGCAATATTAACTTTTCTCTCCCAAACTAAACGGAGGACCTCAAGACAGGGAAGTCCCCATCAGCTAAAGTCACCTGGAGGTATGGACAAGCCACACGCATAACACAAATGGCAGCTCATCCCAACCTCGCTCATGCCACCAGGGACCCCATCCTGCAGCCACAAACACCCCCCACCCACACGCCAGCAAACAGCTCATCCCAACCTTGCTCATGCCACCAGGGACCCCATCCTGCAGCCACAAACACCCCCCACCCACAGGCCAGCAAACAGCTCATCCCAACCTCGCTCATGCCACCAGGGACCCCATCCTGCAGCCACAAACACCCCCCACCCACAGGCCAGCAAACAGCTCATCCCAACCTCGCTCATGCCACCAGGGACCCCATCCTGCAGCCACAAACCCCCCCCACCCACAGGCCAGCAGGATTTCAGAGACAAAGACAAGCAGATGCCTGGAGTCCTACAGAGGTGAATAAAACCCACAATAGAGGGAGAGCCCCCAGCTCAGCCAGCAGGAAACAAAGCTGAGAAGTTGGGCCACAGGAAGTGCCAGGAAGATGTTGTCCTTGGTTCCGTAAACAGAAATAACAGAGGTGTTGGAAATCAAAAATATACCCATCGTGATAAAGCAGAAAACAGCCTGGGCACAGGAGAACACAGAGGAGAAAATCTGTGAGCTGTGTACTCCGTCAGGGAAATCTATAAGGAAATTGCACAAAATGCAAAGATTAGACAAATTCCACATCCAGAGACATGAAGAACAGGTCCAGAAAGTCTCAAGACCCGTCTGATAGGAGTTTCAGAAGAGAGGGAGTAAAAGAAAGAAATAATAGAAGAAAAATTTCCAAAACTGAAGGAAGAGAAGGCACTAGATCTTGAAAGAGCCACGAAGACCCAGCAGCGTGGTGGGGGGAAGCCAAGCAAACCAGCCCAGATGGTGGCAGCCCAAGGCGAGCACAGCTCTGTGAAATCCCACAGCAAAATGGGTAAAATCATCAGGGCGAGGGGAGGAGGAAAGAGATTTATCGACAAAGAAAGACGACGGGATGAGAATTAGACTTTCCACTAACCACACTGACTGGTAGAAGGCAGCGGTTTTAAAGGCAAATCATTTTGAATTGAGATTCCAATGCTCAGTAAAATTAGATTTTATGTGGGAATAAACATATTTTTAGACATCCAAGGATTCTAAGAGCTTTCCCACCCACAGATGTGAACAAAGAGACTCTCTAGAAGACAGACATCAGCCAAATGAAAAGCGAATAAAAACTAACAAGGAAGGCATGGGAGAAGAGCCAGCAGCAAGAAGAAAGGAGGGCGGATAGTAAAATACAGCTAAGGGAAATGACTGCTGATGCATAACAAAGTCAACTAATAATCATCTGAAACTAAAGCTCACATCGTCTCAGCATGGGGAAGGGCAGGGAAGACAACTCCTTGTTGTTAAGGTAAAAGGTGCTGATAGAAAAGCACAATAGAAACGTGTGGGAGGTAAAAGCACACTCCGCCCCATAAACAAAAATGCAAAAACTTTCAATAAATATAAGCAAGTGGAGTCCAACGCTGTATTAAAATATGTAACCACACAATGAAAAGACGGTTCAGTATTAAAACAGTTATTATTTCATTCAAAACTTACAAAATGGGGGGAACTCCTATCAGACAGAAACCAAATAAGCATTTGATAAAACCCAACACCATTCCTAACTTTATAAATAACTTTCTAAGAGCAATCCATTTTTATTCTGACACAGAGATACAATCAGTGTTGGTATTTTGTTGCATTTTCTGAGTGAATGAACCTTCTACTCCACATTCCTGTAAAATACGATTAAGAGGAAACTTCTTTAATTTGATAAAAGGTTATTTACCTTAACTCTGACAAACATTCATGCTATGATGAAACATTAGAATTGTTTTTATTACGGTGAAACGTAAAAGGACACCCAGGATCAATTTTAGTATTCAGCACTGTGCTATAAGTCCTAAAATGTGAAATAAGACAAAAACTAGGAGTATAAATATTAGGAAGGGAAAAATAAAATTAGCACTTACTCATAATTTATCCACTTAGAAAATCCTGGGGTGTCAGCTGACAACCGATTAGAAATCCTTCAGTAAGAAAAATAATACAATGCCACGATTTTTAAAATGGGCAAAGAATATGGAAAGGTGATTTATGAAATAATAAGTGGTGATTACATAAATATTAATATCTAATAAAATTATGACAGCTTGTTCAGCCTCTCCAGAAATCTTGGAATTTAATTAAAACCATATTATAATTATTCTTCATCAAAGTAGAAAACATAAAAGGCTGATAAAATTCACATTGGTAAATGTAGTGTCTATCAACATCGTACAGGTACATTCAGCAACTCAGTAAATCCAACCACTTGCTTAATGAAGTGACAGCTGCACCATGATTATGTAAAAAAATCCCCATTCTTAGGAAACACACATGCCGTCATTAGAGGTAAATGCTAATGGGGTGTGCAACTGTCTTATGGCTCAGAAAACAGTGCTGTGTGTGGAGAGGAAACAGGAGAGTGAGCGCATGTGAGCTCAAGCAACAAGAAAATGCCAGCAACAGGTGAATAAGGGGGAGGCATAATGGGTTCTCTCTGCTATGCTTTTCTTGAAGTCTTCCTGAAGTTTGAAATTACTCCCAAATAAAAAAGGTTTTTTAAAGGAATTTTAAAATTAATTAACTTTATGTGCAGATATCAAAACAAAGATTTGGCACATTACCTCAAAAAAATTCACAGCACACTGTGCACATCATGATTATGTTAGAATGGAAATGTGGGCATTTAAGTGTATATTCATATTATACAGTATTTCTTTTCATATACACCTATTGAGACACCAGAGTCTTAGATACAGTTACAGGTGGGGAAGAGAGGAATTTGAAGGGTGAAAAGAAAGTCAGCATTCAACCCTGAATATCTAGAATATTTTTCAGATCATTTAAAAACATATCCCTGTTTAAACTGTTTTCTCTTGGTAACACTGAGGCATGGAGGAGGGAAGATAAGAACCCGGAACAGCCTGGGCTTCTCCGCGGAGGGAGTCACTGGCAGTCACACAATTCCCAGAAATGGGAAGTGAGGTTCATTCACTCAGAAAACATGGTGAAACCCCAACGGTAATCAAATATCTGTGACAGGATTAGGGCTGATTGTTAATTTATTCCTTTTACTTTCTAAAGCTTTCCAAATTTTTTGCAATGTGCTTGCATTATTTTTTAAATTGGGGGAAAAAAAAGCAAATAAGAAAACAATTACAAATCCAATTTTCACAATGACAAAAAATGATTCAAAAATGCATGTCAGTTCAGGCGTGGTGGCTCACGCCTATAATCCCTACACTTTGGGAGGCTGAGGTGGGCGGATCATTTGAAGTCAGGAGTTTCAGACTACCTTGGGCAACATGGTGAAACCTCATCTCTACAAAGTACAAAATTAGTCAGGTATGGTGGCGTTCACCTGTAGTCCCAGCTACTCAGGAGGGTGAGGCAGGGGGATCACTTGAGCCCAGGAGTTCGAGGTTGCAGTGAGTTATTATCACACCACTGTACTCCAGCCTGGGCAACAGAAAGAAATCCTGTTTTGAAAACATGGGGAAAAAGAAAAAAAAAACAACAAAAAAAAACCTCTTCAAGTGAGGCTTAAAATGAGAAATAACCGATGGGTTTATGTCCCCCAAAATGAGAGAAACCAAGAAAAGAAATACGGAGTTCTTGTCAGCATAGACCAAATTATTAAATATTATTTTACTGAAATACAAACTCCATTCAGATTTTACACTGGGACCAGGAAATATCTACCAGCTAAGCCAGCTACTCACACCTTTCTCCAGGTTTCACTCCCCATGCTGGTCTTGCTACATTCTGATCTCTATGCTAAGCATTTATAAGGTAACTTCTATAGATGAAAACCACAACAAAGTATAAGAAATATATTTCCTGACACTTGCGGGCCAGAAAATGGGAAACAAACTCAAGATACACAGACTTAACAAATATCTTTTCATTTTGGTCACGTCATCTCCAAGCGTCTCTTACAGCTTCATTTGTCTCTGCACCCCGCACAGTTCAGGCAAACGCTTCTATTATTTCCCTTGAAATGCACGGTGCTTGTCCAGCCTCTGCACCACCCCCTGACTCAAGCCTCCTTTTTCCCTTTTCTGTTCCTGTCAAAATCCTCCTCATTCTCCAAGGCCCTGATTAGATCCAAACTTCTTCTCCCCTAAGAGCTTCCAAGGTGACCTTTTCTCCTCAGATTCTTACTTTATCTACTGGCTCTGGCTCTGGGGAGTGTAGAACAGGAGCCAGGACATATTTGACATGTACTGCACTGATGCTGTCCATCCCATGACTGAATTGCCACTGCCATCCTGGGAGGCGACATCATCTCCCCAGTTTCCACAGGACAAAACAGAGCTCAGCAACCTTAAGCACAGTGGGTCATGGGGTGCAGCTAAGATTCCAACTTCCTGGCTTCAGGTCTCCAGCTTTTGTAATCATTACACAGGGCAATACCACTCGTTCAGGTCTACACTAACCTGAGAGACAGAAACAATACTCTTCCACAGGCCAGGTCTCTAAACTGCATTGCGGGCTTTGCGAAGCAGGGCCTGTATTTGATTCAACTTTGGGTACAGCAAACGCCTTCAAAGCACTGGAATGCATTGGAGCTATAGTAAGTGTCTGCTGACAGTGTGATAGTGTCCACTTTGGGGGTTATCTAGAATATATACTAGTATGTTACCCAAAAAAGAGTAAGAATTACCTAACTGAAAATTTAAGTATCCATCATCGAGAGTCAGTTTTCTGCAAAAGACAATTGATATGGTTTGGCTGTGTGTCTCCACCCAAATTTCACGTCAAATTGTGATCCCCAGTGTTGGAAGAGGGGCCTGATGGGGGGTGACTGGATCACGGGGGTAGATTTCCCCTTGCTGTTCTTGTGATAGTGAGTGAGTTCTCAGAAGAGCTGGTTGTTTAAAAGTGTGTAGCACCTCCCCCTTCACTCTCTTCCTCCTGCTCCAGCCATGCAGGATGTGCCTGCTTCCCCTTCACCTGCCGCCATGATTGTAAGTTTCATGAGGCCTCCCAGCCATGGTTCCTATAAAGCCTGAGGAACCGTGAGCCAATTAAACCTCTTTTCTTCATAAATTGCCCAGTTTCAGGTATTTCTTTATAGCAGTGTGAGAAAGAACTAATACAACACAGTAAAGGGAATGAAAGGACAAGCTCCAGACAGGGAGAAAATATTTCCAAATCACACATCTGACTGTGTTTTGTGTCCAAAGTAGATAAAGAACTCTCGAAACTCAACAGGAAGAAAAGCATGTTTTTTAAAATGGGCAAAACCTTGAACAGTCACTTCCCCACAGAAGAGAGATGGGTGGCAAATAGGGTTCCTACTGGCTCTGATGTTGACGTTTGTGAGGACACAGGAACCATCTGTGCTTCCCACCTGAGGCCAAAGGCGTCTCACCAGGAAAACGTTGTATCACCCACAGTGAAAGCATAACAAAAACCCATGGGAAAAAGTCACAAAGACCCAACAACCTTTCGATAAAGTAGAACAGAACCCATCACAACCCAGTGAAAACAAGTGACTTCTGCTGTTTCTTTACTATCAGTATCACCCCACTTCTTAAAAGAAATCTGATTAAAACACTGCCTCCAGGAAGGAGGGCGGAACAGCACTGACTTCTCCCTCCTCTGGACTTCTTCTCGCAAAATCAAACTTCACTTTTTTCCAGGCTGAGATATTTCATCCTAAGAAAGAATATTTATTTTTATCAAAGGTGTAGGTTATTTGTAAATGGCTACTATCTTATCTAAGGGTAAAATATAATCACAAGCTCCCTGGACACTGCCTGGGATGGTGCCAAACTTGCAAGTGAAGCCCCGAAGGCTGAGGCTGCTGCTGACCAGACTACACGGACACAGACGCCAAGGCCTCAATTAGACCTCGTGGACACGGATGCCAAGGCCTCGACCAGACCATGTGGACATGCATGCTGAGGCTTCGACCGGACCATGTGGACACAGATGCTGAGGCCTCAACCAGACCACGTGGACTCTGAACGCTGCTATCTTGACCAGACCATGTGGGAACAGATGTCGATGCCTTGGGAACAGCCATTTGGCTACAGAATAACAACAGGAAGCTGTGTGAAAATACAGGATCAGATTCATGATTTGGGAGAGACATACCAGCTTCATCCTTCACCCATCTTCCACCACACTTCATCACCAAACAGCATGCTTGTCAGAGACAGGATCTCAAGGTGGGGGGAGACCCAGCATAGCCGCCATGGGAGGGACCTGGTGCCATCACTGTGCCTTTGCAGGGGCAGACCCTGTGGCCACCATGCTGCCGTCCTACTTCCTAGAATCCTGAGTCATGGAGCGTCCTGGCTTGGAGGTGGACAGGGACACCAGACCTGGAATGCCACCATACATGAGCAAGGTGGTTTTAATCGATTTGGTGAAAATTAGAGCCACAGCCTCTCGTCACCCCCATCCCACACCTCACAGCAGCCCCAGGTGCTGAGCCAGCCCAAACCCAGGCCTCAAGCCCCAACAGCACCACCAGCATGGGGTCACTGTGCAAATACACTCCAGGAAGATGAACTTTTGTTCATGACCATTCCGATGTAGGCTGAGACAGCCCCCAGGGTGATCTGTGATGCCGAGAAAGTCATCTGGCAAGGGGGCCCAGAGCAAGACAAGGCTGAGCGGGGAAGAGGTCACGGGCTGGTGGAATCTGACTCTGGGAGCTCCCGGCTTCCACCCAACACTGCTGACCTCACCAAGTGAGGCTGCAGGGGAGACAGAGCAGCACAGGCCAGTGCCCCCTGCACATCCTGAGTGGTCCATAGAATGACCACATCGCGGGACCATCCTTCCTTCAAAACAAGCACAGGTGTGGAGAAGGGTGCTCTCTTTGGAGAAGCGGAGAGAGAGAAGTTAAAAGATATTTTTTAGAGGCCACCCTTCCTCGGCTTGCAACGAGCATGGCTAACCAGGGGTGTATGATTGCTACAACATGGGAAGGAGGGTCCTGAGCATCACAGAACATCAGTATTGCCGTTGACAGGCAAATGTGAGAGAACAGACCTGTCAGGCTCTGCCATAGTTACTAATGTCTGGACACGAGTGATTGACACAGGAAAGACACATGGCAGTCTTCAAAGGAAGAACCAGCTGAGGCTGGGTGAACATTCATCAGGTGGGATAAATGAATGAGGGGTAGGGAGGTTTGCTAAGGGAAGGAAAATTGAATAAAGCATCGTCAGTTTACCTAGAATAATATTCCAAGTTCGGTGGCTTCTTTAATAACAAAACAAAAAGAAGAAGAAAGAAAAGCAAAAAGAAAATGAAAGAGAAAGCTCTTGTTCCTGGTTAGAATCTGACAGGACCAAACCTGCTTTCTGCCCTCACCTAAAAGAGCTCCAAGGACACAAGTGTTTTGAGGCATCTCATCTTAGAGGTTTTAGGTGAGCTGAAGACTCTTTCAAATCACCAGGTAACCCCTCCAAGAAGCCATGTTCACAGGTCTCACTGAGACGCTGTTAAAAAAAACGGAAGACAAGGTTCATGATGCTTCCAACTCATACCATTTGTAAAAGTTTAAATGGTGCAGTCATCACTTGGAGGCAGATGCTGATAGGGAAACTCTCCCTTCTCAGCCACCGGACCCCTCCCGGCCAGCAGCGAGGCCCCTCCCTGGAGGTCTCTGGAGGCACCTCCTTGGCAGTCACCGTGTCTCCCGAGGAGCCGCTGCTTCCTGGGTCTCTAAGGGAGCCGTGCCTGGTGCACTCCTCAGGGGCAGGGCCACTGGCCTCTCTGTGGCCGCGTAGTGCCTTTGTGTACAGCAAGGCTGTTTCAGGCTTTTTACATTCATGTGGGGGTGCGAAGAAAACGCTTTCAAAACTTGCTGCGTTTCTAAGTCCTCTGCTGGCCCTTCCCTCTCGGTCATTCTTTTGAGAATCCATGAAAATGGTGGCTGTGCCCGGAAGATGCAGGCGTGAGAAGCACCACGCCAGTGACTCGGCCCCGAGAAGTGGGAGCCCGGCCCGTGGCTCCTGGTGACCTCCGGGACCCAACTCCATGGACCAACTGCACCCTCTCTGCAGGCTTTCGGAGGCGCCCCACACCCCACTGGGCCCCACGAGCTACCGAGGAAACTGATGAGCCAGAGGCTGAGACTGAAGAAGGGCAAGGACGCCTGCCAGGACCGGCTCTTCCTGCCCCTGTGCCGGCCCAGCTGAGCTAAGCTCAGGCATTGGTGTGTTTCGCAAAGAGGCTTTGGCTGGAGGCGGCGGGCGGTGAGCTCTGGTCTGGGCCATTCCTGATGAAGCTCTCTGCGGAAAAGCTCTCTGCGGAAAAGGCCCACAGCCCTCGGTGACGGTAACACATCACACCTCCACGGAGGACGCCACATCGCTCGGTGCTCCCGTTCCCTGGTTCATTCATTCCGTCTCTGCAGCACCACGGAGGGGCCCGACAGGAGCCTGTACAGCGGGCGAGGGAGAAGGGAAGCTGGTCTCAGAGAGGCTGAGGGGAGGAGGGAAGCCGGTCTCAGAGAGGCCTGTGGGGAGGAGGGAAGCCGGTCTGAGAGAGCCTTGCGTCCGGGAGGAGGGAAGCAGCCTCAGAGGGGCTGAGGGGAGGAGGGAAGCGGCCTCAGAGGGGCTGAAGGGAGGGGGGAAGCGGCCTCAGAGGGGCTGAGGGGAGGGGGGAAGCGGCCTCAGAGGG
Organism: Mandrillus leucophaeus; assembly: GCF_000951045.1. Lineage (NCBI taxonomy): Eukaryota > Metazoa > Chordata > Mammalia > Primates > Cercopithecidae > Mandrillus > Mandrillus leucophaeus. The sequence continues at coordinate 3,562,717 of NW_012109252.1, forward strand.
GCTGAGGGGAGGGGGGAAGCGGCCTCAGAGGGGCTGAGGGGAGGAGGGAAGGTCTCACAGGGGCTGAGGGGAGGAGGGAAGGTCTCACAGGGGATGAGGGGAGGAGGGAAGATCTCACAGGGGCTGAGGGGAGGAGGGAAGCCGGCCTCAGAGGGGCTGAGGGGAGGAGGGAAGCCGGTCTCACAGGGGCTGAGGGGAGGAGGGAAGCGGCCTCAGAGGGGCTGAAGGGAGG
>NW_012109252.1:3563641-3573292 GCF_000951045.1 Mandrillus leucophaeus
CTCAGCCTCCCAAAGTGCTGGGATTACAGGCCTCAGCCACCGCGCCCGGCCAGGATGTGCCCTTTTTTTAGTGGTTGTAAAATAAGAAACTTTCTTCTCACACCTCCCGAGGTCAAGTTTCCAAACTAGACAAAGAGCACTATAAAAATGAGGCTTATTGTACCTTTTCCACGTTAATTATGACACTATGTCTTTTTCAAAAGGTGTACAGATGGCACTGGTCTTCACAGGCATTGGGCCTGTGGTCTTTGCTGTATTCGGGAACACTGTATAGGGGTCCACAGTCACATGGTCAGGTCCACATCTTAAATTCCTCCCCATGGAAAAGATCTTGACAGGGTACATTTGACATTCTGAGATAAAACTGTTATATCGCCCTTTTAACGTATCAACTGGAATCTAACTAAATACCACAATCCACCATATTAACTTGATACCAGCCATCATCCATTCAAAGCACAGATGAACATGTTAGTATTAAATGACCTAAAATATTACAGTATTCATTTTTGTCCTTAAATTCTTATTTCCATTCCATCTCCTCCTACAGAACCGCATCCTACTGTAACATATATTTAAGCTTAAAATGTGTTTTCCTTTCTTTTTCTGTCTATACTCACATGAACACACATTTCACGTGTATGCATATGAAAGCAAAAATACATTTTTAAATTTTCTGTGACAAAGATTCTAGATGATAAAACTGTCATCTTGACTATTGTTAGTTTTAGAGGTGACCCTAAAATATAATTATAAATTTTGATGAACATTAAATATTACCATTAAAACTGAATTGGAAATGCATCTCTTAATGAGATTTTTCCCAATTCATTAATATACTCATGGATAAATATTACTTTTTAGTGAAAGAAAGCTGGGTTCAGTGTCAATGACTTTTTTAATAGCTGTAAGATGCGAAACTTAGATTGCATTAATATCTGGATGGAACATAAGTGTGTTATTCTGGCAATGGCCCTCAAGCCTTGGAACTCCTTCAGAAATCACTGAGCACTTACCATTAACAATTACTCCTAAGAATTAGCTGATAACACTAGTCATTAACTTCACCAGCAGTGAGACATTTATCCCAGACTGTCCATTGTTCTGACGCCCGAGGGCAATACTCCCTGCCAGATTCCAGATGGGGTGGGAGGGTACACCTTTTCCCTCTTTCCCTCTTTCATAAGAGGGGGAAGGGTGAGTTTGAGAACACAGTAGGCAAAGACACAGAAGCATTGCTCAGACACTTTCTCAGATTAGCAGACTGTAGGGAAAGGCACCCGTGAACCCTAAGATAAGAAATCAACTGCCTTAAAACCGTCTCATATCATAGCCCCTATAAGAAACCCGATGTGCCACTGAACGGTGAGCTCCTTAATGTGAAGTCTGCTGTGCTAAGGTGAGGTCACAAAACATCATCCTTTTCACATCCAAATGCCCAGAAAACCATCTCTATCTTTTGCACCCAGTTTAGAAAACAGTCACAAGTGATACTTTCCCGTGTATGTAATATCATTAGATTCCTTTAAACCTGTAAAAACAAAAGACCAGAACCAAGACAGAAGAAAGAAATGTTAGCATGCATTTTAATTTCCTTAACCTCCTTCTCTCCCTTAAACAAGTTTCCAAGGGAACAGAGTGCAGGCAAACCATCCTCTGTAGTATTTCTGAGCAATGAAGAGTGATTCTTACATTCTTCCTAAGCAGCGCAAAAAGACACATGTATTAATATCTGGGATATTTCTTGAGGTAAGAAACTTTTGCAGTAGGAAAGGTTACAGACCTTATGTTGGTCACATTATCCGTCACTGTGAAAGGATGTCCTAGAAAAGGCAGAATCTTTGTTGTAACTTTAGTCAATTGCATCAGCTTTACATTGTCATGCAGTCACTGGTTAATCCCACCAAGTGCTGCAGACACAACCATCCATCCTAATCCAGCTTTCCCGGGTCAGGCAGCACAGCCACACACTGTTTCTGAGCCCTAACAGGGCATTGTGATTTGGGGGTTGGTTCTTCATCTGTCACCTGACAGCTGAGGACACAGTAGATGCAGAAGAGGGCCAACAGGGAGACGAGATCTCAGTGGTATTTCTGCTTTTCAAGGTGTTCTGAGGTAGGAATGGGATTGGCAGACAACAAATCCTCATGAATTAACTAGTTGTAAAGAAAGAGTGCAAAAGTGATGAGTAGAGAAAAACAGGTGATAAAATCAGTGCTCAGGGTGGGGGCCCTCAAGTGCTTTGACACATAAACTCTGCCTTCAGGTCTCTTCACATTGATTTGAATCTGCCGTAGCAATAATTTAACCTGCATTTGCTTTTCAATTCTTGCTATTTTGTCAATAATTAACATATTTCATCAAATATTGGCACGTAGAGATTGACAAATAATTGAGGATGGTTAAACTTAAAATACTGATCCACATGAAATGACATGGAGTATCTAACATAATATTTAGGTATTCATAATTGATAGCCTAGTAAGAGAGTATTTATTAATATGTCATCAATTCCAGAGACAGTCTTAAGTCTTACGTGATTTAAAAAAAAAAATCAAGCTAGAATTCTATCAAGATACAACCAGTTGTTAGAGGTTATCTATGGAATTCTAATAAGTAGGACATTCCCCTCTCTTCTAGGTTTTAAAAATTTTTTTTAAAGATCTAACTTTTATACTTTTTTATCAAAACATAATAAATGGCATATTTGGGGGATGCATGCAATAATTTGATACATTCATGTGACAAAATCAGGATAACTGGGATATCTGTTACCTTATATTCATCTTTTCTTTACGCTAGAAACATTAAAATTTTTCTCTTCTAGGTATTTTGAAATGTACAATCAATTAATGTTAATGGTATTCATCCTGCTGGTCGATTGAACACCAGATTTTCTATCTCCTTCTAACTGTACATTTCTACCCATTAATCAGCCTCTCTCCATCCCCCCAGCTCCCAATTTTGAATAGCAGTGGTATTATCCTATCTCCTAAATGCACTCAGCTTCTCCTTTTTCACAAAAGAAACAAAAATTATAGCACAAACATTAGGTTACATAATTGTTGTTGCAAAAAAATTCTAACAAACCTACGTCAGGAAATGAAGTTGTAGTTCCCATAGCAACAATGACATGGGCCCTTAGACAAATTTTTCATGTGCTTTGTGTGACTCTAAGAAGTAAGTTCCTTCGTTAACAAGTCATTTAAATGTTCAGCCAAAACACCGTGTCACAATGAACTTCTTTGTCCTCTTGTGTTAATGGGCTCAGCACTCCCCACCACCACTGTGATCTGCAGTCATTCACAGGTTTAATGCGGTACTTGGGCAACCCCTCACTTTTGAGAGGGCTGTAACACTAAAAGTTAATTACAGCAGTTAATCACAGTTGTAGTAAGTCTCAAAATGCTTTCATATTTGCATTCAGGTTTGCATTTTTAAGTAATTAAAATAGCAAAAAAATCCCTGAGGTCTTCTCATCAATTATTTTCTATGATGTTCCTAACCCTTCCATGAGTAGCTTTAGGAATCAAACCTCATTTTTAAGAAGTTCAAGAAATAGTAAGAAAAAAAAGTTAATGTCGTTTAAATAATAGGAAAACATAAGCAAAAATTTTCAACACAAAGTTTTAACATCTGATGATGCTTATAAATTTGGCACTATCAGGTATACCATACTGAGCAATATAGTCCTTACTAACAATAAATATGAAGTTTTAATACAAAAAGAGCCTAGAAATTCTTAACAGATACATGACTTACTCTTAAGGGAATAAAGATCACTCAATAATAAAAACCAAAAAAGGGGTTATCTATACATATTTTCATGCCTGGGCTGAAACAAAGCTACAAAATGCTTTGAAAATCATAAGGTACTATACAACCTCATGGAGAGAAACGTAATTCATTTCCAGACGCTAGTTCCCTCACACAAAATCCTAGCACAAGCAAATATATCTTGGTATATTTTTTTGATGTCCTCAATAATTGCTATTCTGGTACAGGGGGATTCCTTTGGATCCTTGGAAAAGGAATAAAAAGGGGGTGTGGAGAAGGGGGAAGGACCAAATCTGGCTATAGGGCACCGGGTTTCAGTGAGGCAGCAGGAACGGGTTTGGAGATCTGCCAGGCACGGCGACTCTGGTTAATGACAATGTGCTGTGAGTTTCCAAATTGTCACAAGAGCCTCCTGCCCTGCAGACTGAGCTAACCAGCCTGTGACTAGGGTGGATATTTTCAAAAGGAGCAACGGTAAGTGTGACTGAGGATATGGGGGAAGGGGACCCACATTCACCACTGACGGAAAGGTAAATTAGTAAAACGCTGTGGAAAACTGAGAAGCCTCCCCGAAAAAACAAAGTAGAGCCGCCACAAGACCAAGCAATCCCACTTCTGGGTGTGAGATCACTACGCTGAGAAGTCTGTACCACCATGGTCACTGCACGGTCACTGCTCACAATGGACAAGATACGGAATCAACCTACGTGTATGTCAATGGGTGAATAAAGAAAACGTGGTTGTGTGCACAGTGGAACGCCAGTTGGCCTTAAAAGAAAAAGAAATCCTGTTATTAATGACAATGTGAATGAACCTGGAAGACATTATGCTGAATGAAAAAAGCCAGGCACAGAAAGACAGATGCCTCATGATCTCACGGATCTGTGGAATCTGAAAAAGTGAACCCCATAGAAACAGACTAGAACAGTGAGGGCCAGGCTGGCAGGTGGGGTTGGAGGGGATGAGGAAAGGGCAGATGTAGGTCAAAGGGTACAAAGTTTAGACTAAGGCTTAGTAATCACTGCATTGCATGGCGAACACAGCTAATAATAATTCAAACATTTCAAAATCTCTAGAATAGAATTTTAATGTTCTCACTAAAAAGAAAAAATGGTAAGTTGGTGAGGTGACAGGTATGTCAGGTAGCTTACTTGACTCTTTCCCCAGTGTATACATAGATCAAAATATCACACTGTACTCCATAAATATACAGTGATTATCAATTTAAAATAAAATAAAAATTTATAATTAAATTTTAGAAATAAAATATAAAAAAGGAATGCAGGCAGGACTGGAAGACTCTGCAATGAACTCTGCAAAAGACACAGAGAAATGTGGCCCTGCTACAAATATTCCGTTAGTGTCTGCTTGAGAGAAAGCAAAGGCTTGGATGGCTAACAATGGTAGAAGAAAGTTCTAGAAACCAGAAAACATCAAGTCACTACCACCTTCTCAGAAAATAATGCTATTAGGCTAGGCATGGTGGCTCATGCCTGTAATTCCCACACTTTGGGAGAATGAGGTGGGAAGATCACTTGGCCGAGGAGGCAGAGGCTGCAGTGAACTATGATGGTACCACTGCACTCCAGCCTGGGAGTTAGAGTGAGACCCTGTCTGAAAAAAAAAAGAAAAAAGGGAAAAAGAAAAGAAGAGAAAATGCCCTGGACTGAACTGTGCCTCTCTCACATTCATGTGTTGAGCCCCCAATGTAGGTGTATTTGGAATAAAGAAGTGATTCAGATAAAATGAGGTTATGAGGATGGGGCCCTGATCCAATAGGATTAGTGCCCTTGTAAAGACACCAGAAACCATGTGAGAACACCATGAGAAAGCAGCTGTCTGCCCACTAGAGAGAGAGGCCTTTGCAGAAACCAGCCCTGCCGATGCATTGACTGGCAGTTCACAGCCTCCGGAGCTGTGAAAAGATGAGTTTCTGCTGTTCAGGCCTCCCAGAATCCGGGGCTTGGTTATAGCAGCTAAGCAGCTCAGCAGATCTGTTAGCAACAGCCCGAGCACTACCTCACCCAGCATAAACAAGCATGTCCATGCCATCCTACTATTACAGAGAACAAACCGGAAGGTCTTTCATGGAGTGTGTGTGCTGATGGCTCAATGCATCTAGGGTACACTCCACGTACTCTAGCTCTAACGCAGCCACCCAGAGGAATTAAGAAGCTCTGCCTACACATAACACACAAAACCCTCCAATGTACGCCGTTCAGTGAAAGAAGTGATTTGCAGAGCACATAATTCCACGCCTGCCATGAGAAGCCATGTTTGGCACTGTGCTGGAGCCAGGGCACACTGACCCCACATCCCTCTCAAACACCTGGAACGTGGTCTGTCCAGTTGAGATGGGCTGCAGGTATGTCAAATACTCTTCAGAGTTTGAAGACTTAGTACCAAAAAAAAGAAAGTAAAATACTTTATTAAGGCAGGGTGCAGTGGCTCCTGCCTGTAATCCCAGCACTCTGGGAGGCTGAAGCAGGCAGATCAACTGAGGCGAGGAGTTTGAGACCAGCCTGGCCAACATAGTGAAACCCCGTATCTACTAAAAATACAAAAATTAGTCAGACGCGGTGGTGTGTGCCTGTAGTCCTGGCTACTCAGGAGGTTGAACCTGGAGAAATCACTTGAACCTGTGAGGCAGAGCTTGCAGTGAGCAGAGATCATGCCACTGCACTCCAGCCTGGGCAACAGAGCGAGACCCTGTCTCAAAAAAAAAATTAATATTAATATAATGATTATGAGATGACATTTTAAACATAATGGTTTAAATAAACTATATTATTAAACATGATTTAAGCTGTTTTTACTTTTTTAATGTGGCTACTAGAAAATTTAAAATTACAGATGAGGCCAGGCACAGTGGCTGATGCCTGTAATCCCTGTACTTTGGAAGGTTGAGGCAGGAGGATCACTTCAGCCCAGGAGGTCAAGACCAGCCTGAGCAACAGAGCAAGACCTTGTCTCTACAAAAAAAACAGAAAATTAGCCAGGCATAGTGGTGCATGCCTTAGTCCCAGCTACTCAAGAGGCTGAGGCAGGAGGATTGCTTGAATCCAGGAGTTGGAGGGTACAGTGAGCTATGATGGTGCCACTGCCCTCCAGTCTGTGTGACAGAGATATGACCTGTCTCTAAAAAAATAAAACGAAATAAAATTGCAGATAAGCCTAGAATTCTGTCCCCACCAGACACAATCAATTTAGAAGGACATGCTCCACACTGCTCATTCCATTGTTCATTCTTTATGTGCCGCTTTGATTTTTATGGTTAGTGTAAATTACTTCCATAATTTTTAAAACAAAGTCATTTTTTTAAAAAAGGAGCTTCTGGGGATAAATATTTTAACCTAACACTGGGGCAGAGCCACAGAGGCCATGTCATTTTCAATGCATCTCTGGGTAGCAAGGTAGGGGTTGCCACTCTTGTGACCGTCACTCTTATCTAAACCACCCAGGTTGGACTAGTACAGACAGCCTTTTAATTTAGAATTGAAAGTTGCCCCGGCAATACACAAATTTTGGGTATGAAACAATTAAGTGGCAAGTACTTAGTGACAGAGTTAGCAGACCTGCCTTAGACCCAGCTAGTGCAGGCCCAGGATTTTGGATAAAGAGGATAAAACCCTTTTAGCAAAATCTAAATGTGTTTCTGAAAGTGATTTTCTCTATTTAATAAGGGAGACCTACCTAATAACTCTATGAAATGTATTTAGATTTAAGCGTTCACAGAGGTCCCTCGATCCTTTTACAAAATGCATACTGTATAGCACGTTTGCATTAAAACTCATACCTCTTAGTTTTGAGCATTTGCAGAAAATTCTTAATGATATTTGCAAGTAGATGTGGGCAGAAAAGTAGCAATACACATGATTTAAGTGTTTAGAGTTTAAGGAAATGTTAGCAATCACTGACATAAATTAGGTAATTTTGCAATCACTACTCGATTCTGACCCTAGCACAGGAGGACCAAGGGACCTGTCACAACTTCACGAAATGGAGAAATGGAGCCGGAAGGCACCAGTCTGGAGAACAGGATACTCACACTTCCAAAATCATCATAAAAACATCTAGCGGTAATATTTTAAAGACCCCCGCTTACACTGAGAAGACTACATCAGCCTGCCCCACAGAAAACCGAAAAAATTTTTCCATCCCTAAGTGTCCTTCTACTCAAAAAAAAAAAGGCATAATTTCTAAACCAAAATTAGGTTTATGAGTTAAATGTCATTCATGTCTTATCATAGACAAGAGAAATACAGACCACTATATAACTGTGTGATGTCTGACCCAGGATTTTACAGCTCAGAGGCTCGCAACGCAAGCATAACTCCCTGAACCTGTTCCACAGTCAGCCCAGTAATCACATCCCACAGCCAGACACAGGAGGTCACCGTGAAGGAGGGATGCCACTGAGTGTTCCTCGGCCAAAAAGGACAGAGGTGCATGCTTAGAAATTGTTCAGAGCCCACAGAAACTGCCAAGGAGACACCAAGTGAATTACAGAAATCAGCTGAGGAGAGGCAGGGGGTTGGCAGCCCTATAAAGCTGAGGAACATACGGCTTTCTGCAGTGAACAACATATATCTTCAGTCTCAAAATTTAATTTCCATAAGAAAAAAAGCCTTTGGTCATCAGTCAGAAAGTCTTAAGTCACAGACAAATTGGCATAGCGTGGGCCTGCGATTAAATAACCCACAAGTGCAGTGCGCTCCACAGGGTAGGAGGCAGAGGACATAGAGGAGGAGTAGGGCCTCCTTCACACCTCCATCTTCCCTCTGAGCCACGCACGCCACGCACGCCACGCACGCCACGCACGCGCTCTCCCTCTCCCCTCAAGAAATGAGTGTTCGGCAGCCCCTCACTAACTCCACAACTCCAGGCAAATTTTAGCAGCACTGTGCTGTGCAAATGAATCTGAATAAATAGGGATAATGTATGTTTCTTCTTTATAAAAACGTACAAAACCTGTGATAAGATCATCTAGAAAAGGTCTTGAAGGTATGGTAGGATAATGATGCCTGCATGTAAGATCCTATTATTATTCATACTTAAAGCTATCTCTCCCTCAATGTTTCATGATTCTGAACAGGAAGAAAACCCTCCCGTGTAGAGCTGCATGAGTGACTCTGGGGTCGGCACGACCCCTGCAGCTGCTGACACCCGTCAGCTCAGCCGTGGTCCATTTTTGCAGCTCCTGACTCCATCTTTCATGTTTTCTGTAACGCGTCCGTGGAGGCTGCTCTGGGGGCCTGTGGACGTGTACAATGTGGCTTCTGTTCCCATTGAGTTGTCATTTTTAATGGGAAGAATCCCAGGGAACGCAAGAGGCTCGTGTCCCTGGGAGGAAGAGGGGTGGAAATGAGTGTCTCTGTTGCCCCTAACCCAAGCCACCATCTACTGTGTACAGACACATAAGCTTCACTTCAGCCGCTCAAATCCCAACACGTCCCCACAGATGTCTGTAACTCATCAAAACTTTGAATCAATAAACTAGCCCAGTTTACTTCTATATTCCTTCCGAAACTTTCTGAAAGATTTCTCATAATTTTTTAAAAAGGAGCAATACTGAAAGGGAAAATTTCATGGGGATTCTCTATTGTTTCATTTTTCTAAACAGTTTGTCCCGTTTTCCTGTATTCGGGGTTAACGGCTGTGCTTCCTGTCAGCTGCTGAGTCGCTTGTTATGGCGCGTCCCACTTCACAACTGACCACACCGACAGTCACCTTTAAACAAGTCCTTGTCAGCATTTTTCTGCTGGATAGCCGAGTAGAAATCAAGAGAACAGTACTTCTTCCCTACTGAGACCCAACCCTGCAGGCACTCCATGTGCCTTCACATCTTAGTCTCTTTTCTTTTTTTTTTTTTTT
>NW_012109252.1:3575035-3578652 GCF_000951045.1 Mandrillus leucophaeus
TGATAAAAACCTTGCTATCGGTTGCTAATTCTAAACCACTTATCAAGAGTGCTCCCCCCAAAGTTCTGCTGCAGCTGCAGATAGCAGCCTGTGTCTCAAATGTTCTCACTACCTCTGTAGAAATATCTTGTAATGTCTCCACCCTAAGGATTGATGCACAAACTCCTTGTACCTTAAACAGTTAAACAGCTGGGTGCAGTGGCTCGCGCATGGAATCCCAGCACTTTGGGAGGCCGAGGTGGGCAGATCACGAGGTCAGGAGTTCAAGACCAGTTCAAGACCACCTCGGGAGGCCGAGGTGGGCAGATCACGAGGTCAGGAGTTCAAGACCAGCAGATCACGAGGTCAGGAGTTCACCACCAGCCAACATGGTGAAACCCCATCTCTACTAAAAATACAAAAATTAGCCAGCATGGTGGCAGGTGCCTCTAATCCCAGCTACTTGCTGAGGCAGGAGAATCACTTGAACCCGGGAGGTGGAGCTTGCAGTGAGCCAAGACTGAGCCAAGACTGCGCCATTGCACTCCAGCCTGGGTGACACAGTGAGACTCTATCTAAAAAAAAAAAAAAAAAAAAAAAACAGTCAACAGCCAAGAGCCAGCACCACCTGTGCCTGTGCCTTTGGGCATCCTTGAGCTCTTGACTTCCTCCCACAACTGTGCCTCACCGGGCTGGTGTTCCTGTGTTTTTATTTCCTTGCTAGCAAGAGTGGAAGGTCCAACACGCAGGACCACAAGGATCCAGGAAGAAGCAGGGCCGTGGATGTGACCCCAGCAGAAACACACGGCTCATAACCAGGACACCAACCTCAAAAGAGGAGACACAGCCCGGGGATGGCGCCCTGGATCTAACTTCCTTTCCTAGAAGTTACAGTGCTTGAGGATCTTCATCATCCAGAATCTCAGAGCCCGGCTTTCCCATCCCACGGGCACCTGACGCCAGTGCAGCCCCAGGAGGAGGAGGCTGTGCTCCTGCCAAGTCATGGCCTCAGATGTCCCCTCACTGTTGCCCACCCCGGTCTTCACATGTTACAAGTCTAGGCCGCCCATCCACCCAAGGAACTGGAAAACACAGCCCAGAATAAGCAGCTCTCAGACCACTTTCGGCCAAGCCTCGGGATGGACACAGTGTCTGTCCAGACTGCATCTGCTAAACTGTCTGACACTGGCAGTGTTGACAGGAAAGCTTAGTTCTTTGGTGCTTGACTCTGGTAAGACAAAAGCTGCTTTTCAAAGAATGAAAACCATCCTCTGTGAGACTGCACAGTGCCTACTGGTCAACAGACATGAACACTCCGAGTATCATGCATGTGCGTGCTTGCCCAGAGAGAAATGCTGGTGGAATAAGCTCTGCCTCCCACTCCAACAGCCAATAATGCCGGACACATTGATAAAGGCAGAGGCACCGGGCGTAATTCATCTATTATCACAATATATTTGCTGCACTAATTTGGGTCACCCCAGAGTTTAATTCTGGAGGACATTAGAAAGATTTATGTGACTGATTTCAAAGAACGCTGCAGCTCACATAGAGGAAGGACAGCCTCCAGCATAAGTATGACTTGAACACACACAAGGGTTGACCAAAAAGGGGTGTGCAGCCACACCACAGGGTGACGAACTCCAAAGGGTTTGGGGTAGATGTTATGTACCCCACACCCAGGGTGTGTGTGCACATGTGCATGTGTGTGTGTGCACCTGTGTGTGATTGAATGTATGTGGGTCGTGTGCGATGGTTTTGTTTTTCGTTTTTTGTTTTTTTGAGACAGAGTCTCACTCTGTCACCCAGGCTGGAGTACAATGGCACAATCTCGGCTCACTGCAAGCTCCGCCTCCCAGGTTCAAGCAATTCTCCTGCCTCAGCCTCCGCAGCAGCTGGGATTACAGGTGCATGCCACCACTCCCAGCTGATTTTTGTATTTTTAGTAGAGCCTCGGTTTCATTTCACCATGTTGGTCAGGCTGGTCTCGAACTCCTGACCTTGGGATCTGCCTGCCTCAGCCTCCCAAAGTACGGGGAAAACAGGTGTAAGCCACCGTGCCCGGCCGTATGTGGGTATGTCTGTGTGCACCTGTGTGTGGTTGCACGTGTGTGGGTGTGTTTGTGCATTTGTGTGTGCATGATCACGTGTGTATCTGTATATGTGCATGTGTATACACACATGTGCCACAGTGGGGAAGAATGGCAGGGAAAAATGTCTGACCTGTGTCTTCTTCCCTGTAAGTCTCCCTTCTCAGTTCTTTGGTCTCCTCCACTCTCACAAATACAGGCCAATCCACTATCCCTTCATCCAAAAATTCAAAATTCAAAAAGCTCTGAAAATCATGAGTGTGCTGGCAACAAAGCCTGGCTCCTTCACCCTCCAAGAGGCAGCCTAGGACCTGAACTGATACAAAACCATCTGTCTTCACCCTCCCTCATGTGAATACTCACATCCTCCACTGCAGAAATACTGACCAATGACGAGATACCGCCCCAGACCCCAAACCAACACGGCACGGGCACATTAAACAAGAGACAAGTCACCTATTGAGAGGACAACTGAAGGCTCTCCTGAACATTCTTAAAAGAAAATCCCTGCACTCTCTGTTGCCCTCCCTTTTTGCTGCACCTGTGACTCTCCGATATGGCATCGTGCGTTTGTTTCCACATCCATTTCCCCGCTAAAGACAAAGCCCCACAGGAACAGGAGCTGTGCTGGGTTCCGGACCCCGTTCCCAGGACTCAGTGTCCACAGAGTGACTCTTAATAAATGTTACTATGAAATTTTATTTAATTCAGAGATTTAAAATTACATTATTTTTAAATTGGCTGCCAGTATATGCTATAAAATAGAATATTCCCACGAATATGATTTGGAACCAGGGAAACACCCAGTGCATTTTGGTGCCACCAGTTCACCGTGAGTCTCTGGAAACATTACGTGATCAGCGTGATCCCCAGCCGCTCTGTAAAGTGGAGATGGCAATTCTGACTACACAGCTGAGGAGCGAGTGAGGCCCTGGGGGTGCAGGAACACTGCTCCAGTGGTTGTGTGGTATGGTTGGACGGCAACAGTAGCTTTCCACAGCCTCTGGTGCTTAATTGTCAAAGAGCATGGAGCAGACTCCTCTGGCCCTCTCTAATTGCATAGTCCACAGGCGCATGTCTTCATAACAATGCCAACCACCGTTCCCTACATTAAATGTAACCAAACAGAGGAGAAGACCTGAGAAAAACAAAATCCTGAAAGCCAGAGGCAGGGAGAAAGGCCGGATCCATTGTCCAGACACACCCCAAAGGGAGCAGGGCAAGCAGCACAGACCCGGACTCTCTGGTACCAGAACTCCTTCACATCCACAAGGAAATCAGCTTCCAGCGTTTCACAAAAGTCAGGGAGAAAACCACACCTGGTTTAGAAGACTTGCCTCAAGTCTTCTCTGATAAGATATGCAGCATATTTCAGCAGGACCCAGGGGCGCTCGCACCTGTAATCCCAGGACACAGGCAGATCACTTGAACCCAGAAGTTCAAGACGAGCCTGGGCAACATGGCAAGACCCCATCTCTACATAAAAATATGAAAAATTAGCCAGGTGTGATGGCAGATGCCTGAATTCCCAGCTACTTGGGAGGCTGC
>NW_012109252.1:3581097-3594734 GCF_000951045.1 Mandrillus leucophaeus
ACACGGGAGACGTGGCAGGGTCGTGGCCCCAGGAGCACAGGAAAAGTGCCACTGAAGAGGCAGCCTGGACCTCAGAGCGTTCTCACAGATCTGCTCTCTGGACAGCAGCCACGCACACTTGGGGCTTGAGGGTTTGCCAGGATTTGCTTCGGAAACTCTACAGTGCTCCTGAGCCAGTGGCTGCGGAAACACGGGACTCAAGGAAGGTGCCTCCAAACACAGAGGACTCATCCCTGGTGCTGGGACCTGACAGGCCAGGCAAGGGGCAGACAGCAGGGCTTGTTCAAACTGCAGCAGCTCAGGCGGGGGTGGGGCGAGAGCCACAAGAAAAACCACAGCATGAATTTTATTTAAAGGGCCGTGTCTGTCTGAAATATTCACATGAATTTTGCCTTTCACTCAAAGTATTTGAATATTCTCCCTGATTAAAATCTTTATGTCGTGTGGCTACTTCTGATTTTTTTTTTTTTTTTTTTGAGACAGAGTCTCGCTCTGTTGCCCAGGCTGTAGAGCAGGGGCGTGATCTTGGCTCACTGCAACCTGAGCCTCCCCGGGTCAAGAGATTCTCCTGCCTCAGCTTCCTGAGTAAGTGGGATTACAGGCACACACCACCACGCCCAGCTAATTTTTTGTATTTTAGTAGAGATGGGGTTTCACCATGTTGGCCAGGATGGTCTCAATCTCCTGACTTTGTGATCCGCCCGCCTCAGCCTCCCAAAGCGCTGGGGTTAACAGGCTTGAGCCACCACACCCGGCCCTTAATCTGAATTTCTAAGGAAAGACAATGCAAAGGGTCATATAACAAAACTGTGTAACCATCACCTGTATTTTCTTAAGAAATGAAACATTAATGATGAAAGTTCATCACCCTCCTGGCAATCCTCTTCCCCAGAGACCACGGTCAGAAGAATTGAGTGCTCATCCAGGGCAGGTGATACGTGTTTTCATGTTTACCCAGAAATAAATAAGTTACCCATGTGTTTAATCTGCATCAATTATCACATATGATACTTTGAAATGAAATCCTTTCATCGTATTTTTCACTTAGGAGTGTTTCTAGGTTGTTACCTACAGATCACTGACAAGGCTGAAATACACGTCAGTAAGTCCTTGGGCACTGGGGTGGGAATTTCCCTGGGATGTATAAAGCAGAGGAGTTTGCAAGGTTCCAGGGTAACACATTTTTAACTTTACTAGACACTGCTAAGTTCTCACAATTTACACTTGCCAGCATGCCCCACACTGAGTTCTGCACTAATTTACATGCCAACATGCAATGCAAGTTCCTACTTCCCCATGTCCTCACCAATACTGGGTATAATTAGTTTTTTTAATTCTGTGAATATGACAGGTGTAAAATTACAGCTGATATTTGAAATTACACTTTCCAGAGCACTGTGTTTATCCACTGGCTAAGTTTCCTTGTATGACTCTGTGAGGACACAAATGTCAGTACCAAATGCTTTCCATGAGTTGTTCCCTTGTACAGCTCTGTGGGTACACAGACATCAGAGCTGTATGCTTTAAATGAGTGATTCCCTTATCCAGCTCTGAGAACACGAACATCAGGACCGTATGCTTTAAATGAGTAACTGCCTTGTTGTGAGTACATGAATGTCAGAGAACCCTACGCTTTACATGAGTGATCTGTATGATTTGTGAATTCAACCTAATAAAGCTGTTATTTTACAAAAAGAGAAGGTGTGCTGAGATTATCCTGAGAGTGACTTACTCCCGGGACATGGCTGTGTACGTGATTCTTGCATTCCAGTTTGAAACGCACAGAGTTTTATGACACTTCATAACAGCTGGTTTTAAGGTATGACATGAAATTTTGTTTCTTCTAAGAGCGTATTTTTATTTATGTATATTTAAGTTTGTATTTATATATTCTCATTTTCCTAAAACATTAAAATACAATCGTAGGAACCAACTGCGCCTAATCAGCACCTGGTCTGTTTTTTGATGTAGGAACACAAAAGCCTCTTACACTTGAAAAGACATTTAGGAGGCACCTGCGGTGCCGTCCAGTACCTGCCAGAATTCCAAGCATATTCTTGGATGAAAGGGGCAGTTTGGAAACCTGTGTCTAAGATTCCCAACTATTTCACCAAAATAATGGCATTTCTAATGGGGGAGGGGGAGTTTCTAAAAACAAAAGCTGACTTGATTTCTCAGGTTTCCTCCCCTGCACCCAACTGGAGGCTTTCTCACCTTCAGACCTGCCAGCCACCTCAGCGCCTGGCTTCAAGGCAGCCTCCTGAAACCTACAAATGCCACTTGTATGATGAGCTCTTCCCTGGCACGAGGAACGGGCCCTCCTATGCCTGAGTGACTCTTAAGTTTCTAAACCCCACAGCCCCATCCTCACTGTTCAGACTTGGGCCTTCTCAGGGCAGACCCGGCCTGGGCTCCAGAGCCTCTCTGGTTACAGCAGGGAGTGTCAACATTTTTTGGAGTAAAAATACACTGAGAAAATGAATTAAATCCTTTAACTCCTTCTCTACTTCAAAATGAGAAATCCACGATGGATGCCAGAATCCAACATTGAGCCTCACACCTGGCTCCAAGATCCGCCCCAAAATGCAGGATCAATTCCCCACTCAGATTCCAAGGCGCAAGGCTGGGGTGCAGGTGGCCCCCTCAGTGCCAGTTCCAGCCCACGGCTCTGTTCCATGTCAGCTGAACACACAGGCCTCCCAGGCCATCCCTTACAGAAGGGGAAACCAGGAAGCTCAGCTCTTAAGAGGCAGACCCAAGCCCTTCTCCAAGGACCTGAGAGGCTCCAGTTCTTTCGCGGTGTCTCGTGTTTCCTTAATTCATTTCGTGTTGTGCAGGGACTGGGCTGCCCTTGTTACTTCATCTCTGGGTTCTTCAGCTATCAACCTCCCACCAGAGCAGGAAGGCTTCTGATATCCCCGAGAAACACACCTTCACTTCAATACTTCTCTCTTGACCGGCGTCCAAAAAAAAAAAATCGCTGCCCCGGGTTTTTTCAGAACTTGCTCACTTCCAGACAGATCCACCAGCCAGTACCTCATTTCTCAAGGGAGCCCCGGTCCTCAAGACTCTCCCACAGCAGCACAGGGACAGGCAGGGTCTCCAGTGCCTCCAGGCCCCGAGGGAGGCAGAACCGGCCCACAGCCTGGGCACCGGGATGACTCCTTCGCCGGTAAGGAACCATTCAGCCTGGGTGTTCCCTGGACCTAACCCTGAATGAGCAACCGCTCCATGGCACGTAATTAATTAGGATCCCAAGGTCAGCTGCCCTTGGCTCTCTGGCCCTCCTTGATCCAGGTCCAGCCCCTCGCCCAGCTGTCCCTGTTCCCCCCGGGGAGTGGGGGGTCGAGATTTCCCTGCCAGGTTCCTGTAGACACAGCTCACCAAGTCACATGCATGAAAACCAGTATGATGGCTGCCCTCCCAGCCCTAGCCTCCTGAGATAGACCCCAGCAGAGACCACGAGTTAGCACGTGTGTAAATCCACAGACCAAGAGAGAAAACAGAAAGCCCAGAAGTAAACCCAAGTACCAATGAAAATGTGAATTCACCATACCTTCAGCCACTGGCAGCTGCTCCCCATGAGAACAATAAGTTTGTCAAATCAGACCAGGTGGGGGTCAGCAAGGAGCAGAGAGAGAATCCTGCAAGAAAAGCAGCAGAAGGCGGCCTGCACCACCTTGGGACTGAGACAGAGGCCCCGGGATGGCCTTTGACAAGCTGCACCTGCCTCCACACTCCTGGAGGCACTGAATACTGAAATTGCAGAATGTAGAGGTTTTACACGCTCCATTTTTAAGATAAGATGTACTGAGAATTGGATGGTGTTGAGAGATCACCTTTGAATTCACAAATCTATTTTTATCAAGAATTGAATAAACAAACATTCCCTGATTAGTGCCTTAATATAACAATGCACTGTTCTGTGCACAGAAGATCGCTGTGGCTAACCTTTCAGCAGCACATGCCCTTTGAGCTGTTTTCTAGGAACACTACAAAGTACACAGAGCCATCCGTGTTATCACACCTGGTCTCCTTGGAAACCCATGGCTTGTACAACCTTGTCTTTTCAGTCATGGGTTCTACAATGCATCTGTGCTTGGTATCCAGGACAGAGGTGCAGACAGAACCCACCCGTATAAAGAAGAATTAGAAGGGACAGATCACAAAAGACAGGCACATCGTCATTAGAAAGGGTGTGCTAGATCATCAGATTTCTGCTGCTAATTTTAGGTTCCTTAAATTAGGTTTCAGGCCAACAAATTTCAAAACAGACCCACCGTATTAGTCCATTCTCATGCTGCTAATAAAGACATACCAGAGACTGGGTAACTCATAAAGGAAAGAGGTTTAATTGGCTCACACTTCAGCATGGCTGGGGAGACCTCAGGAAGCTTACCATCAGGGTGGAAAGGGAAGCAAACACATATTTCTTCATATGGCGGCAGGAAGGAGAAGTACAAGCAGGGGAAATGCCATACACTTACAAAACCATCAGATCCTGTGGGAACTCACTCACTATCACGAGAACACCGTGGGGTAAACGGCCCCCAGGATTCAATTATCTCCACCTGGTCCCTCCCACAACACACAGGGATTATGGGAACTACAATTCAAGATGAGATTTGGGTGAGGACACAGCCAAACCATATCACCCACGTTTAAATAGTGGTACCACCACTGCATGATCTTGAACACGAGGAAAAGGAAGAAAATAGACCTATGTCAAACAGACCTACTTAGACGGTGCCTGGAACATTAGTGGACACTCCACCTCCTCATTTTTATCGGTACAGAAAGAGCACCTGTCACGGATAACAGATACTCTGTGGTTCTGAAACGTTTTCCCATGGAAATGAACCAGCCTTTCTGGCAACTGCACCTCTGCCTTTATGATCACCTACATGATAGACAAAACAACTCAACTAATTCCTCTAGACAACACCTGCTGATTAAAAAATGAAAGCGAAGCTGCTCCTTTCTTAACTCTGGTATAGTCACATGTGGCCTCATCCTATGAACGATGTCACCAAGCCACAAGAATCCATACAGGCAACACTGATGGATGCACCTGCTTTTCTTTTTTCCTTTCTTTTCTTTCTTTCTTTTTTTTTTTTGAGATGGAGTTTCGCTTTTGTTGCCCAGACTGGAGTGCAATGGCATGATCTCGGCTCACTATAACCTCTGCCTTCTGGGTTCAAGTGATTCTCCTGCCTCAGCCTCTCGAGTAGCTGGGATTACAGGTATGCTCCACCAGGCCCGGCTAATTTTGTATTTTTAGTAGAGATGGGGTTTCTCTATGTTGGTCAGGCTGGTCTCGAACTCCCGACCTCAGGTTATCTGCCGCCGTGGCCTCCCAAAGTGCTGGGATTACAGGCGTGAGCCAATGCACCTGGCTGCACCTACTTTTCCACAGCTGAACTCAAGAACCATTCTAATTTGTGGAAACACAGAAATACACATACATGGTTTAGCCTGTGTTATGGGCTGAACTGCATGCTCCAAATATTCATCTGTTGAAGCCTGAACCCCCAGTGTGGCCAAATTTGCAGACAGGGCCTTAAGGAGGTAACTAAAGTTAAATGAAGTCACAGGAGTGGGGCCCTGATGCAATCTGATGGGCGTCCCCATAAGAGGAGATTTAGACACAGACACACACAGAGGGCTGGCCCTGTGAGGACAGGTGGAGAAGGTGGTGTCCACACACCCGAGAGAGGCCTCAAGAGGAACCGCCGTGGTGATGCCGTGATCTCAGACGTCCAGCGTCCAGGGCTGCGAGAGGACAGACTCCCGTTGTGTGGGCCACCCCGTCCAGGGTGCTTTGCTACGATGCCCTGAGCTGAGTAATACATCCAGGTAAAAAGAAGCATAAGAGATACCCACTCTGTAGGGCAAGTCTGGGAATCACTCTGCTTCAACCAATTATGTGTTAGAAATAAATGAAATTCAGAAAAAAAGAACTGAAATTTTAATTAGAAAAAATGATAAATTTTGTCATTTTCTAAATTGTTTCTATCAAATGCTGTGCACAAATTGCTAAACAAATTGAAACTCATTTGAAAACAAACCTACATCCCTTTTACCAACAAAAGGCAGTTCTCCTGAAAGAATTAAGAACAGTATTTCTTTTATCCTGACAAACATGACGAACCCCATTGCTAGGCCTGACAGCAGCTTTGCAACCTCTCCCCTGCTCAGGTGGCACAGAGAGGAGTGTCCCAGTGACAGCAGAGGGCACCAGCTGTCCTGTTACTCACGCAGCCAAGCTCTGGGGCCATGCCTCTTCCCCCAGCTCTAGTGCAGCCAGTCCCCCAGAGGCACCAGCAGCCCCCACACACGAGTGCACCTCCGCAGCACAAAGCACACTCCTCCATCCACAACCCCAAGGTCCTCCCAAGGCTAAGTAACTAAGTCTCAAACTCGAGAAAGAGCTGACTTGTAAATAAACAAATGGATGGTGTGCTAGTAATGAAAATGTGAACTATCCGTGAAAGGTGGCTTAATCCGGATGGTGTGTGTGGATGCCATGCTTGCATTCTAATGTGACGAGAACCCTTCACACGGAATCTCCCTTTGCAATTTTTAAGTGCACCATGCATCATTGTGGGCTGCGCACACCACATGGTGCAGCTGACCTCCCGTGGCATGGCTGACCTCCTGTGGCACAGTTGGCCTCCCATGGCACAGCTGACCTCCCATGGCACAGCTGACCTTTTGTGGCACAGCTGACCTCCCATGGCACAGCTGGCCTCCCGTGGTACAGCTGACCTTTTGTGGCACAGCTGACCTCCTGTGGCACAGCTCACCTCCCATGGCATGGCTGACCTCCCATGGCATGGCTGACCTCCCGTGGCACAGCTGACTTCCCGTGGCACAGCTGACTTCCTGTGGCACAGCTGACTTCCCGTGGCACAGCTGACTTCCTGTGGCACAGCTGCCCTCTAGAGCTTACTCCTCTTGCTTGATGGGAACTTTACGTCCCTTATAAACAGTGACATGTGGAGTAAGAAACAAAGCAGGAGGCCCAAAGCCCAGAACTAGGCCCTGCCAAGCTGTCTCAGGGCCCCGGCCCTGCAGGGAACAGGACTGCTCTTCACCTCTGTGTGAGGCATTTAACCATCATAAACAGCCAACTCAACCTCCACGCAGCAACCAGACTTGTTTCCTGAAATCACTGACAAACTGCTTTTACTCCGCGATCAAAAAAATAAGTTTCCGAAGGCCAGGGGGGAAGAGGACATCCTGGAAGAATGCCTTTTCCCAGGTTCAAGGCGTCACCCTCAATGCCAGTGCCAGGCGGCCAGCATGACCATCAGCCGGGCACGGGAGGGCAGCTGGCATGACCATCAGCCGGGCACGGGAGGGCACCAGGCAGCCGGCGTGACCATCACCTAGGCACGGGAGGCTGACGTACGGCAATATGGGGCCAGGGGAGACTGCGTTGATGCAGATGGAGAGGAATCTTGCAGAGAAGCAGTGGAATAGAGATGTTTCTCGGGAAGGAGAGAGGCTGGAGGATGAGGAGGCAGCTGAGGGTGTGAAACTCGGTTCCAAGTGCACAAGGTCTCCACTCTCAAGAGAAGAAGTCAGGCTCCATTGCTCGGTGCACCAGGGACAGTGGCAGAGGATTTGATAAAATTCAACCCTGACCCAAGTTTTCAGTAGTTCACCTGGGAAAAGAGACCTGAAGAAGCTGAAGTTGTAGGAGATACGCCTGATGTCTACACCCTCCGTTGCTAACTCTGAGAAGCTGCCCTTGAAGGATTCCACAGTGGAGACCAGGCAGGGCTTTCTCTGCACAACCAGCACCGGGGCGCAAACCCCCTGTGAGAGCCGTGCCTGTGTCGCCCCGTCTCTTCTGTCTGCTCCCCACCATGTCATGGGATGTGCAGTCTTGAAGGCAGGGGACCTCCTACTCCTCTCTGAACCCCGTTTTACGATGCAGTGGGAGCTTGGCAGTGAGGTGGAGAGAGTGAACAATACCTGTCCGGAGCCTCAGGAGGTGCAAACTCATCTGGGGCCCACACCTGGGCCATCCCTGACCTCAGCCCGCCTCCCAAAGGGCCACACCACGTAGGTTAAACACAACTGTGCAAACATCTATCCGTGATTTCTAGAGGAGTGAAAACTGTTTCGCAAGCTTCACAGGCAAGCAAGAGGATTCTGCATTACTCAGCATGAAGACACAGGGAGACAAAACAGCAAAATGAGAAAACAAAATGAAGATTAGAAACAGCCGCCTTGGAAAAGCAAGGAGAAGCTCATACTTGACAGAGAGCTACTACTGTAGTGCTGCTAGCACTACAACAACAGTGATGATAATAACAATACAACGGTAATGCAAAGAATATAGCTCCATTGCATGTGAAAATGAAAAGAAATAGTCCCATCCAAGAGAGGCCCCAGGATAATTCTGCCAATCCCTGGAGTCATCATCCAGGATGTGCAGAGCCCAGTCTTGTGTAGCGTCTGTGCAGTCAGGGATGCCACTCCCTGGCGAAAGGGGGAGAGGCAGGTGCGGAGAAGGGGAGGCACACCTCCCAGCACCTGCCTGTCCGAGCCATGCAAGCCCTTCCCACACCCTCTAGTTGGCTGTCGCAGAAACCCCACAAGGCAGGCGTAAGCATCCATTTTCAAGTAAGGAGACCGATCTTTAAATTAAGTGACCTATCCAAAACTCAGGAGAGTGAGTGGTGAGGTCAGGTCTTGAACACAGATTATGTGGCAGGCATACCACACACGATGAGTGATATGCACACATCCACACACACACACACACACACACACACGTATGTGCATATGGACAGAAAAAACGCCTACAAACAGAATCCAAACACAGCAGCCCACCCCCTCCCGGACGCGAGCTCCCCACAGCAGACTGCGGTTAGTTACGAGAGGCTCCTTGGGAATGAGTCCGTCTTGTGAGTAACAGGTGAGAGGTTCTCAGAGAAGAGAGGACAGAAACCGAGGGGTACCAAGAGTATGGAAACAGAAATGAAGATGTTGGGAGAAGCACATTCTCCATTTTACAGCACAGATTCGTTATAAAATCAATTTTAAATGTAACAGAAAAAGCCCACATGAGAAGAGTTCTGCGTCCCGCCTGCTTGAAGACACTCTACTTAACGTGCTTCTGGTTTAAGAGGTGGAACGAAAATTTCTGTTGGTCAACTTCATTTTTACACATCATTTTAACTGTAATAGGCTAGGATTCATTTTTCTATCTCCAGGCAACAAGACAGACTTCTCAACTCTTCTGTGTTGAAACAAATGTAATATATGTGATGGCATAAAATGTATTTTATGTACAAAATTACTCAGTTGATTACAAAGGATACATATTAATTTTTAAACTATGAGAGATGCTGAAGTGGGCATGTACAACCAAAATGCAAAAACCATTTTGAAAAATTATTTTCGGAGTTCAATAAATCAACAATTATATTTTTAATCAGTTAACACCTATAACACAGAAGCAAACAAAGTGCACCAGATCTGCATCTGCCATCAAAAGTAATCCCCACAGTTATTCCAAACGACAGGTGCAGAGGCATGCCTTCGAGAGGGAGAAGCCTAATGAGGCTCTCACAGCATCTGTGGAAAGTTCTATATTATTCAGTAAATCAAGCACCCAGTGTCCTCTTAGACACAAAGCGTGTAATGTAACATTCACCACCTTAGCCATTTCTAAGTGAAACTTCCGTGTCACTGAGCACATCCACAATGCTGTGCTGCCATCACCAGTAATTATCTTACAATATTAACAGCAAAGAGGCTCACCACACAAAGCTAAATTAAAAATCAGACACAATCCTAAGCACCCCGGTTTCACTGAGGAAAGCAAAAAAAAAAGGTTCAGTTCAAAGTCATGGGAATGCGGCCACCACGGATTCAAACGCCAGACTTAGGTCCCAGTCCCCCACCCACAGGCTGCACGTGGCAGCGTTCACAGATGTGGCTGCCCCAGGCTCACGCCTCCCTCCTCGCAGGGATTCCAGCCCTGCCTGAGCCTGAGTAATCCACTCAAGGCAGCCTCTGGGAGAAACTCTAGGAAGCTGTGAGGTGCCAGCGCCGAGCCTCCCAGACGCTCGTCTCTCCAGGTCCCCTCTCATGGTTTTCATGCCAGCTCCAGGCCCACCCACTCCAGCCACTCCAGGGGGCTTCTGCTTCTCTGCATGATACACGCGGTTCTACACATTTGAAGTGATGGCTCCGTGGACGGAATCATCATGGCTAAACACCTCGCAGTCGTGCATTCACTGCCACGGGTTCTTCAGAGGCCTTCCTCACGTCATCCCGAGGTGCGCCCCTCTCCTTGTCTGTCCTGGGGTACTTCATGCTGCCACATCTAGATCATTTTACTCAAGGGCCTCATAAACACTTTTTAAATCTCATAAAGTGACCAGCTCCACACATGTAACGAGTACTACCGTATTTATAATTAACGAGGTGCCGTCTCAGTCCATTTGTGTTGCTATCACAGAATACCTGAGACTGGGTAATTTACACAGAGGAGAGGTTGATCTACTGCACACATCCACAGGCTGGGAAGTTCAAGGGCCTGGCTCTGGCCTCCGGCTTCATGTTGTGTCACAACATGGCGGTGAAGGTCAAAGGTGAAGCAGACACCTGCAAAGACGCAACACGCAAGGGGCACCTGGGTTCGTAACAACCCCCCCTCGAGGGAACGAATCCATTCCCAACAGAACGAATCCTGTCTTGCAAAAGTGAGAACTCACTCCCCACCAAGAGAACAGCACCGAGACATTCATGAGGGATCCATCCCCGTGACCCAAACACCTCCCCCTTGGCCCCAGCTCCAACACTGGGGGTCAAATTTCAACATGCGTTGTTTTGGTTTTGTTTCTCAGTCTTTTTCTTTTTTAGATTCAGGGAGTACGTGTGCAGGTTTGCACGCGGGTAACCCAACAGGCAGTTTGCCAAGCTCTGCCCCTTTCCTGTCCTTCCCCACTGATGCAGTCCCCAGTGTCTGCTGTTTCCACATCTATGTCCCTGTGTCTCAAGGCTCATCTCCCACCTAGCGAGAACAGGTGGTATTTGGTTTTCTGCTCCTGTGTTAATTCTCTTAGGATAACGACCTCCAGCTCCATCCATGTTGCTGCAAAGGACATGATTCTGTTCTTTTTAGGGCTGTGTGATATATCATGGTGTATACATACACATTTTCTTTATCTAGTCCACCACTGATGAGCACCTAGGTGGATTCCATGTCTTTGCTATTGTGAATAGTGCTGCAATGAACATGTGAGTACATGTGTCTTTTTGATAGAATAATTTATTTTCTTTTGGGTACACACCCCGTAATGGGATTGCCGGGTTGAATAGTAATTCTATTTTTAGTTCTTTGACAAACCTCCAAACTGCTTGCCACAGGGGCTAATTTACCTTCTCACCAACAGTGTATAAATGTTCCTTTTCTCTACAGCCTTTCCAGCATCTGTTATTTTTTGACTTTTTAACAACAGCCATTCTGAGCGGTGTGAGATGGTACCTCACTGTGGTTTTTGATTTGCATCTCTCTGATGATTAGTGATGTTAAGCATTTTTTCATACTTTTTTTCAACATGGGTTTGGGCGAGAACATCCAACCAGATCCAAACCAAAGCAGGTGTCAATGAAAAAGAAATGCATTATCTAGAGATTCCCCACCTGTGGGCAAAGAAGGCCTAGGAGACCAGAGGGACTGTGTTGAGACACAGAAGGAGGTAGATAGTTAAGTAAAAACAGAGATTGTTATAATGTTTATTTTTGCTAAAACATATATGGATGACAATATACCCAAAACATACCCCTCACTTAAATGAATTAGCAAGTTAATAGGATAGTGAAGTTTTCTAGTTAGTGAATACTGAAGGTATAGCTGTTGTTGTTCGGTGGTCTATGGTTTTTAACACTAAAATGACACGCTTTCTTCTGGAAGGGCTGACACACCTGTTTCAAACCAGATGAACACTGTGGGGACAGACACGCTCAACAGGTTGCTGAGGGAGGAGGGAGCACAGCACGAACACTCGCCCCTGAGACTCACGCCCTTTTTCATCCTTAGTAACTTTTCTGTTGTGGTGGTAAAATATAAATAACAAATGTTGCCATTTTAAGCGTTTTTTAATTCAGTGGCATTAATTGGATTCACAATATTGTACAACCATCGGCATTACCTTTTTCCAAAATTTGTCAACGCCACAAGCAATAACTCTGTGTTACTGTCCATGAAGCAGTAACCCCCTTCTGTCCTCCCCCAGCCCCCCCTGTAATCTCTATTAGATTCTGTCTTTTTAAATTTGCCTATTCTAGGTACCTCATATAACTGGAATCATTCAATATTTACACTTCTGTGTCTGGCATATTTCACTTAGTATCTTTTCAAGGCTCACCCATGTTGTCAGATGTATCAGAACTTCATTCCTTTTTCTGGCCGAGTCATATTCCGCTGTCCACAGAAGCCGCATTGTGTTGATCTGTCCATCCATTCATGGACACTTGGGTTGCTTCACAAAAGTCACACAACCTTTCGGCTGTTGTGACTAACGCTGCTACGAACATCGGAGCACAAACATCTGTTTGAGTCACTGTCATCACCACCTTTGGGCATAGGCAGAGGCATGGAATTGCAGGGTCACAAAACTGCCAACTCGTTTGCCCCAGCAGCCAAGTTTTACATTCCCACCAGCAATGTGTGAGGCTTCCAGTTTCTCCACATCACGGCCACAACCAGCTATTGTCCTTTGTCATTGTTTTAACTGCCATCTAGTCAGGGTAAACCAGAATCTTGTTGTGGATGTGGCTGACATTTCCTTTATGAATAATGACACAGAGTACCTTTCCTTATGTGTTTTGGCCATTTGTATATCGTCTTTGGAAAAATGTCTGCTCATATCTTTGGCCCATTTTTATTCAGGCCGTTTGTCCTTCTGTTGTTAAAGTTGTAGGAGTTATTTATATTTTCTTAATAACAAATCTTTATCACACATGTGATTTACAGATGTTTTCTTCCATTCATAGTGTACTTTATACATAAAAGATTTTCTCTCCTACAAACAAGAACCAATTCATCTATTTTTTTTTCTTTTGCCGCCTATACTTTTCGCATTATGTTTAAGAAATCATTGCTGATGACCAAGTTACAGGAGTCTTCAAAATGGAGGTGACAGTGGGAGCTAAGCGATGAGAACGCATCTCACAAAGAAACAAGAAAACTGAAGTGCCAAGAGGTCAAATAACTTGCCCAGGGCCCCTCAGCTAGCTGATGCAAGAACTAGGATATAAATTCACAGTTATCCGATGAAATTTCTTCACATCTGTGGTGCAAGTCCACAAACATTTGCTGAGCCCCTAACACGCACTAGCTACAAAGCTGGCTGAAGAAGCTTTGGGAAGTTTTGGGAGTGTCCATTTAACCAAATGCATTTACATTCTAGTCAGGAGAGACAGATAATAAACAAATAAATAGGGGGGCGGAGCAAGATGGCCGAATAGGAACAGCTCCAGTCTCCAACTCCCAGCGCAAGCGACACAGAAGACCGGTGATTTCTGCATTTTCAACTGAGGTACTGGGTTCATCTCACTGGGGAGTGCCGGATGATTGGTGCTGGTCAGCTGCTGCAGCCCGACCAGCG
>NW_012109252.1:3594784-3605348 GCF_000951045.1 Mandrillus leucophaeus
GGAGTTATAGCTGATGTAAATGACGAGTTGATGGGTGCTGACAAGTTGATGGGTGCAGCACACCAACATGGCACAAGTATACATATGTAACAAACATGCACGTTATGCACATGTACCCTAGAACTTAAAGTATAATAATAATAATAAATTAATTTTAAAAAAAAAAGAAATCATTGCTAAACCAAGGCCACAAAGATTTGCCCTGTTTCCTTCTAAAGACTTTACAGTTTAGTTCTTACAATTAGGTCTTCGATCCCTTTTGAGTTAATTTTTGTATATGGTGTGAGATAGGGGTTCAACTCCATTCTTTTGATTATTGATACAGTTTTCACAGCATCATTTAAAAGACTATTCTTTCCCCATTCAATGGACTTGGCAGCCTTGTCAAATATAAATTAGCCATTATAATAGTGAATACATGTCAATATACAATTGTCCTAGCCCACGGAACACCAAGCACAAACCCTAAATGACAGACTTTGGGTGATTATGATGTGTAAATCTAGCTTCCACAATTCTGACAAATGCATCACCTCTGGTGAAGGATGTTAATAATGAGCGAGTCTGTGGGGGCAGCAGAGGATACATGGGAAATCTCTGAACCTTCCACTCAATTTTGCTGTGAACCTAAAACTGCTCTAAAAATTAAAACTTTAAAATTAATAAAATTTGCTAGAGGTGTGATGGCTTATTTACAAACTTGAAATTCTATTCCATGGATATATATGGCTATCCTTATGCCAGTACTATGCTGTTTTCATTACAGTAGCTTTGAATTAAGTCTTAAAATCAAGAGTATATTCCCCCAACTTTGTTCTTTTACAAGATTATTTTGGATATTTGGGCTCCATTGAAATTCCACATGACTTTTAAGATGGAGTTTGCTATTTCTGCCCAAAAGCTGGTTGGAATTGTGACCACAATTGCATTAAATCTGTACAGCACTTTGGGTAATGCTGTAATTTCAGCAATATTAAATTTACCAATCCATGAACATAGAATATCTTTCCATTTGTTTATAGCTTTAATTTATTTTAGCAGTGTTTTGTAGTTTTCTATGTACAAGCCTTTTGCCTCTTTGGTTAAATTTATATTTGAGTATTTTATTCTCTTTAATGCTATTACAAATGGAATTGCTTCCTTAATTTCCTTTGATTGTTCATTACTGGTGCATAAAAATACAACTAATTGTGGACTGATTGTGTATCTTTTAACTTTGCCAAATTTACTTTGCTGGGTTGATTAGCTCTAAAAGATTTGTTTTGTGGATTGTTGCGGTTTTAACATATAATGTCATGTGATCTGTGAACAGAAATAGTTGAATTTATTATGTTCCAATTTGGATTATTTTCTTTGCTTAACTGTTCTCTGTAGAACTTTCTAGCACTGTGTTGAATAGAAGTTAGGAAGTGGGCATCTTTACTTAGTTCCTGGTCTTAGGAGAAAAGTTTCAGTGTTTTCCAATTGAGTATGACATCAGCTGTGGGTTTTTCACATATGGTCTTTATGACATTGAGGATGTCCCCTCTTTTCCTAATGAGTGTTTTTACCATAAAGAAGGCTGGATTTTGTCAAATACTTTTTCTGCATCAATTGAGATGACAATGTGGTTTTTTAATCCTCATTCTATTAGTGTGGTGCATTACACTGATTGATTTTAATATGTTGAACCACCCTTGTATTCCTGGAATAAATCTCATTTGGTGACAGTGTACAATCTTTTTACAACACTGTTGAATTTGGTTTGCTAGTGTTTTACTGAGGAATTCTGCATGTATATTCATGCAGGATATTGGTCTGTAGTTTTCTTCTAGTGATTTTATCAGGTTTTTGGTATCAAGGTAATGCTGGCCTCACAGAATGAGTTAGGAACATTACTTTCCCTTCCTTTTTTTTTATTTTTTTTGAGAAGGAGTCTCACTCTATCACCCAGGCTGGAGGGCAGTGGTGCGATCTCGGCTCACTGCAACCTCCGCCTCCCGGGTTCCAGCGATTCTCCTGCCTCAACCTCCCGAGTAGCTGGGACTACAGGCGTATGCCACCATGCCCAGTTAATTTTTTTTTTTTTTTTTAGTAGAGATGGGGTTTCGCCATGTTAGCCAGGATGGTCTCCATCTCGGCCTCCCAAAATGTTGGGATTACAGGCATGAGCCACCGCGTCCGACCAGTGTTAATTCTTTAAATGCTGGAAAGAGGTCACCAGTGAAGCCATAAGGTCCTGGGCTTTTCTTTCTTGGGAGGTTTTTGATTACCAGTTCTGTCTCCTTGCTAGTCATAGGTCTGTGCAGGTTTTCTATTTTTTAATGTTCAGTGTTGACAGGTAGTATGTTTCGCAAAATTTGTCCACTTCATCTAGGTTATCCAGTTTGTTGGTACACAGTTGTTTACGGTATTCTCTTTTAATCCTTTTTACTTCTGTTAAGTCAGTAAGTAATGCCCCCTCTGTCATTTCTGATTTAAGTAATTTGAGCCTTCCCTCTTTTTTGCTTAATTCATCTCAATAAAGATTTGTCAATTTTCTTGTCAAAGATACAACTTTTGGCTTTGTTATTTTCAGTATTATTTATCTACAATCTAATCTTTATGTCCTTCCTTCTGCTAACTTTATGTTAGTTTGCTATTCTTTTTCTAATTCCTTGAGATGTGCAATTAAGTTATTGATTTGAGATCTTTCTGGATTTTTAATGTAGGTGTTGCTCACAGCTATTAATTTGCCTCTGAGTGCTACTTTCGCTGCATCCCACAAGTTTTGGTATGCTGTGCTTTTGCTTTCATTTGTCTGTAGGTCTTTTCTTATTTCCTTTGTCATTTCTTCTTTGATCCATTGATTATTTAAGAGTGTGTTGTTTAATTTTCACGTACTTGTGATCTTTCTAGTTTTCATTCTATTATTGATCTCTACTTTCATTTCATTGTGGTCAGAAAAGATAATTTGCATTACCTTAAATTTTTTAATTTATTAAAATTTTTGTTTTGTAGCCAAGCATGTGGTCTATCTGGAGAATGGTCTGGATAGCATTCTCGAGGATAGACCAAGTGCTTGAGAAGAATGTGTAGTTACTATCATTGAGTGTAATGTTCTGTATCTATCTGTTAGATCCAATTGGCTTATACTGTTACTCAAGTCCTCTCTTTCCTTATTGATCTTCTGATTGTTCTATTATTGAAAAATGGGTTATTGAAATTGTTAATTATTATTGTAGAATTGTTTATTTCTCTCTTCAATTCTGTCAATTAGTACTTCCTATGTTTTGGGGATTCCGTTCTTATGTGCCTACGTGTTTATAATTGTCATATCTTTCTGATGTATTGAGTCTCTTATGAATATAAAAATGTCCTTCTTTGTTTCTAGAACCCCTGGACTTAGGACACCCCAGAACAAGGATTGGCAAATTCAGACCAGTAAACCAAATACCACTGCCTGTTTTTACATGGCCCAGCTAAAAATGTTTTTTACACTGTTAAATGACTGAAAAGTCAAAATATATTTCATGATGTGAAAATTGCATGAAATTCAAATTCCAGTGTCCATAAAGCTCTACTGGAAAATGGCAATGCGCACTCACTCCTATCCTGTCTGGGCACTTCCAGACTGCAGTGGCAGACACAAGTAACCGCAACACAGACCTGCTATGACTAAAACACTTATTACTTGACCCTTTAAAGAAAAAGTTCACATGCGCTCACCCTAAGATAAAGACTGTATCTCCTAGCTTACTTTGATGCCAAGAATGGCCATTTGACTAAGTTTTGGATGGTAAGCTATTAGCAGAAATATGTGTGTGGCCCTAAAACACACTGGTAATAACAGAAAATGTGTCCTTCTCTGCCCCTTTGTTCTCAGCCATGGCTAGGAAGCAAACAAGGCATGGAAGATGCGCTGCCATCTTTCTTGGTTCATGAGATGGAAGACAGACATCAAGGATGGCAGAGCAACCAGGTGAAGGCACCATGTTCCTGATGATAGAGAAACCTCCATAGAGCCTTGAAGTTCCCAAATGTGACCCTAGTTTATATTATACAAAAATTAATTTCTTTCCTAGGGTCACTATTGTTTCAGGACCATTTTGGGGTACAGTGATTGAATATAAACTAGACTGACATTCTCCTGCTCCAAGGGCTGCTGTATTCCAATGTCATTTGAGACAGGTCAAATGCTACATATCTGGCAATTAATAATTAGATTCCAGCACAAGTCAACAAAAATGGTCTCCCCCAACATGTGGCAATAACACTGTTAGACTCGTGACAAAGAATTTGTTTTCTATCCACTGAGTAACAGGTTTAAGGATATTATTAATAAACTACCTGCACACCAAAGGATTTTTTTTGCAATAAAACTGTCTTTTAAATAAACTCATATACAAAAACTCCAATATAAAAACAGATAAGAGCAGAGAAACTCATCCTGAAACCTGGGCATGGAGACAGGCACCCCACACTGTAGCTGCCCCAGTTCCTCACGTCCCTTTCTGCAATACTCCAATTTTACTAAATACTTTCTAAATGCCAATTCAAACTTTTCAATAAAATTTGCTCACTACCACTAGTCACTGTCAATTTATATTAGTAACAGCCACAAGCTTTACTGAATCTATTCTGGTTACTGAGGAATCATTCATTTTTCTCCCTGAACCTTCATTTTGCTTTGGGTAGGTTAGATACGAAACATCGGGATTTACAGGTAAATTTTGGTACAAATTTTTTTTAAAGTTCTGTGGCTGGTATTTAGAATAGACTGCTTTTTGGTCAAGTCACAGTTATACCTATGAGGGAACCTGCAAGTTACGAGTCCCGTCCACAACAGCTTAGAAGATGGCACAAGTCATTCCTCTACTACAACCATAAGGTGTGTGACGGGGCCAGTTTTATGGTACTTACGGTACAGATTACTGATGTGTCTAATTAGAAAAATAACTGATCAATAATACCAGGGTGATTTTTATTACCTAATAAAACTGAGAACAATTTGGAATCAGGTAACAAGGCTAAACCACAAAATCAGCCACAAAGTCTGTGGGCTCCACCACAGGTATTTCCTGCTTGTTATTCTGTCAGAAGACACGTTAATGGGTTTTAGAAGAAAATGATAGTTCTTTTTTAAACAGCAAAGTGACAAAGTATATAATAGGCATTTATGTAAGTTTTGATCTCATTTCTTCTCTTGGATGGATGGAGTAATTCATAGGAAGTGAGAAAATTACCGAGTAAGGGTTTAAAAAGATTTGTGATAGAAGCAATTTCTCTAGATGGAAACTTGAATAAAAATGTTGTACCCCACAGTTCCTCACCTCTGGGTAGTGAGAAGCCTTACAGTCTAAATCCATGCCTGTGACTCTTCATTGCCAAAATGAGCAGGATGAGTGGCAGCTGCGGCATGGTGCTGAGCCCTGGCCTGATTCAGACAGCATGTCATGCCTTCGGGAGGGAGAGGCATGACTCAGTACCTCACCAGTCTATTTAAACCACAAAAACTAAATGTGGTTACAGGTTAGGAAGTCTTAAGACATACATACCCTATTGGAACAAACTAGACTCTTAAAAATGAAGATTTCCAATTAAAAGCCGGAAGTTCAGCCAAACACAGTGAAGGCCCTGGCCCTCCAAATATCACTTGGTTTCACCTTATGAGGCCGTCACTTTCTGTTTAACTAAATACTGTTTTAAATAAGGAAATCATCAGCTATGAGTCAAGACTGCAGTTAGAAGGATTTTCTATTTCATCGTTTGCCTCATTCTTTTCATTTTGTTTTAATTCTACCACTGGGTATTGGGTTTTCCACGCCTCACGTGTGTACAAGGCCTTGCACTCAGGACACATTTATTGTCTTTGAGACCAAAGACACACCAAGTCCCTGGTGAGGTGTGCTGCCCTCTCCTCAGCCAGCACTGCCTCTCTGGGTCGCCACCATCTGCTCACCTGCATACGTCTGCCATTCATCACGTGTTTCCATCATAAATTGTCACTCCATCTCTCTTAATCTCAACAGACCCTTTGGAGCAAATTCTACGAGGAATGGTCTTAGAAGTGGGAATTATGGAACAGAATCCCGTTCAAGATGCCACTGATAAGTCCTCCTCCTTTAACAACTTCTAATAGCACAAGAGCCTGGCAGCAACAGCGAAGCTCCCCCTTCAGATTCAAGCAGTTTTTCTGATAACCATGGAGGGCTCTTTATCTTGATATACAAGATGATGAGTGAAAACAGTAACAGTGATCTTCATTTAAATACGATGTGCATCTTTAACAAGCAATCTTCCCAATAAATACAGCAGTAGCACGTGAAGGGAAGTGCAGGTTAACCCCAGTCCTCAATCCAGCTACGCTGCTGATCTCCACATCTCTGCAACGCCGCGCTCCTTCCAGGGCACGGTCAGCCTGGGCTGGGCTTCATCCCCATGCTCCTAAACCCACCAGATTTCTGGATTCCTGATTCCCTAAACTACTGGTCTTCCTTTCCCCCGCCCCCCCCGCCCCGCTCCAATCCCTCTTTGAATAACCAGTGAAGTATTGCAAGAGACTTAATTCCTACTCCATTGTCATTACTGACATTTAAATAAAACTGTCAGCTGGGCGCAGTGGCTCACACCTGTAATCCCAGCACTTTGGGAGGCCAAGGTGAGTGGATTGCTTGAGCCCAGGAGTTGGAGACCAGCCCAAGCAATATGGTAAAACCCTGTACCTACAAAAAATTCAAAAGCTGGGCTGGTGTAGTGGTGTGTACCTGTGATCCCAGTTACTCCAGAGGCTGAGGCGGAAGGATCACTGGACCCCAAGAGGCTGCAGTGAGCTGTGACTGTTGTGACCATACCACCACACTCCAGCCTGGGCTACAGAGTGAGACCCTGTCTCCTTCAATCAATCAGCCAAACTGTCACCTTGTTCCTTTAAATGTATTCAGTGGACCCCCAGGGTCATACCCACTGGGTGGCCGCCGTGGTAGAGCTGCCCAGGTGGCGAGCAGAAGAGCTCTGCAAAGTAGTCGGTGACCCGTGAGAGTCAGCAAAGTGGCAACTTGGAATGGTTTCTCTTAAATACATGAACAAATTTGACACTGTTACTTTTACTCTCTTTCACCTCTTAATTCTACTCCATCTGAGGCAAAGAATTTCATCCCAAAGTAACATATTACATGCTTGAAAGTTCTCATCCATCATGTTATACTTTCCTGCAACAAAGATGTATATGCGAATACAATTTACATTTTAAAACACCCTGTGACCATGAGGTCCCAAGTGTTTGATGAAGACACTCCCTATCGTTAGTAATAAGTTGCACATAAAAAGTCAACTTCTACCACTTCATGGCAAGAGTGGGCTTTTTCTCCCATGGATAAATATTAGTTTCTGTTGGACTAACTGGGCCAAGCATTACTTCCAGGATTACGTTTTGTTTTTCTAGTTGTGAGCATGAGAACCTCGCTCACAAAGAGATACGTGGGAGTTCTGTTACCGTTACGCAGCGCAGCCTTTGGCTGCCTGGAAGATACACGCCAAAACCCACAGCGACCTACCACCATGAATACTCCCGATGCTGCGTCCGGGGCAGGTTCATTAGCTCCTCCTTGGGTTTTCTTAAAAACAAGTAGGCCGGGCACGGTGGCTCAAGCCTGTAATCCCAGCACTTTGGGTGGCCGAGAAGGGCGGATCACGAGGTCAGGAGATCGAGACCATCCTGGCTAACACGGTGAAACCCCGTCTCTACTAAAAATACAAAAAACTAGCCGGGCGTGGTGGCGGTGCCTGTAGTCCCAGCTACTCCGGAGGCTGAGGCAGGAGAATGGCGGGAACCCGGGGGGCGGAGCTTGCAGTGAGCTGAGATCGCGCCACTCACTCCAGCCTGGGCGACAGAGCGAGACTCCGTCTCAAAAAAAAAAAAAAGTAAAAATCTCCTGCTTCAGAAGCATCTTCATCCAGTCCTCAGGGGTGCTCACCTTCTCAGTCTCGAGACCAACATTTCCACGTCCCCCTCCAGGGCCTCCTCCCCAGGGTGTCGCAGGCCGGGCTGGACAGCTGGTGCAAGAAGCCAGCCGGGGATGGAGGGGTGAAGACAGCACGACCTCAGGCTCTTCCTCAAGCACTCATTTCAGGGACAGAGGGAGCTTGCTCTGTGTTTCAGGCCGTCTTCTAGGAAGGGTTCCAGGAGTGCCTGACACACAGGAATGATCCTCACACCATGTTGCTGATGTCTCTGCTTTCAAACATGAAAGAAGACGTCCCCTAAGGGCACATGGAGGGGACTTGGTACCCATCCCATCCAGGATCCCCCACACTGACCTTTCAGTCACAGGTCCACTTGTGAAATTGAAAAATCCACAGATTTTTTAAAAAAGCAACACCACGTAGATAGAAAAAACTACAATCTTACAGAAGGCCTGACCATTATTATGTGAATAATGTTAGAGAATTCTATTACATTTCAAGCCAAAATCCGTGACACAATAGAACTGCAGTCTGCTCCCGACTCGAGGTGGTTGAGGAACTGCATGTAGGCACCTCCTCTTCCTTCAAACCCCCAGTGAGTGACGGTAAAGGAGTTCAGAAAGAAAGAAATCTACAGAGATGAAAGGCTTAGGTGGAAGACCAGCAGGTTCCACCAATTTACTGGGAACTGGAGAGGAAGGGAGCAGAGGAGGGACCCGGCCCCCCACGCCAGGCTCGAGACACCCAGGCCTGGTTACTACAGGCAGAGACGAAATGGACACATGCGACGTGCTGAGAGCGGATGGTTCTGAATGGCGCCGGGCACAGGCAAACACTCGATACTAGCCAGGACCGACCACGTCAGCTGCCAGTCCTCATATGCCCCACACAAAATGCCCATCAGCCTGGGAACTACCACCCACTCGCAAAACTGGAACATTCTTCCTCTCAAAAACTGATTTGAGACCTAAGCTCTGGGAATTAGGGTCTCCCGCAGCACGGTGGCTCTCGGTGCAGCCACCCTGAGCAGAACAGCAAACCCCAGCAACAGGAGAGCAAGTGGGAGTGGTGGGGGGAAGCCGCCAAGCACCTGTGAAGTGGGAGGGGTAGAGGGACACACCGCCAAGCGCCTGTGGAAGCAGCAGGTGCATGCGTGCAATTCCAAATCAGAGGTGCCCACGAAGCCATGCGTCTGCACTAAGGGACAAGCCTGACACCCATGCACACCTTTGTGAGTTTCTAGAACACAAGGATAAAGAGAATAAACTGAGGGTCGGGACAGCAGGAGTCAGTGTCAGCAAAGGGACAAAAATCAGGCTTCCCAGCAACAACACTGAGTTCAAACCAACAAACTCAGGAAAGGAAAATGCCCGCAAAATTCTTAGGCAAAATTATTTTGGTGTCAGAACTCTATACCCAATCAAACTTTCAAATACATGAGGGTAGAGTTTCAAACAGGCAAGATGAGAAACTTTAGGAAATTATTTGAAGATAGACATCGACAAAATGAGGGTGGAAATAAAGACAGAAAAACATGAGAAATTTAAGAAACGATAGGTCTAACCAGCAGAGAGATGAAAGGGTTAGCAAGGACAGGACTGCATTCAGGCCTAAAGAGAAGCTGGTTCTGAAATTCACAGAGAAGGCTCCAGGAAAGAAATCCCCACAGACCAGGCAGCAAGGGAGGAGACAGGAGGCGTCACAGTGAGAAACCTGTGTCATCCCTTGGGCCTCTGGAACGCCTTTAAGAGGAATAAAGATGGAAATGCAAGAAAAAAAGAAGCCACAGAAATTCCAGGAAGGACAAGAAAGAAAACCGTCAGCGTGCAGCGCCGGCTCTGCAGGGGAAAATGTCAGCGTAAGGTGGACACAGAGATTTGTTTTCAATGTTCCGCTTATACAAAAAGCACCAAAATTAACTCTGATTACTAAACAGACTTTCAAAGGTCTCAACCCTCACAAATGCTGGGTGGCAGAAGTGCAATGAGAAGTGTGGAGGTGCTAGCGTCTCTCTATGGCAAGCTGGGCTGTCAACTGACGCTGCCTAGAGTTGACAGAGCAAGAAATTAAGGTGCGATTTATTATTTAAAGTTAATGATTCAGCAAAGGGAGAACTAAAAGCAATGGTTCAATTCCATCGAGAGAGGGGAAGAGGTGGTAAATACTTAATGTCTAGAGCAGATACATCAGGGGGTGTGTAAGTCACCCCCACAGAGCTACACACAGGAACCAGTCGCAGGGAGTCACACGGGGAAACCACCCTGGGGGACGCTGGACTCACACCTGTGCGCACCCGTCCCAACCCTGGGAACATGTCCCAACCCCAGGAACATGCAGTCGGGGGGGAGCTCCACGTCAACCATGGACTCTGCACAGCAATGACGCGTCAGTGTGGGTCCATGCACTGTGGCAGACACACCACTCAGGCAGTATTGATAATGGGAAGGCTGTGGGGGTAATTGATAACGGGAAGGCTGTGGGGGTATTGATAATAGGAAGGCTGTGGGGGTATTGATAATAGGAAGGCTGTGGGGGTATTGATAACGGGAAGGCTGTGGGGGTATTGATAATGGGAAGGCTGTGGGGGTAACTGATAACGGGAAGGCTGTCGAGGGTATTGATAATAGGAAGGCTGTGGGGG
>NW_012109252.1:3605628-3620564 GCF_000951045.1 Mandrillus leucophaeus
GGGAAGGCTGTGGGGGTATTGATAACGGGAAGGCTGTTGGGGGTATTGATAACGGGAAGGCTGTGGGGGTATTGATAACGGGAAGGCTGTGGGGGTATTGATAACAGGAAGGCTGTGGGGGTAACTGATAACGGGAAGGCTGTGGGGGTAATTGATAATGGGAAGGCTGTTGGGGGTATTGATAATGGGAAGGCTGTTGGGGGTATTGATAATAGGAAGGCTGTGGGGTAACTGATAATGGGAAGGCTGTGGGGGTATTGATAACGGGAAGGCCGTGGGGGTATTGATAATGGGAAGGCCGTGGGGGTATTGATAACGGGAAGGCTGTGGGGGTATTGATAACGGGAAGGCTGTGGGGGTACTGATAATGGGAAGGCTGTGGGGGTATCGATAACGGGAAGGCTGTGGGGGTACTGGTAATAGGAAGGCTGTGGGGGTAACTGATAACGGGAAGGCTGTGGGGGTATTGATAATGGGAAGGCTGTTGGGGGTATTGATAATGGGAAGGCTGTGGGGGTACTGATAATAGGAAGGCTGTTGGGGGTATTGATAACAGGAAGGCTGTGGGGGTATTGATAATGGGAAGGCTGTGGGGGTATCGATAATGGGAAGGCTGTGGGGGTATCGATAATGGGAAGGCTGTCGGGGTATCGATAATGGGAAGGCTGTCGGGAAGGGTAGTGGGTAGATAGGAACTCTCTGTGCCTTCTGCTCAATTTTGCTGTGTATCTAAAACTCTTTGAAAAATATAGTCTTGGCCAGGCATGGTGGCTCACACCTGTAATCTCAGCACTTTGGGAGCTGAGGTGGGTAGATCACTTGAGCCCAGGAGTTCAGGACCAGCCTGGACAAAATGGTAAGACCACATTTCCACAAAAAATACAAAAATTAGCCAGGTGTGGCGGTGCACACCTGGAGTCCCAGCTACTCAGGAGGCTGAGGTGGGAGAAACACCTGAGCCCAGGGGTGAGCCATGATCGCACCACTGCACGCTGGCCTGGGCAACAGAATGAGACCCTGTCTCAAATAAAATTTCAGAAAAGGAAGTCTTTAACAGTGAGTTACCAGTGAGTCTCCTGGGCACCTTGGGGCAGCCAGAGGCAGAGCAAGACACTCTTGCCTTTCAATTGTAATTCCTTCTGAACTATTTGATTTGTAAACTATACACAAATGTTACTTTCATTAAAATATCTATAAATATATAAACATTAAATCATTTTTAAGTTTTTAAATACAACCTGATAAGCAATAACAGGGAAACCAGGTAACTCTCTACCTACAGAAAGGCCTTCATGATTGTGTCAAGGTTTATTCAGAAAGTACAGATGTGGCGCTACCGAGTTTTTGCCGGAAGAAAAAAACATTTTTGGAAACAAAAATAAGAAATATTGCTCACAATACAGGGCTCTTCCTTCAGTTCTGGCTTCACTGTCCACCTGGACATGAGGGAACCTCGGGATGGCCACTCCAGCTTTTTAGGCCACAGTGACCTCACTTTCATTCTGATCTTTGTAACAGCCATGGATGGTAGGTGATGAAATTACCATCATCTCCATTTCGCAGATAAAATAACAGGGCAGGGACAGTAAAGGGCACAGCCACACCAGGACTCAACCCCACACACCTGCCCCACGCTGCCCAGTGGTCACTAACGAGCATAGAGGTGGGAAAGGAGGAGGCAAGACGCACTCAGGAATGCCTGGTACATGTGCCCCGACTCCTCTTTACAATACACGAGAGGAGACTCAGTCTTTGATTCCACAGTGACGTTGATGCAGGGCACCAGGGAACTGGATACGGCTTCAGAACAACTTCAACACCCTCCAGATTCTGCTAAAAACATGAATCTAAAATAGGAAAATCAAAGACACACACTCTTTAATTCAAAGACATCTGATCTCAGATACGGTCCCGTACGATCCTGACCCTCAGCCAGCCTGCGGACCACGTAGCCTGTGACTCAGCACCATCCGTCAGCTGCCGTGAGCAGCACGTGACACAGGGGAGGGGACGGCCGGGTCCAAAGAGAAGACCCAAAGGAGGCAAAGGCTCCTGCTTAGGAACCCACCAGAACATCCCTTCAGCCCAGTGCCCAGTGACGGGCGTCATTCAACTTTCAGAACAACGGTCCTCAAAACACCATGCTAAATACATCGAGTCTCATGCAACTGCACCATGGCCACGAAGGAAACCGTGTTTTCAACAAATCTCATGGGGGCTGCCTTAGCGTTTTTCACAGATCAGCTTCATCACTGGATGAGGGCAGGTTGGCTGGATTGCAGTATTTTACATATTCTATAAGTGTAAACTGGATAACTCACTGCTACAAGGGACCCAAACTGGAAGAAATGGTCAGAGTTCAGGGGAGGAAAGAATTTTTTGGAGCAAGTTTAAAGCAGAAAGGGCCCTGTGTTAGACGGGAAAGGGAAGGGGACAGAGAGCGACGAGGAGAAACAGCTTGAGGCGGGGGTTGATGGCGAGTATTCCAGGTGGGGGTGCGGCATGTGCAAAGGCTCCATGGCAGGAAACAGGGAGCCACGAACAAGGAACTGCACGGAAACAGCTTCTTGCAGCAAACGTTCCGGAAGACCCACTGCGGGCACCCCAGGAAAGAGGACATTTTGCAGAAAGCTTGAGAGACAGAAAGGAGAAATCTGGGTCTGCCAAAAGGCACTGAAAACACCGCGTGCAGAGAAGTGACATGATAAAAATGGCTCCAGAAAGATTATCCCGGCAGCTGTGTGTAGGATGGTTTCAAGCCGAGAGAGACCGGAGGCGGGAGATCTGCTAAAAGAACGTTCTCCTGACTCAAGCTCAGGGTGAGGAGGGCGTGGCTGGGCAGAGCCTGTGTAGGGAGACAGCGCTTGGGGGAAGGGGGATTCCAGGTCCAGGCTCAGTTTCCGCATCTGCGAAAGGTGAGGCCTGACCAGATGATCTTTCAGCCTGCACAGGTCTTGACTCAACTGACTTCTGTCCTGAGATCCCAGTATGATCTCAGGGTAGGCTGGATATGAATATGAAATCAGGGAGATGAAAAAAAAGTAAATCCCAACTTTCACACCTAAAGAACAAGGCCTGGTTTGGCAAATTAAAATTCATGCATTTTTTTATTGTGTCTTAAAATCTTCTCTAATATATAAGATTGCATCTGTGCTAATTAAAACCAGATTAGAGAACGTTCTCAACATCAGCTCCATGGTTTCTAACCCAACCTGGCCCTCAAAGGCGGTCCCACAACAGCACTGTCTTTGCCGTCACCCCTCACCTGCCCACACCTGCTCCCCTATGGCCACGACAATGCCTGGTCCACTTGCTAAACAGCATGAGTCCATCACCTTCT
Source organism: Mandrillus leucophaeus (assembly GCF_000951045.1). Taxonomy (NCBI): domain Eukaryota; kingdom Metazoa; phylum Chordata; class Mammalia; order Primates; family Cercopithecidae; genus Mandrillus; species Mandrillus leucophaeus. The sequence continues at coordinate 3,608,969 of NW_012109252.1, forward strand.
CCCATCTCCTATGCCACCAGCAGCATCCCCCACAGACGCCAGATCCTTTCAGACACTCGTGGCCCCAACCTGCTCACCCTCACATAGCCCCCGGCAAGTATTCCAGCCATAAAGTATTCTTATGACTATTAGAACAAAAAAAGCCACTAACATGACCTAAAAGGCCCTCACAGCCTGGCCCCTAATGCCTTGTCAGTCAAATACCAGTTATAACCTAAAACAGGACCCCAACAGCCCAGGGCACCAAGCCCCGGGCAAGCACTAGGATGCCCCTGGATCCCCCGACCACCTGTGGGCACACCCCAGCATTATCCCCCACTCTCCACCTGCCCCCCTGCCTGCCATTGTCTCTAGTGTGTGGGTGGCACAGCCCTGACAGTCAATTGACAAATGCAGAACCCTGGCTTCCCAGCCAATGTCCAGCACTTTGCTCTTTCAAACCACACCTGGGGGCATCAGCCAGTGGACGGCAGCCCAGCCAGGGATCCGACACACATGGAGCCCCCTCTCCAGCCCCTCAAGCCACGCCAGCCGCTGGTCGACCCATAGTCCTCAGATTCACCAAGAGCTCCACCCCTCCCTCTCTCCCTGGGCCTGGAATACATTCACCCCCACCTGCCCCTCGTTCCTACTCACGCTCCAGACCTCACCTCAAATGCCGCTTCCCTCCTGGGCTTCCAGCTGCTCACACAGTCAGAGCTCAGTTATAATTAAGATTATTAAAAATATGATTAGCAATTCACTTGCTTGGCACTTAATTTATTTTTCTTTCTGAGACAGAGTCTTGCTCTGTTGCCTAGGCTGGAGTGCAGTGGCAATCACAGCTCACTGCAAACTCTGCCTCCTGGGCAAGTGCTTCTCCAACCTCCCGAGTAGCTGAGACCTCAGGCACGAGCCACCATATCCAGGTATTAATAATTTGAGTATTTTTTTTTGCAGAGACGAGGTTTTTCCATGTTGCCCAAGCTTGTCTCAAACTCCTGAGCTCAAGCAATTCACCCACCTTGGTCTCCCAAAGTGCTGGGATTACAGGATACTTAATACTTACCTCCCTCCACAGACTCTAAATCCAGAAAACACTGTCGTCTGTATTTACAAAAGCACACTCAAGGCCAAACCCAGTGACAGGTGCACTGGGGGTTATCGGTAAATACATCAAATGAATGAATGACTCATCGGTAATAAACCCTCATGTCCTCTTTTGTATCCACCAGACACGCCAAAAGCCTCTTCTAGAAGAACATATTGTCAGCAAGCTTTCAGAAACTCAGCCAAAGTCATCCAGATTATCACAAATTGCTAGGATGATTTACCAGATGGACTAAAAATATGTATCTTGGTTACAACAGCACACTGCTTGCTTCCTAACTTGCTTGCTTTCTTTTTTTTTTAGAGACAGGGTCTCACTCTGTCACTAAGCTGGAGTACAGTGGCGTGTGTGGCTCATGGCAGCCTCAGACTCCTGGGCTCAAGCGACGCTCTCACCTCAGCCTCCTGAGTGACTGGACTACAGGTGCACGCCACCACGCCTGGCTAATTATTTTTTAGAAGTGAGGTCTCACTATGTTGCCCAGGCTGGTCTCAAACTCCTGACCTCAAACAATCCTCCCTCCTTGGCTTCCCAGAGCACTGCGATTGCAGGTGTAAGCCCTGCCCCTGACCAGGCACACTGCTTTTCAGTCCCTACTCTGTGGCCCTGGACGTCTAAGTAATATCATTCCTATCTTCAGGAATGTAAGATACTGACACTGCAACCACTGTTTCTAAGCCAAGCTCACTGCACCTTTCCGGAAAGGCACGGGCACAGAGGGAGGTAAAACATGCAAACTCCAGGCCGAAAGTGTCTGGCTCCTGCCAATCCCGGACTTGTTAGGAAGAGAGTTGTCCCACTGTTTAAGGTTCAGTGACGAATTCTGTCAGGGTCTCGCAAAGTGATCCCTACAAAAGTTGTCATGTGGCTGGGACGCCTGCTGCAGAGGCTGCCCTGAGGACTGGGAAACGCACCTGCCCTAACGCCTCCCACGCCATAGGCCTCCCACTCACTCCCCACGTGGCGCGGTCCTGACGCCTCCCACGCCGCACCACTCACCCCCCACGTGGAGCGATCCCTCCCACCTGCCCTGACGCCCCCCACGCCGCACCACTCACTCCCCACGTGGACCGGTTGGGCTCCATCCTCACTCAGATCCGCCAGGCAACGGAAGCTTCCCACCCAGAGGCAACTAAGCAAGAAGGCAGGGCTGTCAAATGGGGAGTTAAAGTGCACCGGATGCCGCTGGGCGCGTGGTGGTGCCGCGAAGGCCCTCCTGCTGCAATCACTTGGTGCACCGCGCCACCCAGACAGGGCACGGCCTACCATGGCGGGCCGCTCAACGTACCCGGCCTTCTCTGTGCAGGATTTGTTAAGACCTCAAGGAAAATAGCAAGTGTTTCTCTATTTCATTATCTTGGATCATCTTAGAGGACACACGAGTGTGTCTAAGGAGGGGATAAGGCTCCATCTGGTGAGCCAGCACGTTTTTATACCCACAGCATTCGAATGATGAATCAAGAACTCAAAGCTCCCAGGGCTGCTGGCTGCTCCACCAACTACCTCCTCCCGCTCCATCCACCGTCTGTGGCTCCGTTTCATTCCCCCAGGCATCTGTGGCTCCCTGTCAGCGCCTCACCGAGAGCTTCTCATTCCTGCAGGTCTGTCCACAATTTCAAAAGACCTTCAGCGGCACCTCCCATCTCACAGGCATCCCTGCAGTTCTTCTTTCCTGGAAGTCAACGTTCACTGGCGTAGTTATGATTTCAAGGCCCTTATTCTTCCGAGTGACTCAATGCCCCATTTCCTTAGAGAGGGGGCTTCAGAACAAACCCACCGGGGCGTGTGAGCTGGAAACTCAGGAAAGAGCAGGGGACGGCCTGACCTCCCGGCATGAACACAAAGTTTGTGTTCCATGATACAGAGTAGCAATTCCTCATACACACTGGGCCCCTCCTCAGTGTAAGTGACTGGGTCCACAGCAACACCCATCTGGCCCTAAACGGTCAGGTCTGCATCCCCCCAGTAAAGCCTCCTGGATTCTCAACATCTGCTTTCACGTTTGCAAGGCACATGGTAACACTTGACCCAAAGACACCAAGTTAAAAGATTGTTTGAGCTGTAATCTGTCTGTTCCCTTAAGGAAGAGGTATAGGAAAGTGGTGACCACACAATGACTGCAGTTTCTGCCATTTTTCATGTGATAATAATGGGAACGGGGTGAGGGTTATCTACTGAAATGGCTGAGAGAGTCGCTACAGAAGGCTGCTCAGAGGACCTGGAGTTCGCCTTCTTGGAGGGGCAGGAGTGGGAGGCTCTGAGCTGGATGTGCGGTGCCCCGGGCCCAGGTGACAGCACCATGAGGGCCTCCCCTACCCACCTTGAAAGTACAGCATCCAGTCGCAAACATCCCTCACAGGCGCGGCCTGCACCTCCACACTGCCTCTCTCCAGTGCCTCCCAGCTGCCATGGCATCTTCCCATTTATAAATTTCAGGAGGGAATTTAAGCCTTCATCTTCTGAGCCGCCCCCACGGTGCTCAGCAAGGACAGAGCCGTCTGGAGAACCTCCTGCCCCATCCCCTCCTTCTGACCCCACACGGAGCACAGGTGGCTGGTGCTGACCGGGCCCTGTCATCAGCAGGGGCATCTGGCTCAGCACTGCTGCACCTCTGCCTGGTGGTGCGACCAAGACTGGCACATCTGTGCTTCTTGCCTGACTGTGGACCTCCGGAGGGCAAGACCAGGCCTCACCTGCCCTTTAATCCATGGGTGTGAGACCAGCCCGGACACACTAGGCTGGAGGAAGGCGAGGCATGAGCGTAGAGCAACGTGCACCTTGCCTTCTGCACCTGCTGGTGGTAGCTGGCAGCCTGGGGATTATCCTGAGTCTCTCTTCTCCCTCTCTGCTTCATGGCAGGACAACTGGACAGAACGATTCAGCCCACACTGACCTCACAGTGAGGAAAAAGTGACAGACCAATGATTTCAGCTCAGGGAAGGGAGAAGGTGGCACAGGCAACCCAGCACTCTCACCTCCAAGCAGCAAGCGAGATGAAAACTGGGTGAGTGAATGCCAGGGAAGAACCGGGCCACAGCAGAGCCCTGGAGGGAGACCCTTTTCTAAGCCAGCAGCAACTGACCACTTCTTTAAGGAGAAAAAATGGGCTTGAAAAAAGTGTCAGATGAACTTTCTATGAGGACCAGAAAGAGACAGGAAACTCATAGAGAGGTTTTTCTAACCTCACTATTCAACTTCCGTAACGTGTCAGGGGAGAAAAATATGAGGCCTGGTCACAGAGTCACGAGACGGCCGAGTGAGAGGGACAGAGCGCAACACCTCCCGAGTGACTGTCAGAAACCTGCAGCAGCCAAGCACCAGGAAAACGCTCCTTTCCAGGGGAGGGTGGCCTCGCATCGGCGTGCCTACGGACACCTGTTTGCTGATGGAGAAAGAAACTTCCAACCGTCCACAACTCGGCCAACTCACCTGCTCAGACAAAACGAGCAGGGGCCCAGTGACCAATATTTCGGAATAGGTCTATTTTTGGACCGGACATTTTTCAGAAACTAAATTTAGTCAGTTTGAATTCTTTTTAAAAAATGCTATCCCATTAGGCCTTTTGAAATAGGGAATATACATCTCATTATAAAGACAGGACACACTGTTCTCCCTTCAGCCCGAAATGCTGCAGACGACGAGCTGTGGGGCCGCGCGGTAGACGGACCCGCGTGGGGAAGGGCGGAGGCACAGACAGGGACATGGGCCAGGTGTCCCGGAAGTCAGACATCAAAATGTACGGCCGTTAATTATCTGTAAAATAATAGCTCACTTGTAGTTTTTAAAAGTCATGTTTTGTGTTACCATTCATTGGCAATTCTGGCCATTTTCAAATGCTTATTAACTGAAATATTGGCTTCTTTATTAATTTTCTGTTTATATTTTTTGTCCATTTTTATGCACTCAGGAAAACCCTCATATTTAGCGTATTAAACTGTTTCTAAGTGCACTTGATTTTATTCCTGTAGACACAGAAAAGATTCGAAATGTTTTCGTCAGATCTATCGATCCATTTCTTCATTCCTTTTTATTTTGGTTTCTTTTGTTACTTTTCCTCTGACGTCCTCCCTGAGCCCACTCCACACAGTCGCCTTGACCTCCCCTCGTGTGGCAAGGACGTGGCACGGCCAGTGCCCACGTGCAGTGCCACGGTGGATGCGCAAGTCTAGAGAGAGCTCTGGCAACGGCCTCCAGACTCGGGATCGTTGGCTCGTGCAGCCGGCCTAACTGGCCCTCGGGAGACCCAGGAAAAGCCCTTCAACCCAGGAACGTGAGTTTGTTTGGAAGAAGGGCTTTGCAGAGCTGACGAACTAAGGCTCTTTGGTGAGGGGATAACCCTGGGCTTTCTGAGGGGGCCCTGACCGCCCTCACATGTGTCCTGCGGGGTAGATCTTCGATGGATGGAAGGGGAGACCCGGGAGAAGAGGAGGAGGCCACGTGGAGACAGAGAAGCAGGCTGGAGCGATGAGGCCACAAGCCAGGATGCCTGGAGCATCAGGAGCCAGGAGAGGAGGGACCTGCCCGCGCCTCTGGAGGGAGCAGGCCCAGGATGCCTGGGCTCCAGGCTTCCAGCCTCCAGCACCCAGAGCACACTCTGCCATTTCGGGCACCCAATCTGTGGTAACTTGCTACAGCAGCCCCTAGGAAACTAAACACACACATTAATCAATAATTCTGTTCCTAGGAATTGACTGGAGAAAAGAAAGATCTACATTTTCAGAAAATATTCAAAAAAATACATTAACCACAGAACAATGGCCAAATATTTTTGTAAGTGACTTAAATGTCAAACAATAGGGGAAAGTTTCAATCACATTCCATACAGGAACGTTACACATCGATTAAAATTAAATTATAAAAGGATGTTTTGAATATATGGGCAAATTCTTAGAAAAGAATATAAAGTGAAAAAAAAACAAGGTAGTTTCCAATTCTGATTTTTTAAATAATTAGAAGAAGGCTGGAAAGAAACACACCAATAAACTACAATCATTTCTAGGTCATGGAATTATTGCTGACTTGTAATATATTGATTAGCTCCTAAATACTTAGCAGATAAAATGACCAGAAATAAAAGAAAAGAAGGCCAGGTGCAATGGCTGACACCTATAATCCCAGCACTTTGGGAGGCCAAGGCAAGAGGATTGCTTGAACCCAGGAGTTTGAGATCAGACTGGGCAATATAGCCAAACCCCAGCTTTACTGAAAATATAAAAAGTTAGCTGGGTGTGGTGGCATGCACCTGTAGTCCCAGCTACTCAGGGGCTGAGGCAGGAAAATCACTTGAGCCCAGGAAGTCAAGGCGGCAGTGAGCTATGATGATGCCACTGCAATCCAGCCTGGGCAACAAGCAAGGCCCTGTCTCAAATAAAGAAAAAAGAAAAGAAAATGTACAAAAGTAGCCTAACTCGCCTCCCATGATACCCTTAGATACAGAGAGAGCAAAATGAATTGTAGGTGAGAAGAATCTCAAGAGCTACAACAAATATAGTAAAAGTTGTCAGAAAGCAAAGATCTGGTAGCCAAGGAAAGGTCTCCATGACACACGACAAAGCAGTAACCCCGGGGTTTCGCCTGTCCTTGTCCACTGGGAAGCCACTGGCTGCTTTCTGAGCATGTCCCAGCCCACCACAGAGGAGGGCTCTAAGGAACGGGCAGGTGCTGAGGGGCAGTGCCGAACACCTGTGTGCCGCCACGCACTCCTCAGTGAGGCTGTTCGCAAATTCACAGCACTGCGGGGCTGGATGTCACCCAATATGCGTAAGCACTTTTTAAAAAGCTAAAGTGAGTGGTAAATGATACGAGATATTCTATCTCGCAGCTCCTCTATGGTTTAGACTGTAGTGCTTTTCTGGGAGAAAACAAACGCCAGGTAAGGGCTTCCTCCACGGGTCACAGCATGGGATATGCTGACCCACCAACGCCCACGAGGACCACTCTGTCCCCACCCAGGGGTCATGCACCCCTGCGGCTACGTGGAGCATGCAGCCGCGCTGAGCTGGCTCTGTGGACCTCAGTCTTAGAGGAGCGAGGCAGAGACAGAAAGCACCAGAGTCCGCCCATCCCACCACGGAGCCCCCCAAAGAGTCCACCACAGAGCCCACCCATCCCACCACAGAGGCCGGCCCATCCTGCCACAGACACATTCGTTCCACCACAGAGCCCGCCACAGAGCTCCCCGCCACCCCACCACAGACCCACTCATCCCACCGCAGAGCCCACTGTCCCACCACGGAGGCCCCCACCCTGCCTCATCCTGGAGCCCCCGACCCGATCCTGCCACAGAGCCCGCCCATCCCGTCATGGAGCCCCCCCGCATACTGCTGCAGAGCCCCCACCCCTGCCCTGCACCCCATCCCACCTCAGAGCTCACCCTCCGGCTGCCTGTGTCCTCCGCGTTCCCCTAGGCTGGAACATGGCCTGTCCTCCCAGTCTCTCCGCCTTGCTTTTCTTCAGTCAGAGCTCGTTTCTGGAACTCGGGACCAAAGATGCCTAAGCAAGGCCTGGCGGTGAAGCCCATCATGTGACTGGTGCGGGGCACGGTAAATGGTGCACTTGTCACTATGGCTCGATGGCTTTCAGAGGAGGTTTCTCCTTCCCTGTCTGCTTTATGATATCTTGCAGTCTTTTTATTGAACGAAAACATAAAGAAGTCCCGTAAGACTCAGAAGTATGATGCACTGTGGGTAGTGCACACACTCAGAAGAGCAGTCAGAGGCGGGGCAGTGCCAGGCAGCCCCTCACCCTCTAGAGCCTCCTGCTCTCTAGGACAGGCCAGCTTTCCCGTGTCGCTCTCCCCGGCCCCCGGAGAACCAGGACAGCTCAGCCCGGGAGGGCGAGTGTGACCACCCCAGGCCCAGCACAAGGGCCCCACTGCCCTTCCCAGCCACTGGCTTGGACATGATGAGATGTGAGGGGAGGTCTTCTGGAGAACTCACAGTAAGGTTTCCTTACTGCAAAGGTGTCCCCCATCACGCCTGCAGGGCTGACGTCACCAACAGGGGCACTGTCCCCACATCATGCCTTTAGGGCCAGTGTCCACAGCCAGCAGGGGCTACGCCGGGATGCTGAAGGCCACAGAGCAGGCAGCGGGAACCTGGCTGCTGAGGATGACACGCTGTGGTGCTCTGTGGTAAGAACTCACAAATCGTGTTTCAGTTGTTTTGTGTGGGACTTTCTATTATATGCTATCTGATACAGCAACAAAACAAAAACAAAACAAAACAAAAAAACCCAGAAAATCAGAACCACTGTCCACCTCAGCACCTGCAGGTGTGCAGCTGGCATTCTGATCTACATTCATTCAGCAAATGAGGGGCTCATGCCCAGCAAGGTGTCAGGCGTGGGGGACACTGCCATGACCACAGTGGGTGGCCCTCTATCCCACAGATCTCTCCCAGCCCGTGGCACTGGATGGTGGCAGCTGCATCCACAGCTCTGGAGCCCCCCTGTCAATGTGGCCTGCGGCTCTGTGTGACCCCACACGGGATCCGATGCGCCATCTGACCCCTCTACCCCAGTTTCCTCATCCGTAGCCTTCAGACAACACCAGCACTGACCTCACAGGGCTAGCATGAGAATTACATGAGTTAATGTGAGTAACTCGCCCAGCAGTGCCAGGCACACAGCAAGCACTCAACAGATGCCAGATATGATCAGAAAACATCAAAAATAAATAAGTTGCATGGGGCATGAGAAGGCAAGGGAGTCGGAAGCACCAGAGGGATGGCACCCACTTTCGCCTGGCCTCTCTGAGAAGCCCTACATGTGGGAAGGCTTGGAGGAAGGAGAGGTACGCCCCATCCTTCCTGCAGGGCATACAGGCCCCGAACCAGGACAATCACTGAAGTTCAGGCACCAGCAAGGAGGCCTGGGTGATGGGGGCAGAGTGTTGAGGGGATGCACTTGGCTGGCCTGGGCGGGCTGTGAGGGGTGGTGCGGACCCCCATAAGCAGGTGGCCTGGAGCTGAGGGAGATGGAGATGTGATCGGGCTTCTAGGGTTCCTCATTCTGGAGTCGGTATCCTTCCAGTCTGGTCTTTATGCTCCAAACTCAGTGGCTTTAGGGAAATGGATGAACATATTCACACTGTCTTATAATCCATTCTCTTTACTTAATATGGTATGAACATCTTCTTATAGAATTAAGTACTTAACTTCCATCTTTTTGTGGATGTGTATTTTTTATAACATTGCTGTGTCACCATGAATTTACCCAATCTTGTTACTGCTGTTTTCCAGTATTATACTATGAAACACAACTGGAGGGGACATCCACTTAACTAACTTGCTGTAAATTCACGATTATTTCCTTACAAAAAGTTTCCAGAAGTGAAATTGCTGGGATAGTTACATGCAAAGAAGAGTTTTTTTTAATGGAGTGCTGTGACTCTTAAGAAAATATCATTAGAGAAGCAAGTAGCAGGAAAAATTGAAGACTGAGAAATACTGTTTGGTTGCTTTAAAGAACTACAGAATTCAAGTTTCACCAACAAAAATAAAACTTTGAATCTAATTATAGCGACAACCTAGAACATTTTGTTTCGGGCCCAGTAGTGTTACATTCTAAAATGGCCACAACAAAAGGTTGAAACTACAACTCTCAATTGTTTATGCAAATTTCTAAATTATATATAGTAAAGATAGTCAGAAAACAGATGTTTGGAAATTTGTTCAGAATGTCAAAATATTACGAAGAATGTTACACAATGGAAATTATTTTTAAAGAGCTAAAGGTTTCATATTAAAGACCAAGAAAAAAGGTAAAGAACCTGCTGCTGTGCTTGTCTCTAGCACCCGCAACTCGGAAGCAGCGGCTGAAACGTGGAGAAGGGACGGCGGCGTAACGAGGCGTCAACTGTGTGTATTTACGAGGTCATGCAACTGTTCATCCAGTGACATGGCCTAAAACCCTGCAGCAGGTGTAGAGATGGCCTGGGCCACCCCTTCCTGCCATCTCTGCTGCACTGAGGACAGCATGTGGACAGACTGGGGGAGGTGGAGGCTGGGACCCAGCCCCAGCGAGGAATTCGGAGGCTGGGAGCATGACCTCACTCGGGCATTGGGGCCGGGGAAGCAGCACTCCAACTAGGTTCGGGAGAAAAGACATGAGGAAAAGGCAGAATGAAAAGCACTGTCGAGTGTGGGTGAAGCCAGAGTATTGCTGGGGCACAGCCCAGGCAGGGAACAGAGAGTGACCATGGGGAGCAGACAGCCAGCACCCCGGGAGGGCGACGTGGCCGGAGAAGAGGCAGGGACGCAGGTCGGGCCGGGGAATCTGTACCTCGAGGAGGCGTCAGCCCTCTGCTGCACCTTCACCCATTCAGATCACTAGATGAGACCGGGGGCCAGGGTTCAAGGGTGATCAAGACCCTTCTCACAGAGTGGCTATTCCAAAACATCAAAGACAAGGAAAGTGGGAATTACAAGGTGGTGAGCGGCATCACCCTAACAGTCAGAGCACAGAGAAACCTGCCCAACCCAATCTCGTGGGTCAGGGAGGATGTGCGGAGAGGAGATGCTGCCTCTAAGCTTGCTGAGCGAACGAGCACTTCTTCCCAAAGCGCAAGACAAGGGAGAGAAGAGGGAAGTGGCAACGGGTCTGAGAGAACCATTATGACGGCTCCATCCACACACTGCCACGGCCACCAGAACAACACTTACCTTCAGCTAAAACAGGGTTCTGGGCATCTACATGCAGAGACTCAGATGAAATGTGAAGGCACACGAAACTTGAGAAATTGCTGTTGTCTGCAGGACACACAATGTGAATCCACGTGTCTTCAGCCCTAAACCACAGTAGCTTAGGGAGTGATGCAGACACGAAGACCTGGCCATGGAAATCACATGCAAACACCAGCAAAAGGCCTGGCGCAGTGGCTCATGCCCATAATTGCAACATTTTGGGAGGCTGACGTAGGCTGATGGCTAGAGCACAGGAGTCAGAGTCTAGCCTGAGCAACATGGTGAAACACCATCTCTACTAAAAATACAAAAAATTAGCTGGGTGTGGTGGTGCATGACTGTAGTCCCAGCTACTTGGGAGGCTGAGGTGAGAGGATCGTTTGAGCCCAGGAGGTCGAGGCTGCAGTGAGCTGTGATTATGCCACTCCAACCTGATAGACAGGAGTGAAACCATCTCTAAATAAATAAGTAAATAAATACCAAGAAGAGATCATCAGTGCTGAGTGTAGGCTGTGCATGTGAGTTTTTCTGGTTTATTTCAAAGAAACCAAATCAAGACACAATCATTAAAAAATACTTCTGTGGCCGGGCGCGGTGGCTCAAGCCTGTAATCCCAGCACTTTGGGAGGCCGAGACGGGCGATCACGAGGTCAGGAGATCGAGACCATCCTGGTGAACACGGTAAAATCCCGTCTCTACTAAAAAAAAAACACAAAAAACTAGCTGGGCGAGGTGGTGGGCACCTGTAGTCCCAGTTACTCAGGAGGCTGAGGCAGGAGAATGGCATAAACCCGGGAGGTGGAGCTTGCAGTGAGCTGAGATC
>NW_012109252.1:3620639-3624739 GCF_000951045.1 Mandrillus leucophaeus
TGAATATAAGATCTACCCTCAGAACATCTCTTACAAGTTAGTGCCAGAGAAAATTCATCTTCACCAAAAAATGAGTATCCAATGTCCACCCTGATAGCACGATCAAGTGAGGTCGAACATGGCTTTGCGGTTTTGGGTTTTTGTTGACTTGACTCCCTGGAAGCTCAGTGTCAAATGTAATGCTGAAGAATTACATCCATCCTCATGGTTATCACGTGTGTTTCCTCTAATTTTCTACTTCTATTTTCTAATTAACTTTTTTGCCCTTGTCCTTTTGTGGTTAAGTTCAGTCAAAAACTTTTTGGAAAGTGGCAAGAGAGATACAAAAAAATCAAACAAGACCAGAAATAATAAGTAAAAGAGTTTCGGGAGAAATCAAAGAGTGGCTTGCTAATTTCCATTGTGGATTGGCTCAAAGTAGGCCTCAATTATATTTTTTCATGATAAAAATAGTCAAGACTAATCCAGCATTTACTACGTGCACCATTCTTATCACTTTACAGTCATCAATTCATTTAATCCTCCTAAACCCTATCAAGTTAATATTGCATTAGCCCCACTCTTAGTGATGAGAAAACTAAAATATGGTGAGGTCAAATAAAGGGCCAAATGCAGCCGGGAAAAGTGACTCACTCCTTTAATCCCGGCACTTGGGAAAGTCAGGGCAGGAGGATTCCTTAAGGCCAGGAATCCAAGACCAGCCTGGGCAACACCGCAAGACTTCCTTCTCTACAAAAAAAAAGTAAAAATTAGTTGGGTGTGGTGGCATACACCAACTACTAGACAGGCTGAGGTGGGAGGATCACTTGTGCCCAGGAGGTCAAGACTGCAGTTAGCTACAATCATGCCACAGAACTCCCGCCTGGATGACAGAGGGATACCCTGTCTCTAGAAAGCCACTTGCAACGCTGTGCAAAAATCACAGGACAAACATTCATTACACACAGGAGGATATTTTTTAATACAGCCTAACTTAAAATACATACTCTATGGACCCTTGGGGATCATTTCCATTTTTCTTCTTTTGTGCAGAGTGTGAAACATTTCAAAGACAATGATCAGTCAGATTCGCAGGTTACTTTGAAAATTTTTAACACAAGTTTACAGATGGGCTGGTTCCAAATGTTTATTCATTGTTTAAAATGGTTTATTTAAATTTTTTTCTTCTTTTCCTGCCGATACACACAATGTACCATATAAAAAACAGTACCTGAAGATGAACAAGCCTTTCCTTGCAACAAGAGCTTTAACATGGAAATGTTTGGAGAAACTAAAAACCCAAACATCCCACTTGCTTGTCAGGGACAGAAAAGTCAATCCAAAGCAAGAATATCCTGGTTTATGTAACTGAAAATCACGGGGTAATGATGGTTCAGGCATAACTTAGGTCACAGCTTCCAACAGCATCCTCAGGACCAAGCTCTCTGCATAACGGCCACCCTTCTCCACAGACAGATGATGAAGGTGTCCTTTCCAGACAGGCCATCCCCGCAAGACTGTGCACTGATGCCACAGCTCCAGGCCTTACACCTTTCCCGCCGTTTTTCCTAAAGCTTTCCCTTCCTAGAAAGTTCCCACTCTTCACTGATCCAGGTGCTCTTGAGAGGGAGCTAGGGCTCTGACCAGTCAGGGGCCACCTCTGTCGGGAAGAGGGGTCCACCAAGCCAACCTCATGAGGGGGCAGGTGTTCTCCAAGGGGAGCTTTCTGCTGCCTGGAAACATAAGCCTACGCTGAACTGCGAATACACCAGAGTCTGCAGTAACGGGTCTGGAAAGCTCAACTCCTGAAGACCCACCAACAAATACAGACAGGACAGTTCCAGAACGAAGGCAACCAACATCCCACATGAAGACACTGCCAGCAAGTCAGGAGAGGTGCACGCCTTAGAGCAGCTGCAGCGGACACCCATCACGGGGATGCCAGAACAGCCAAGCACCTCTCCTGGAGCTGAAGTTAAGGGACTGCAGGTCAAGGCCCACGACCTGAGGATTGGGAGAAGATTTTCATAGGCAGATGAAGTCAGTGCACAGAAGACTGACATGAAAAAAGAAAAACAGAGGTTTACAGATGAGCTTCTACTGCCTTTGCTGAGGAGATTAATGTGTTACTGCTATTAAGCCCTGGAGGGGAAAGGTGGCTACCAGCAGATGCAGGATTTAAACTGGAGTTTGCACACCCTACGACCCCATGCCTGGTCAACGCCAAAGCCCATCTGCTTAGCTTCCCTAGAAATTACGGTCTTTTGTCATGAACACACATGAAATCACCATGCTCAGTTTTTGTACACACAGGTACCTAGGAAACAACAAAACATATTTAAACAGTTGGTGGTACTAGGAAGCCTCGTATGATGAAAACTACTTGGTAAAACTACGGTTGATTAAGAATAATTTTCAACTGCATAGAAAGTGAGCCCACTAACTTCCTGTATGGCAGCCTATAATTCTTTTATAACCAACATGCTGGCAATGCTCTAAATATGACTCCCATCTGGCCAAAATGATGAATCATAGCTATTTTTATTATATCCAATGAATGACCATGGAGCATCTGTCCTGAGGGTCAATAAATAGAATATTTAATTAACTTCATTTTAAAATCTATAATCAAAGTACATATCATTCAGTTCCTTGGATAACTGAGGAGTCATGAAGCTTTTCCTCAAATACGGCTATATAATAAAAAAATTTATAGCATTCCTTCAATTTTGACATTATGGAAGATAATGTCTTCAAAACAAAACAAAACAAAATCCTCTCACCCTTAAAAAGATATTAGAGCACTTTAGTTTCAGAATTAGTTGAGTTCCGGGTACACAGAATCCAATGTAATTTAAATTCCATGAAGCCTATTTTTGCTTTTATATTTAATTTGGAATTTCTACCAATTTCAAAACCGAAATAAGTAGACAAAAATAAGAGAAGCAATAGATTGCCACAGAAGGGCATGTACGTCACTGGGGAGAAATAATGTAATGTGATCTGAATTCTATAAAAATAAAAATCGAACTAACCCATTTAAATCACAAGTAACAAAAGGCATACAAAAAGTTGGTAAATAAATACATGTTTATTTCTGTCTCAAGCTATACCACACTTCGGACTATCGTAAGTGCAAAGTTCTTTCGAAGGATAACAAATACACATTGAATACTATGAAAAGTTGACTTAGAACGCTCATCTGAGAAAACAGCTCTGTGTTGAGAAAACTTTACTTTTAATTACTTCATTCCTTTGAATTATTTGACATAGTACTCATTTTGCTTACAACGTTTATCCTTTAACCTGAAAATACAACATACAGATTTGACGTGGTAGCTCAACAGAGGAAGCCCTTCCGTACCTCTCCGCTTTTACCCAAGAACAGGGGCGATCACCAAGGAGTGACAGCCAAGGGGCAGGAATGGCGCACAGAGGCAGGACGCGCCCCAGGTCATCACTGAGAGCAGATCCCACGCCCCTGAGCTGCCGCGGTGAAGATGCCTCAGGTGACCCGAGAGAGAACCCAGGACAGGGCCGGCTCTGTGTCACCTCTGTCCCTCCGCGGCCTCCCCGCCCAGATTGTGCTTGGACAGAATATTGCCTACAGCCTGCTCCCCATGCTGCCAGATGTAGGGGATAAAATATTCTAATGTGTTCTCTTCCAAGCAATGAAAAAGTCACACCATCCAGAAGGAAATGGTACGCACACTCTACAATTACTATTGGAGCCAAATCTGTGAGTCACCCAGCTGCCGGCACAAGACAATTTGGCTACTGGAAAATCCTGATTAATGACATTTTTTTAAACCCAGAGTAACAACTTGACCTGCCAAGAATTACCATTTTTTCATCATTTCGCCATTTTTGGCCTTGGTTATCTATTACCTTTCTCAGAGAAAAGGAAGGAAGTAAAAGGAAAATGGTGTAAGGTGCGTTCATCTCAGGCCAAAATGTGCTTTCCAAGGTGCGCTGGGGCCGGGGTTCAGCGCAGCCTCGCGGCCTGGGGGAAGGGTCCCTGGAGAGCTTCCCGGACTTCCTGGGGCTACGCCGCGGTGCTGGGTTATTTCCCAACTGCAAACACAATTAATTCACCGGCTGTGGATAAGAGTCCTCCTGAC
>NW_012109252.1:3627104-3637638 GCF_000951045.1 Mandrillus leucophaeus
CACCGGGGGCGCCCCGAGAACCTGGGTCCGGACGCAGGGAGCGCCCTTGGAGGGGGCCCGCCGCCTGGGTGTGCTGTGAGCGGCGTATGGACGACAGAGCCGAGGAAAAGGGAAAATCGACCCGGAGAAGTGGTGTTGACAACCACAGCAGCCGGGAAGATCAGCCACCCTGGCCACGTGTGGACGGACCCTCGCCAGGGTCATGGGTTTGCCCTTCCAGGAGCGGAACGCGGGAGCGAGACGCGCTGGCATGGGGGTCCCCGGGCGGTCACCGACCCTGGGCAAGTCTCGCAGTCCCAGTTTAACGTAAATGCAGAAATGGATTTCTGCTTTCCACCTGCGTGGCTATGGCATTTAAATGAGATAAAAGATGCGAAAACAAACCGCATAGAAAGACGGATGGGAGTTAGAATGAAATCAGGTCATCCAAAATATTTGGAATGGACAAACCCATCTTTTCCAGAAATTCCAAGATCTTTAAACCAGGCTCTGTAAGAATTTCCCGTATAGTTGATCACCCAAATATTCATCAGTTGCAGTTTATTTTCAAGGCAGAGTGCTAAACGATGAGGGGGTAGCAAGGTGAATGGAAGAAAGAAGTACAGCCGCTGTCCATTTCTCCTAAATGTTTCCCGAATCCATCAGTGGTCTCCACTGGATTCAGAGCCCAAACCTCAACCGGGGAGAGATTCCAAGTCAGTTTATTTTCATTTCACAATTTACTTTCCCTTTGCTTTCCTCCCTGGCATTTCGTCCCCATCCCTTCACATTTTTTAAAAGAACCTATTCTTTCATGCAACAGCAACAAGAAAATCACACAAATCTACTGACGGCCTCTCCTGTGTTCTTAGTGTGTGAGCAGTACAGAAAGCCACGGTCGCCGGCCCCACGAAGCCTTCTGTCTAGAGAGGGGTCCACCCAGAAGTTACCCAAGGAACAATTACAAGTTATAATTACTTCTCTGAAGGAAACATATGGAGTGTTATTGGTGAATGTGAAAACGGCAACGAATATGGTTTGTGACATCAGGAAAGAACTTTTTGAGGATGTCGTTACTAAATCTTCCCCTGGGTTCTCCCACAAGCAGGTTTTGAGATGTGGATTTGGGTGCAGGTAGTTCATTTTGGAGATCGATCCCAGGAAACTAGAGGAAGTCGGGAGAGAGAGGCAGGGCAGGAGGGGACGTCCTGGAGGCTGCGGTGACACCAGGCTGCTCCTGTCGGCACTGGGGCCCCGTCCTGCTGGGGGTGCTCTAAGAGGAGCAGCTTGGAGTGCACGTCAGCATAGGAAGGCTGGACAGCTTTTCAGCTTCTAGGTACCAGTGACTGAGGGCTGCTCCTCACCCACACACCCTGCTCCCCCAGCTGAGCACCTCCCAAAGCTTCAAAGAAAGTCCAGAGGCCAACCAGCAAGGAAGTGCACCGGAACCTGAGAGCACAGTGAGGGTGGCGTCAGAGGTAGCCTCTGCCATGGCCCTGGGAACAGGATTTAGGGAGATAAGTGCAGGCCTGAAGACCTGGGGAGATGGAAGGACTTGCTGTTTTTGTTTGTTTGTTTGTTTTTTCAGACGGAGTCTCACTCTGTCACCAGGCTGGAGTGCAATGGCACGATCTCAGCTCACTGAAACCTCTACTTCCTGGTTCAAGCGATTCTCCCGTCTCAACCTCCTGAGTAACTGGATTACAGGTGTGCACCATCACGCCCAGCAAATTTTTTTTTTTTTTTTGTATTTTTAGTAGAGACGGGGTTTCATCACGTTGGCCAGGATTGTCTCGATCTCCTGACCTCGTGATCCACCCACCTTGGCCTCCCAAAGTACAGGCGTGAGCCACTGTGCCTGGCCTTTTTTTTTTTTTTTCCCCCAAGACAGGGTCTCACCAGTCCTGTTGTCCAGGCTGGAATACAGTGGTGCTGTCATGGCTCACTGCAGCCTCAACTTCCCTCACTCAGGTGATTCTCCCACCTCAGCCTTCTGAGTAGCTGAGACTACAGGTGTGCACCACCATGCCTGGCTAACTTTTAGTATTTTTAGTAGACACGGGGGCTTGTTACGTTGCCCAGACTGGTCTCCAACTCTTGGGCTCAAGTGATTCTCCTGCCTCCGCCTCCCAAAGTGCTAGGATGACAGGCATGAGCCACCATGCCTGGCCACATTTTCCTTTAACTGAACAGTCAGAATAATTGAAACTGAGGGAGAAAAGAAGGACAACATGATCGTGACTGGAGAAAAACTCAAGGTTGTCTTTCAGGACATTTTAAGGGCTTTGATTTGTATCCTCTATACAATGAATTATGATGTAGGATTTTGAGCAGGGCAGAGATTTTCTTCATAGGCAATCATGTCATTTGCAGAGAAAACTTTTATTTCTCCCTTCCCAATCTGTATACCTTGTTTACTTTTCTTGTCTCATTGCATTGGCCAGGACTTCTAGTGTGACAGTGAGAAGCAGTGGTGAGAGGGGGAGCCTTGCCTTCTTCCTGATCTTAGGGGGAAAAGCTTCTAGTTTCTCACTGTTTAATAGGCTGTGAGCTCTAGGGTTTTTGTAGGTGTCCCTTATCAAACTGAAGAAGTTACCCTCTAATCATAGTTGGCTGAAAGTGTTTGGGTTTTTTTTTTTTTTTTTTTTTCGCCCAGGCTGGAGTGCAGTGGCCGGATCTCAGCTCACTGCAAGCTCTGCCTCCCGGGTTTACGCCATTCTCCTGCCTCAGCCTCCCGAGTAGCTGGGACTATGGGCGCCCGCCACCTCGCCCGGCTAGTTTTTTTGTATTTTTTAGTAGGGACGGGGTTTCACCAGGTTAGCCAGGATGGTCTCGATCTCCTGACCTCGTGATCCGCCCGTCTCGGCCTCCCAAAGTGCTGGGATTACAGGCTTGAGCCACCGCGCCCGGCCTGGTGTTTGGGTTTTAAATCATGAATGGGTGTTGGATTTTGTCAAATGCTTTGTCTGCATCTATTGATGTGATTGTGCGGTTTTTCTTCCCTATCCTGTTGCTGCGATGGCCCACATGCAGTGGCTTTTAAATGGCAGTGAGATTTTAAAATGACCATTTTGGCTGCCATAAGAAGAGATAGCAGTAGGGTGGGAGTGAGGAACTAGAGTGGAATTGGGGAGATCAATTTAAAAATGCTCGGAGAAATCCTGGGATTGCGGAGATCAACCTAAAAAAGGCTGGAGAAATCCTAGTGACAAATGATGAAGACACAAACTCAGCAGTGGAAGTAAGATGCGTTGCAAGCAGAATGCACTTGATGTGATTTTTCTGGATGGGTTATTCAGGAAGAGAGGAAGAGGAGAGTCACCAGTGACTCCCAAGTTTGGCCCAGCAATTGGATGACACTTCTGGGAGGCCTTAGTGTGTTACATGCTTACTGAGAACTGTGTGTTGGGGCTGGGGACATGGATGCCTTGGGGACTTTCACAGGAGCAGGTGCAGTGGAATGGTGGAGAGAAAAGATGGACGGGGTCACAGAGTCCATGGAAGACTTCAAAGTGGAGACTGGCTTTGTGGTCAACGATTTCAGCCAGTTTGGGTGTGGGAGAGATTGAAGAAACAGGGCTGGAGAAAAATACAGATTTCCTGGGAGGATTTTGTTATGGGGGAGTCCACAGTGGGCTTGAGTGCTGTTGAGAATGATGAAGTGGAGAACAAGTTCAAGATGCAGCCTCATTACAGGGATTATTTCCCCTCCTGCATCACCCATTTTCAATGGCAACTTGATCAGGTCAAATTCTCTCATTCTCTCTCTCTCACTCTTGCTCTTGCTCTGTGTGTGTGTGTGTGTGTGTGTGTGTGTGTGTATGTGTGTGTTCTGTCTTCAGAAACCCTCCAGCTATTGCCTTATTTGCATGATCCCACCAGAGAATGGTGTACAGTCAATGTCTAACTTTTCCTTGAAATTCTGTGAATTTCCATCAAGCTTCTGCTTCTACCACTTCAACAAAATTCCTGTAACCAAGATCACTGATGGCCCCTGCCCTTGACAAATGCAACCGTCCTGCTCTTGCTTCATCCACATCATTGGAGACAAATGGTTTGTTCTTTGACTTGGCTTCAGGACCTTCCTTTTCTCCCTGGCCACCCTTCATGTGCCACAGCTGGGGCCCCTCATCTCCCCACCTCTCAAAGGCCAGAGCCCCTCGGGGCTTATCCCTTGAACCACTTTCTAAAGTTCATGCCTGCTCCTTTCATGACCTCATATGCTTACTCATCTTATGAGCACCTCAAACTTGACCTGTCTAAAACTGCACACTACCACCAAACGAAGATCCCCCAGAAAGCTCTCCACCTCCTCAGTACAACTCCAGCCTTCCAGCTTCCAAATGAAAAACTTACAGCCATTCTACATTTCTCCTTTTCTGTCATAGCTCAATTTGATCAATCGGAAAATCTCTTTGGCTTTACCTTAAAACACATCCACAATCCAACTAGCGCCCCCGACCCAGAACCTCCAGTGCCACCATTTGGACGTGAGCTGTCAGCATCTCTTACTGCAGCAGATGAAATCTCCACGCTTCCTTCCATGCCACTCTATTCCTACCACAAGGCTAAATGACTTCTTTAACGTGTACATCAGGCTGCACACAGTGGCTCAGGCATGTAATCCCAGCACATTGGGAGGCTGAAGTGGGAGGGTTGCTGGAGGCCGGGAGCTGGAGGCTGTAGTGAGCTGTGATGGCACCACTGCACTCCAGCCTGGGCCAGAGTGAGACACTGTCTACCCCAAAAAGAAAGAAAGTGCATCAGATCATTTCACCCCTTTGCTCTATATCGTGTAACAGCTTTCCACCCTGCTTCTTGGAACATGCCAAGTTATCAGGCTCCCTGCAGACCCTGCTCGGGCCTAGGTCTCCTTTCCTCCTGTTCTGAGCTCCCCTTATCCTGGCCTTGCTTCTGGTCCCCAAACTCAAACAGGGCAACCGTTCTCCTGGGACATCATTTCCCTCCTGTGGGCTCTCTTTCCCTGGGTACCCCTGGTCTTGCTCCCTCACCTACCTCAAGCCCACACCCATCACTCTCCAGTTAGGCCCTACCAGCTTCATTTTCCTCCAAAACACTCATCTCCATGGGTTTCTCTCCTGAGACAGCCCACATGAGGAACAGCACCTGGCACACACTTGGGAAATGTTTTGGAAGAAATGAATTCAAGGAAGAGGGTCCTGAGGGGGTGGAGCAGGAGTGCAGAAGCCCTCAAAGCTGGACAGGGAGCCAAGACGGGGTCGGGCAAGTCGGGGTGACGTGGGGGCCGCTGCTCTGGCCACTCCCTGTGTCCCACAGGTGCCTGGGGACCAGGTCACTGCCCTGGCCACTCCCCATGTCCGCAGGTGCCTGGGGCCCGGGGGCACCATCCTGACCACTCCCTGTGTTCTGCAGGTGCCTGCGGGTTGGGGTCACCGCCCTGGCCACTCCTGTGTCCAGCAGGTGTCTGGGGGCCGGGGGCATTACCCTGGCCATTCTCTGCATCCTGCAGGTGCCTGAGGTCCGGGGACACCGCCCTGGCCATTCCTTGTATCTTGCAGGTGCCTGGGGGCCGGGGTCACCGCCCTGGCCACTCCTGTGTCCAGCAGGTGTCTGGGGGCCAGGGACACCGCCCTGACCACTCCTTGTGTCCAGCAGGTGCCTGGGGGCTGAAAGTCACCGCCCTGGCCACTCCCTGTATCCTCCAGGTGCCTGGGGGCTGGGGTTACAGCCCTGGCCACTCCCCGTGTCTCGCAGGTGCCTGGAGACCGGCGACACCGCCCTAGCCACTCCCTGTATCCTGCAGGTGCCTTGGGGCCGGGGGCACTGCCCTGGCCACTCCCGCGTCCGTCAGGCGCCTAGGGGCGAAGAGGGGACTGCGGATCCGCAGGTGCACGCGTGGGGCTAGGGGTGGGCGCGTCTCCTCTGGGGCTCTCCGCTCCCCTCTTCTCCACAGCGTCCTTCCTAGCGTTCGCCCCCAGAATTCCGCCACCGCGTAGAGCAGGCGCAACCAGCGCCCCCACAGCGTCCTCAGGCTCCCCAGAGCCCGCGCCGACGCCCCCGCAGCCCTCCCTCCGCGCACGCTCCGCAGCGAGGCTCCCAGAGGCGGGTCTGGAGCCTCGCGACACGCCCACAGACTCGATATCAGCCAATCCAAGGCCGTGTTGTAGTTGACTGACAGCCCGTGGCAGGGTCCCGTATTCGGATTGGGCATTCCTGCTGTTGTGGGCGGGCCCAGGAGGGCGGAATCCGGAAGGCAGGGCGCTTAGGTCGGGCCCGAGAGCGGTGGACTGAGGTCCGCGGCCGGGTCATGGCGGCGCACAGGAAGCACGGTAGGTGGGGGCGGCGGGAGGCTTTCTGCCCGGACGCCAGACCCGGCTCTCGGCTCAGACCGCAGTATTGACTCGGGACCTCGACCTCGGCCCCTCTGCAGGCCCCACCCCAAACCTGGACCAACTCTCCACCTCCACCCCAGTCCCTACCCATCCCCCGCTCTTACCCCAGACCCCGACCCCGGACCGCGGCCCACCCCTCGCCCATGTTGTTCCTTGTATGGCTGCTGGTCGGGCCGGCCTTGCCAGGCCCCATCTGGTGTCTGGGGACTTGGGCGGGGGCGAGCCCAGCCAGGGGTTCGTGTTCTTAGCAGAGCCCCTGTCGGTGAGTGAGTAGGGGCCGCTCAGCTCTTCAGAGGGGTCCTAGCCCGGGGCTCCGGCATGGAGCCGCAGCCGGCTCCGGCAGCCTCACCAAAAAGTACAGCAGAACTTCCCTGAGCCACTGTGTCCTCATCTGAGAGAAGTAGGTCGTGGCGTTTACCTTCAGTGGACCTAAGGTGTGGGGCGCATCCTAGTGCTTATGAAATTCTATGATAGTATTAGGCAGTACCAAAGACAGGAGCAGACTAATGCAACTGGTCAACCTGGCCATGCCTTAGAACGAAAGTGTTAGAAAATAAAGCGTGCTCCTTCCTCCTGCAGACCCCAGTTCATCACCCTCACCCTGTAATCATCATTATAATGAAAAGAGTGGCGGTTTTTGACATGAATCTCGTGTTACTTGGATTAATTCAGACGCTGATGAATTTTTTTCCTTCTCTATGTTTAAAACTGATATTTTTCTCTTTTAAATGAAAAGAGTGGCAAACTGTAGTACGAAACAATTGCTTACAAAGAAAAAATTTCTCAGTGAGGCAGAATGTGGAGGAAAATATGGTCTCAAGTCTTCCTTTTTAGGGAAACACTGCCCTTGGGCTTCCCCCTCTCCTTCAGGGCCAGGGAGTTGTCACCTGATCAGCTCACAGGTTAAAAATGACCTCACAGTTTTTAAGCAGTCAGATGTTAGGCTCTAAAATGGACATTCACATATGTTAATGAGCACCAGAACTACCTTGTTCATGACCCTCTCCTGGAAGCAGGGCTGGCAGGCTGTGAATTCAGTGTCGAGGTTCTTAGGAGCAGACCTGACGGTGAACTGCCTGCAAAGCTGTCCCTGCCTTCGTGGTGGGGGGCTTCTTGCTACTGCGGGTTTTCTTCACGTTCTTCTCTTACATTCTTTCAAATGTTTGCAACTCTTCTAAGCTTGCAATAAATGTTTTTGTCTATTCAAGAAATTATAGCATCTGTAATGTACCTAATCAACTTAAAAAAATCCTTTCTCCACTCACTAAATTAAAGTGAATGGAAGTTACTTGTTTTAGTCATTCACTAATCATCTTCCCTTGAAATGGCCTTTTTTTCAAACTATTGGATATGTGACAGAATGGTCAAGTAAATTTAGGTTGTTTAAGGACATTGTGGTTGGAAGGATGGGTTAATAAATCCCAAAAGTATAAAATGTAGCTGGGAGAGAAAATATTAGTTTTCTGTGTGTCTTCCTCGAGATCGTCTGAATAGCCCATCGGCTGAGTGGCACTTAGGCTCTGAGAGGCACTGAAGGGAGGATTTAGCTGGAATAAAACTTCCCAGCATTTGTGATCTGATGGAGCAGGAAACTGGGATGTGCTTGCGCCGAGTGTGCCTCGGGAGGAGGGGATGGAGACATCCGCTTGCAGGAATATCTCTTTTCCTGTGGTCCAGCTCAGGGTCCTGGGGTGGTTGCAGATGGGGGTTGGGCACCATTGTTGATGGTGGGAGAGGAGGCAGGTGCCACGAGGCGCAGGTGTGCCTTCCTGGAGCGGACCCCACACAGAACTCTGACTTGGCGTCGTTTATTCACCGAAGGGTGTTGGCCGAGCGTCTGCTGAGTGTGGCAGAGCCCCTCAGGCCCTGGCTGCAGCAGCGAATGAGGCGCGGTATCCTTCCCTCCCCGAGCTAAGTGAAGCTCTGCTGTGCTTTGAGGCTGTGCTTGGGGTTAGGGCAGTGCTTGCTGACAGAGGACACATCCAGGGGCCCATACTTTCCCCTGCTTGGCTCTGGCACAGACCAAGAAACATGAGGTGGAAAGGCTGGCGGTCAGGCTAAACAGTGATTCTAAGCATTTTTTTTTTTCCTGGAAGTAGATTGTTTTTGCTAGGCAATGTAACCTGTTAATGAGACAGTTTCCCTGTAACAGCGTGTAGCAAAACTCCGCAGGATTAATGGGAAGAATGTGTTGCCTTTGAAGCAGCACCACTTGAGTACAAATTTGTCAAATGTGCTCTATGTTATGCTGGTGTAAGTATAGCTCTAGAGGATGTTTCTTGGGCCTACTTTGCAAGCCTGAGAGGTGCTGTGCAGCTCCGACCATGAACTGCTCTCCTAACTGAAGAGGATCCCAGGAAGGGGAAGGGCACTGTGGCCTCCATTCTACCCAGGGAGATTGGGTGAATATCTGGCATGTAATTAAGTGCTAGCTCAGGTCGGGCTGTTTCTGCACATAGGGTAGCCAGCGGTCAGGGGAGCCTGGCGTGGGGTTGCAGTGGACTGGGGAGGCCCCCAGTGTCACAGATCCCCCAGGGGCTGCGTGCTCCTCGAGGAAGGGGCCTGCTGTGGTGGGTGAGGACCTTAGGAGCTGCCCCGGTGACTCCTGGCAGGAGTGACTGCGTCTGCTGTTGGCCGGGTTGAGCCTTGGCTGCCTTCTCCTCCCTGGACGGCTCCCAGTGCCTGTCAGGGCATCTTGTGTTGGTGAGCAGAGCCATGCAGGACCTTGCTCCTTGCTTCCTTCTCGAGACGCTGACTGTGTGCCTGCTCCCTGGGCGGAGTCTTGCTGTCCGTCTCATGGAGCCTCCTCCCTGGTGGTTGGTCATTGGGAGGGGTTTGGCTCTGGTCCTCTGCCCGACTCCGTGTGTGCTTCAGGGACGTTTCCAGAGGAGGCAAAGCTTGCGTGGGGTTTGCTGGGCAGAGGCGATCCTCAGATGCTGGGGTGAGGGCCACAGCCTCGTGGAGGTGGGAGCCCCATCCCAGGGCCCAGCCCTGAGCAGGCAGAGGAGTGCCAGGCGGTCATGCCACTCCCTCTCTCCCTGCACCAGGCCTGTCCTCACCACCTGCTGCTGTGTGTGTGGTGGGGGGGATGTGCCAGTGGATTTAAGCAGAGTCCCTGCCCCGCAGCGCCCCCTGCATTTGACTCACTGCACCCTGAGGCAAGTCCTTTGACTCCTTGTCCTGCAGTTTCCCATCAAGGTGGTTCAGTGGTGCCAGTCACCCACATCAAGGAGAGAGCTCCGAGGGCACCATGCTGCTGGCACAGCCTTGCTGGCCTGGCTGGGCCTTCTGTAGGGAAGGCACAGCCCCATCCCAGAAGCCTCCTCCTGGGTGTCACCCAGCCTGCTGTCAGCCTGGGGAACGTGTGCTGGAGTGCGGGATGCTTGGTTGCTTTTTAATAAGAATTCATTCTTGCTGTGACTGCTGCACGCACAGGACAGCTTCACTCGCCCTTGCAGGTGCGTCCTCCAGGGCCAAGGAGTCTGGAGCAGGTGGGCAGCCTCTGTCTTCCTGAGACTCCTCAGATGAAGTTGGAGCTGCCAGCGCCTTGCTGTGAGCG
This sequence comes from Mandrillus leucophaeus, assembly GCF_000951045.1. NCBI lineage: Eukaryota > Metazoa > Chordata > Mammalia > Primates > Cercopithecidae > Mandrillus > Mandrillus leucophaeus. Next base: position 3,637,017 of record NW_012109252.1, read on the forward strand.
GTCACACTTCCTGTTGGCCACCTCCCTGTCGTCTTCTGGTTTCTCCTGCACCTCAGGGAGTGGACTGCCCCAACTTCACACACCAGGAATCTTTGGCGCTGTCCACGGTGCTGGCCTGGTGCCAGAGTTCCTGCAGCTCTGGTAGTTGGGGAGAGGTGTCTGCGTGTAGGCATGGGTCTGTGAGCTTGTGTGTGCATATTGTGTGTGCATATTGTCAATGTGCATGCATGTATGTGTGCCGCTGTTCCTGTGTGTGCACGTGTCTGTGTATGCCTTTGTGCACACACACCTGGCGGGTGTGTGCATGCATGTCTGTGTGCATTCCTGTGTGTGTGTGCATCTGTGCAGGTGTGTGGTGTGTATCTGTGCACGCATGTGTGTGTCTTTGTGGTGTGCGTGTGTATGTGTATATGTGTGCATGTGTATATGCCTGAGTGGTGTGCATGCATATCTGTGCCTGTGTGTGGTGTGTATGTCTGTGTGTAGTGTGTATGTGTGCCTGTGTGGTGTGTATATGTGTGTTTTGCATGTGGTGTGTATGTACATGCATGTCTTCTTGTGATGTGTATGTACATGTGTATGTGTACCTATGTACATACGTATTGCCTGTGTGGTGTCTGTG
>NW_012109252.1:3639608-3645762 GCF_000951045.1 Mandrillus leucophaeus
GGGGAGCAGGTACGGAAGCTGGAGGGGACAGCAGGTTAGGAGGCGTCACTGCATCAGGGCGTGGGATGAGAAACTGCAGCACCCAAAAAGGACCACATGGACTTTCTTGGCTGGCGCAGGGAAGAAGTGGGGTCCAGGAGGCCACAATGGGGCAGCCGTGGCTCACTCGTGCTCCAGGCAAGGCGGCGTGGGTGCAGCAGGTACAGCTGCTTTCCGGGTTCTGGATTCCACATCCTTGATAGCGTTCCTGGGTGAGCGGAACCTGCCCGTGCGAACAACACGGGGCTTGTCGGTGTGGAATCCCTCATGGGTTGCAAGTTCTTTGGGCTGAATTCAAGACCTATGTGATGAAAAAACCAATGTGTAATGAAACTGGAAAAAATAAAAATGTTGGAGTAAAAGGTATAGTTTATCTGGTGTCTCCTGATTTTTATCAAGCAGCTTGATGAAGTGCCTTCCCAGTGACCTCTCAGCGTGTTTTCAGCCCAGCCTTGTTTCGGTGAGAAAACAACTCCGAGAACTGAGTGGGCTGCCAGAGGGTCGTGCCCTGTCGGGGCAGTGCCAGCCTCTCCGGAAGCCCCTGGGCTGCTCTGCACCCCGCTGGGTGTGTTTGCCAGTTGCTGAATGGAAACTGTTGCAGCCGCCCGTGAAGGTAAAAGATGTTTGTGAACGCTTCATGATATGACAGATGCTGGTTAAAAAACTACAAGGAAAACTCTGGACAAAGTTTGCGTGGAATATTTCCTTTCTTCTCCTTTTTTATTTGTAGAGATCGGATCTCACTATGTTGTCCAGGCTAGTTCTCAAGTCATCCTCCTGACGCAGCGTCCTGAGTAGCTGGCCTACAGGTGCCCGGCTTTCTTCTTTGTGCAAAGGCTAGAGTTTCCGTAGAAAATGATGATCTGCTGTATTTTCACCTCCTCCGTGAGAAGCCCACGTCACGTCAGATCGGTCATGGCGTGAGGTTCTAGTGACGTCCCATTCAAGGGTTCTTTCTGGTTTGATGTCGAGCGCTTGTTTTTGTTCTTTCTTTTTGATATTTCAGAGCTTGCCCGCTTCTGCTTAAATAGTAGCCAGTTATTTTTCCATTTGTCATTCTGTCATGAAACTTCTCAAGAATCTACTACTCATTGAATTAACATACTGAATTTTTCTTTCTTGTGAAGTGATATAATTGTATTACCAGTTTATTCCTTTATTTCTAGATTATAGTCAAAGGCCAAATACCTTGCCTCATTACAGGGATAAAATGAAAAAAAAAAAAAAAAAAATCCCACAGGGATTATTGTTTTAAAGAAAGCTGTGACCGGGCCAGCATATTTTCAGCAGGCGTTTAAACATAATTTTTACTGAAAAAAGAAAATTCAAACTATCAGATTTTCAAAAAATGCAATAGTCCTGATAACTGTTAAATTTAAAATGCTTATTACAATGAGACAGGCAGATGTAGAAGGAAAAAGATCAGCTAGAGCTGCCGTTCACTGAGAGCAGAATTTTTCTATTTTCTCTAAACTGATGAAATAATGTGGTTTGTGTGTGTGTTGTGGTTTTAGTGGAAATGTTTTGGGAGATTTCTGTAATATGACAGGTGAAGGAGGCAGGCAGCAAGCACCTCCAAGCTGGCCACGGTGGAAATTTCTACGATGATTATCTCCAGTCTTGTTTTCTGTAGCAGTTTTTCATTTAAATATGATGTTAGAAGCCTGCCAACTCTTGTTTGAAAATCTAATCACTTTTCTGTTTGTAAATCTATTAAGTGGAAACTAAAAAGGAATGTTATAAACCGATTTTGTTCTCTAGGAGTATTAGTCTGTTCTGCATTGCTGTAAAGGAATGCCTGAGGCTGAGTAATTTATAAAGAAAAGAGGTTTACTGGGCTCATGGCTCTGCAGGCTGTACAGGGAGCATGGCGCCAGCACCCACTTCTGGTGAGGCCTCCTCGTGAAGCTGCGGCTCTTGGGGAAGGCAGAGGGGAGCCAGCGTCCTATGGTGAGAGAAGGAGAGCAGGAGAAGGCGGAGGTCCCAGCCTCTTAAGCAGCCAGATCTCCAAGAGCTCATCACCACGAGGTGGGCACCAAGCCATTCTCACGGGATCTGCCCCCATGGCCCAGACACCTCCCAGCAGGCCCCCCGTCAACACTGGAGCTCACGTGTCACGTGGGATTTGGAGGGGACACGGCCAGACCACGTCAGTGCGTTTTCTCCTCCAGTGACTTCACATCGTAAAGTCACTCATGAATATTTGTGGTCTCTCTTGTTTTAGTGAATCCCTGTAAGCGTGTGGTCCTGTCGGTTTTGCAGCTTCTCCTGAGCATCCACATTTTGAAATAGGTCCTTTCGAACTGATCTCATTCTTCACATCCCCAAATAAGCTGTGCACGTATTTTCTCTGAAAGTCACACTTTCCCAAGAGACACCAGTTCATAAGGGTGATAGCAAAAGTTTTGAAATTTTAGAGAATCACGAATGATCATTATTTCTAATATCTTCTAGCACCAAGAGTTTCATACCCAACTGTTAGATTTTAAATTCAGCAACTGCGTTTAGGAAGAGTTTAGAATTGAATAGGTTCACTTCCAGGGTCAAACTGTTTTTCTTTGTGAGATACATATATTTACAGTTTTTCCTAAGTGTCTAATTTCCAAAGAACACTTTACTGAAAGATTTTATTGGTATTTGGCTACGTCTTTGACTTGAAATAGCAAGTGTAGGCAGCAGTCCTTTCTGAGGATTATACCAAAGTGACTTAATTCCCCCGTGAAAGGGGCTCATTTCTACTGGGTGTTGCGGCACGTGAATTTCTGGTGGGGTGTTTTTCTGGGCCTTCGCCTTTTGTTGTTGTGTCTCTCATTTCTCAGCGCTGATTGCTTGGCCTTCTTGGTAATTTATTTGTTTTCCCGCAGGTTATTTTTTTCGATTGGCATTAAACACTCAGTCCTCTGCCTTTTTATTTTCCGGTGATTGCTTTTTGATGGGCACTAGAGTTTCAAGTTAAAACTTGCTCTTGCTGCTGGAAGCAGAGCACGTGGATGAGGTGTGGGAAGGCGAACAGAACCAGCCTCAGGCTTCTGGCAGACAGAAGTCGTTGTGACCACCAGGCAGTTTCGTTTGGGCCACACAGCGTCGGGGGCTCCGGGAGCTCCTGCCGCACCAGCTGGTCCAGCGCTGTTTCTGTGGGTTCTTTTGTGTTCAACACATTGTAAATTAAACAGAAAAGAGGCTTTTAACCTCTAACTTGATATTTTTCTGTCTCCATCTGTAGCTCATAGACGTACACACACTTAGGTAAAAACACATTAGATCAAAAAGGAGCATTTCAACAAACCAAAAATGACAAATGCTTCACTGTGTTCTGGTTATTCTGGAGGGAAAAAGCCTTTCATTTATGTTCTGCTTTTGGTGTTAGTCACCAAGGAGAGCTGGCCCGTTGGAAGACAGGCTGTGTTTACAAAATCAGGTCCAGATCTGCAGGAAACCACCGGCAGTTCGTGGGGTCCTCATGTCGTTCCTCTGACGATCCCAAGAACCAGCAAGGGCATCAGTGCCGTGTAATGTGGTTTTGGTCTAAAACAGCTGATGATTTCTGTGTAAATCAACAGTGTGAGCACTGGTGTTAAAGGCCCTGAGCGCCTGGCCAGGTGTGACACTCGGCGCTTGTCAGCTCAGACGCTAAACCCAAAGCGGCACCGTGTCTGTGAGGTCTCTCCCAGCCCCAGCCTCCATCCTCTCCTCTCCGGGGCTGGGAGGAAGTGACACTCGTCTATGCATCTGCCAGCAATATTAGCTGGTGGAAAGTAATTATTAATATTTAATTTTGCTTTTTAAACTTTGCTCTTTTGAAAACTGATTTTAAAAAGTTAAAAGTATTTTTTAAAAAATACTTTATGATTTATGTTTTAGCAGCTGCAAATATTTAGACATATATATTTGTCAGCAAAGTTATTTTTAGATACCGGGATATTTGTTTTAAACTGGGTTAAGATTTATTAAAATTCTTGTTGAAGACAAAATCTCCCACTTTATAATGAGATACCCGTTTTGACATCTATTTGAGATCATCTGTTTTTGTGCCTGTTTACAGGACGCTTTATGAATAATTCATTGGTCATGCATAATATGACACAAAACCGGTCTTTGCCAGTATTTAATATCAAAATCATGCTGTAACTCCTGTCAGTGAAGCATTGTGCGGGACACACTCGCCTTTTCTGTAACAAGGCTTTTACCAGAAGTAGCGGGGGCCAGCGTGGGTTCAGGCTCGTTCCAGCGATGGAGCAGACACGGTGACCTCCAGGAGTGTGTGGGCCGCCGGGAAAGATGTTTTCCTCTAGAACACCCATGCAAGATGGAGGCCCTTCAGCCACAGGTTTCATGAGATACTTAAACCAGTTTAGCTTAGGCTACCGAAAGGTGTTCATTTTGCTTTAGTTTTTTTGGACGACCATGCTCAAGTTTGAATTTGAAAAGGGACGTTGTCTTTCCCATGGCTGTAAACTGTACGGACCTTTCTGTGTTGACCGTCGTGAATTAGCACATCCAGATCCCTACGGCCGACTTCCCACTCCCCCCTCCGTGTGAAAACTCAGGATTTAAATGTTAAGGACTAAACTTCTATATTTAAATTGTATTATTTGCTTAAGATTTTAAGCAGCCTGTTTTCCTGCATTCTTAAGTAGTTGCATGCTCTTCCTGGCATCCTGATTTATTATCCCAGATATCAGCTTTGTCATCCTGTGTGTCTGTGGCTGACACTGGCATGGTGCGAGCACGCATCCTCAACCTTCCTCGTGGGCACCTCGGCATTCCGCCTTCGGTCATGTCCGTGGGTGACGCTGGCACGGTGCGGGTGCGTGTCCTCCTCCTTCCTCGTGGGCACCTCGGCGTCCTGCCGTTGGTCGTGTGTGTGTGGCCTGCATTTACCTCTCGGACATCTCATTTGTCTTTGAGGGTGTCCAGGACATTCCTCTTCCTCCAAGGCTTCATTTGTACAGAGTAGTCGGTGATTTTCAAGGACTGGCGTGATGAGATTTTGTGTTCAGAAGACAAGAGGAGCAAGGTGCACGCCTAGGGCCCTGTCCTGCTTTCTAAATATTGGGCTCCTTGGAGAAGAGGCTGGTGCCAGGCCTAGGCAGAGGAAACACAAGATGAGCCTGCGGTACCTTGAAGGGCCTTGTGTGCTCATGGGAGGGCCAGGTGGGCTGGAGGGCACCGGGTCCACACTGGAGGGCGCTGGGTCCACGCTGCGGCAGACCTTGTGGCCAGTGCCGGGACTGTTTGAGCAACAAAGTATATGTGGCCGTACAGGGTGATGGTCTTTGGAACAAATGAAATATCTGCGAGTCTTTAAGGTATTACATAACACAAAGGTAGTAATTCAATACATGTGCAAGTGCGGGCAGTTCTTCAGTACAGAATTCCATGTGATAAACACGGAAGGAGTGAGGAAAGGAAGCCACTGAGAAGCCCACAGCCACGTCTTTTGCCGGCAGGACCCACCAGCAGATGCCAGAATTAGTGGGTGAGATTGAGGAGGAAAAGGACCTAGTCCCGAGGTGTCTCCTCCACGGTGTCTGTTGGTTATAAAGGAAAGAGAGTCGCTTGGCCAGGAGAAATCCAGCAGACCTCACAGCACCTGCGGGCGACCAAGGGCGTCAGCGGAGAGAAGCATCCCAGCCGGATGTGGGCGCCAGTGCCCATCTGCAGTTCTACAGAAGTGAATGACCTCAGTGTCACCCTGAGAACGCTGGACCCAAGTTACAGCAATTCCAAAAAATAACTGCTGCAAGAGATGTCACAACGGTGGAGGACGAGGAAAATGGGAGGAAAGTGAGGCCTCGAGGGTGGATGGGGCAGGATCAGAGTCTGTCGATGCGGGAGCCGGCTGTTGGATGAGGGCTCACACAGCCAGGGCTGGGCTGGGGCAGAAACCCAAGTTTTCACGTTGAAACGACCTCCCTGAGCCTCGCCAGGCCTGGGGCTTTCATGTGGCAAAGCCCCGAGGTCAGGCTGTCAGCCTTGGCAGTGGCCCCAGGCCCTGGGCTCCCGGTGAGAAGTGAGTCCAGGACCTGCCTAGGTGGTCTGTGGGGAAGCTCCTTAGGAGGGTGTTGGGGCCTCAGCATGTGGCCTGGACTCCCTGGTCTGCATGGTTCTGGGA